>NC_053421.1:24648487-24959599 GCF_016859285.1 Xiphias gladius | reverse complement strand
GGTTTAGTTTGGTTGAAGAAAGCTACGTTTTTGGGGCTAAGTGAAAAAGTTGCCCCAAAAACCCCCGGTATTTGGGGCTATGACGCAGGTCCTCCTGTCAGGCAGTGAAGTTAAAATTAGCTTAGGTAACTACAATGCACAGCTGTGAACATAATGCTAACTTAAGTAGTTTCAGTGTTGGTCAATTTCATCAGATTGTTCAGCCCCAAATTTTGCCCACACAGATCATGTAAAGATGGCAAATAGAACTGCAAAGAATAGTTGATTATTGGATTTAAAAACTAAAAGCAACTATTTTGATAAATTATTTATCGTTTAGGTTATTTTTTGACCAAAGGTGGCGAGAAAAAAATTCCTGTTTAAACGTTCTCAAATGTGAGAATGTGTTACTTTGCTTGTTCTTTAGTGAATTTAATATTTTTGGGTTGTTGGTCAGACAAAAGCAGCGATTTGAAGAGGTCACCTTGAGCTCCCGGATGTTGTGATTTATTTTACATTGTTTTTTTGAAGTTATAGACCGAGTGATCAATTCAGACTGATAATGAAAATAATCATTAGTTGCAGCCCTGATGGCAAACTTGTCATATACTTGTCATTTTCAAGTAACCTTTGTCCTATATGTAGAAAGCAAGTAAATTGTTTTCTAATATGAAATTTTAATTGAAGAAAGTTGTGGACTTTAAAATGAATAGGAAGCCGGGGCCCCGTTGAAGTAACATGTGGGGAAAGACATGTTATAAGACAAAATAGTCTTCTTACTTCGTACTTAATACAGTAGGTTTTAGTTAGCAGCAATGAGGCACAATTAAATCACAGGGTAATTGATCAAATACTACTCTGTCACCAGGAATGGTTATGAAGCTATTACTCTGAAATTTCTATCCTTCTCAACCATCTCACCGGACCTGAGTTTAAATTCTTAAAAAGTGTTGTGACTCATTTGACTTGCCAGGCGGACAGGAGCCACCTGAGCTATCCGAAATGTGCTAACCCTGCACAGTCGTTCCTCAGACATAATCTCAAAATGGTGTGTGTGTGGATAATCTGCACTTTGCATTGAATAGTTACTAACTGCACAATTAAAATGAAGCCACAGCCTTTGTTTTCGTACATCAACTCCCATTCAAAGTCTGTTATTCAGACATATAAAGTTGGTTTCCTGAGAGATGTATTCAGTCATTCTGCTCAGGAAGATAACTGAACCAAATGATTACAAATAAACAAGGGGATGAGTTTTCAAACCAGCCAGAGCTGATTTCTCATTGGGGTATTTTACATTACAGTGGAATTGGTTTGGAGCACACCAGGAAAAAATGAAAAGACTTTAAATAACTGGCACTTTTTATGGGTTGCAGACTTTTAAAAAGTAACAGTGAAATGAGTTTTTGGTCAAATACATTAGTTAGAATACTCGGAGCATAAAGTTGATGATGTTCTTTCAGCGCCCTGAAATTAAAGGCCTAACATATTTCCACCTGAAATGTTACAATGTGAAAACGTGTCAATGTCCAAACTGTTTTTGAGACCTTCCAGTTGTGGTTCCTTCTCATGCAGTTGCTGGTTGTGATTATTGAGAATTGGTTGCTGTCTGCACCAAACAAACGGTATGAATACATTCTCTTATTTGTCCTTCTGTCTTGACGTGGAGGAGCTCCCCACCGGTAAAACTCCGAGGTCACTTCTTTTAATGACAAGCCTCGTTATCAGATATCTACTGACAAATAAAATTTTTGTTTTTCAACAGACATGTTCATATATCTTTTATAAAATAAATCTTATATTTCCAAGTATACAATAATAAAATGATGCACTCTGCAGAAAAAAAGTAACAGGAAACTTCATATATACACATAGTATATTATACTATTTTGGCAGACAAGAACATGGACAAGTTCAATATTGTAAACAACTCTTTACTCTCATTCATTTCGTAATCATCTTCATTTTCGTCTTCCCTTTCCTTCTCGTTCCAGTCACTCCCTCTGTCCTGTTACATTCACAGCTCCAGATAATTGTGCTTTATGAAATCTCTTACAACAACCCAAGGGCTCTTTTTTTTTCTTTTTCGTCTCGTCGGGTAACGCCCCTGTCCGCTGAGTAGAAGTGCACCGTCTCTGAACAGTAGTAATGTCTTTATCGGTCACGTGGCTGGTAACTGGCTTGGCCCTCCCAGCTCACCCAGAAGAATGGAGGACAACAAAGAAGAATGGAGGACAACAAACCCCTGCACTGGGACTGCAGATGAATAGATTAGCAATGTATGTCTGGCAAAAATTATCTGCTTTTTTACATATTCTCCTTTTCAGCACTTTTTCCCAAAAGTTATTTTTGCTGGATGCTTAGATTTAGCATTTATATGAGCATTGTGCCTTTAATGGCTCAGCAGTATAAAATGCGTAGCAAATGTCAAGAAAGACACTTGTTGCACACTTTTCCAGCCTTCAGTACAACGCCCGAACATTTTAAGGCATAGAAATAATGACAGCAATTTTCCAAAAACTTCAGCTGAGGCCTTCTTGTGATCTGAACTTGGGTAGGATTTGTGTCCTAGAGTAGTGGTGGCATTTTATTGATGATTACAAGGCAGAAGTCTGTAAGTGGTTACAGCTGTGCTTGGGATACAGGAATGTACTTGATGGAATGTGGAAAAACACTGGTGTTTAAAGTTATGATGCCAGGGTAAAGACACAGAAAGAGAGAGGGAGGGAGCTTTGGGTTTTGAGCTCAGGAGGAAGGAACAGAGTAGAGGTCTGAATGTGGGTGCCAGGAGATTACCAGAGCAGGACTGTGGGTTTTTAGTTGTCCTCGTCAGTGAGCTCCTCCTCTGCAGTGGCCTTCTCGGCAATGGCCTCGAGGCTACGTCTGCTCTTGCACTCAGAGCCAGAGGAGCCACCTGCTGCTCCACCTCTACTCAGGTTACAGGTGAGCGCAGCATAGTGAATCTGCTTGAGGTTCTCCTGGACTTCACTCTTGGCATGCTTCAGTAAGTCTGCCTGGCCCTGAGGAGGTAAAGATAGATCCAAATGTCAGAGTGATAGCAGCAGCATAGTACAGGAGATAAAGGAAAGCGTTCAAATTTAAGACTTTTTAATACCACATAGAATGCAATTGAATACCTTTTTCCTAGTCATACCAGTTGAAGACTGACAGAAAACCAGCAGGAATAATAAGGTCCACAATTATGTATTAAGTACATGAATTTATTTATCAGACATTTACACCACATTTTTTTATCAGTGCTTACCAATTGTGTATAAAATCTTTTATTAATAACAATTACTGCTTAATGTGACCTGGACCCTGATGAGTAGATTACCTAATTGAAAAACGATTAATTTAAGGTAAGTTTTTGCTAAACTGCGCTCCTAGCTACTGTGGCTAGCAGTTATCTCCCACATGCACAATCCACTGTCACATCAGTGTCACTTACAGTTTATAGATGTATAATGTCTCCTGACAACCCCATATCACATTCAAAACAAAGTTCTGAGTAATGTTAGTCTACGGCAGGCAGAAAAATAAATATTCAGTATTAATGTGTAAATGAAATTTAAGACTTTTAATACCTTATAAGGTCTTTTTTGAGGCGTCTGAACTCAATGCTTTAAGACTTTTCAAGACCTGCAGGCACCATGGCAAGCTGTAAGAAATTTGCTTAAACCCCTTTCAAACACACACCTCGTCACATAAATATGATGGCAATTTTACACCTGTCTCATGTCTGTGTAAGTGCCTGAGTCACTTTTATACAAAGGTCGTGGCGGAAATCTTACTAGTAACATTTCCAACACAACACCCGTCTGAATTAAATGGTGTCACATTTACATAGAGCCGACAGCAGTTTAAGGTTAAATACACAGAGGTTAAATGCGCATCTCAAACACTGTAATAAATTTAACATTTTCATCTCTTATGTATAAAGAAAATAAAATCATATTAAAAAGTTAGACCTGAAAAATTGTGAACCTTACTTAAAACAATTATCAGGTGTCCATATGAGCACGTAGAAATCACAGGGTGTAATCACTCCTCGTTAATACTAAAGACGTACCCACTGTCCCTCTTTGTGTCACTGCAACTCATTAAGGAAACACTGTCTGAAGAAAAACACAAGGAGGGAATTTTACACTAAAAAGACTAATTTTGGGAGATACACACCGTTTGTCGTACTCAGACTACTGAAGCGCCATATTAAATTTAGATAAACTTAGCATAGTATTTTGTCCCTAATCTTCCATTGAAAGCACATTAGGAAAAGATCTTTTAATGGTCAGTATGAACCAGAGGAACCTCTACAGTAAGCAAAACATGTGTCAATTTTCACATGGGCACCTGACTGTTGTTTTAAGACAGACTTGAAAAAATTTGTACCTACCCTTTAATAAAGAGGATAAAAGAGGAACTGAAGAAATTTTTCTCATGTCAGATCAGTCTATAAAAGTAATTTTAACCACAGGGTGTGGGGCAAAAGTGGTTAAAAAGACGGGGGTACCCTCAAACCCCCACAATAATTATCCGACCAGCAGTTCCTTCCTTTTAATTTCACTTATCATTTGTGCCAACTGCATGACTGAAATTAAAGATAGAGAACTCGAGCATCTTAGACTAAACATCTTGACATTATATGCTCACAGTGACAATGGTCATTAATTAAAGCCAGAGGCAAAATAACACACTATATCTCTCTGTTCTGTCTCTCACCACAGGTGCCTAATATCACACAACCATTGTGGTTATTCCTGTAAAGGTCCTGCCAATTCTAAATAAAGCCGTAAGGTACTTTATCAGCTAAATCAATGCAACATTATTACGTATTCCACCTCTGACAAAGGCTTTAAAAGAAAATTAGTCAATGAATCGATTAAGTGATCGGCAACCATTCTGATTATCGAATAATTATTTTGAGTAATTTCTTAAGCAACAAAGCCAAGCATTTGCTGTTTCCAGCTTCTCAAATGCGAAGTCTTGATGCATTTGGAACTGTTGGTGGGACAAAACAAGACATCTGAAGACCTCACCTGGGGATGTGGGAAATTCTAACAGGAATTTTTCGATTGTTTGTTTTGGTTTTACACGTGCAATGTAAGTAATAACATTAATTAAGAATATGCAAAATATTACAAAAATATTCTTACCAACACCGTGAAATGAACTTGCGGAAGGAGCTGCGCAAGTTTTTGCTAAAACCAACACATGCCCATTATGGCACGATGAGCCTCCAAGCTGCTGCAGCTAGCGGTAGCGACAGTGTTTCTTACAGGTCTGATGGTGCTAACTGAAACTCCACAGAAAAATGATGAAACAGTCTGCTGCGTTAATAATCACAATGATCCCACCTTTAGTTTATAGGTGGATAACGTCTCCCGACAGCCTGGAATCAGATACAAAAGCTTTTTATAACTAACATTACTTAAACTTAAGACTTTTAATGACCTGCAGATACCCTGTGTAAGCCGACTACAGGAACAACTCTCTCTTAAATTGAAATTTCTTGAATCAATGTGAAAGAACTTTAACTGATCCTAGCAACAATAACTTCCACTTCCATGTTGACTGAAATTAATGTTGTGGGACTGATGTGTCAATCCTTACTGCTAAGGCAAAACAACACAAAATACCTCCTCCTCTCAACAAGGAATCAGTTAACATTAACTCAGAGCCAGGCTGAATCAATGAAGTCAAATCAAACAGCAATTCAGTCTGATCTTTGAGTTGAACTTCACGCTCAAGAAACTGTCAGTACAGGCTTGAATTAGTATTATTTATCACCACAAGGGATCGCAGAAAGAGAATCTGTGTGTCCCATAAGCTCTCAGACATTATATTTGGTTTTTAAGCCCCCATTTGCAGCACTTCTCATGACAACTGCAGTTGGAAACCAGTCTATTGTGCAGCTCTAACAGGAACTGTCACATAACCAGAATAATGGAAAAAAATCCCACAGCAGCTAATACAAATGTCCATAAAAATTTTCAGGAGAAAAACTGCCCAAGGCCACCGACCCTGAGCTCTGACCACCTCTGATCATCTCAGTGTGTTGTAGGGATATCAGAAGTAACACATTTAAAATACCAGTGTGCAGTGTGGCAACTCTACGCTACTCAAACAGGAAAATGAGTACAGTACAGTACAGTACAGTAGTTACTACTCTGATGTGTTACTGTACTGCCTGATGCGACTGAAATCTCACCTTCAGTATGGTGATATTCCATGTGAAGCTCTCCACTGCCTTGTCCAACTTCCTGCCCTTCAACCCTTCCTTCAAGGCCAAGTCGTGGAGGTTCTCGTGAAATTCCATCGCTGAGCAAGAAAGAGACACAAGAACAAATGTCAAGTCAGTCTGTACACGTTGGAATTCATGGTGGGTTGTGAAACAGAAAAGCAGCTGTGAAGTGACTGGGTGCTAGGCCTGTTGTTACTGCGAGGAAACGCATTAGAGCAAAGACACTGGCGCGCATAGTCAACGTTTCATAGGCTCCTGCTGCAGCAGAAGGGTTGAGTTCGTGGAAGTACAGAGACTCTCTGGCTGTGGAGGAGGATTCTTCTCTCCTTACTGTACATCTGCAGTGTGATAATGGATCAAAGCAGCTGTTGTTGCAGGTGTACGGCAGGTCAGGTCTACCAGGTCAGTTGACATCAGGTGTGAATTTCTGAACAAATTTAATCTGAGAATTAGATTTAAGATGTGTACCAGCATCTCCCATCAAAATGTTAACATTTCTCACTATTTTGTGGAAAGCAGATTTGATTAAAAAACAGTCTTTATATGTGTTTTTCAGCAAGCATTGGTTATTTGATAGCTAAGAAAGGGAGTTACATCCTGCTTATTTTGGGTCTTCTAAAGAGCTGCAATGATTTGTCAATTAATCAATTAGTCAATCGGCAGAAAATAAATTGGCAACTGTTTTGAAAAACAATGATTTAAATCATTTTTTAAGCAAAAATTCCAACTACTTGCTGGTTAAAACTGCTAAAATGTGAGGATTTGGTGCTTTTCTTTCTAATAAGTGATTGTAAGCTGAATATTTTTGCATTTTGGAATGTTTGTTGAATAAAACAAACAATTTGAATACATCATTTTGGAAATAAATGAAAGGTACCTGTTATAATTTCCCATTTTCTGACAAACTGATTAATCAAGAAAACGATCAGGAGATAGTCTCCTATTTCTTTTTACAATACAAACAGTGTTGCATTAATTTTCATTGTTTTGTCCGTCCGTGTCATCTGGCAACAGTCTGTTGAGCATGTATGCCATGAAATGTTAGTAAGTGCAAGGTAAAGCGCAGTGGCACACCCCAAAGAGGTGTTGATGGGATGTCAAGAGACAGGATTAGACAAAACCTGGTGAAGTTGTTAAAAAAAGAGAGGGAAAGCAAAAAGGCAAGATAAGTCGAAGGAAGAGAAGAAAACAAAAAGGAGAGTTGAAAGAAGCAGTGAGGCAGCATGAGAGGGAAAAGAAAGAGCCCCAGAAACATAGAGAAAGGCAGAGGAGAGACGCACCGTCGGCAGACAGACATGACGTTCCTTCACTGTGGATTAGCATCAAGGCATCGAACAGAGAATGATTTTTCTCCTGAGGAGGTTTCCCACCTCCTCTCTTCCTCCCTCTCTTTTTTTTTATCCCCTTTGCATGACTGAGTCTGAGTAAGGACATGTTTAATGTTGACTGTGCTTTATAGTGCAGCACTGACACTGCAGCAACAGGCAACCCCAGCCTGTGAGGTAAATAAACCAGAGAGAGAGAGAGAGAGAGAGAGAGAGAGAGGGAGGTTTCCTGCTAGGCAGAAAATCCGTAACTGCGTAATGCACTTCCACACTGGGAACTACCAAGAACACACACTTTTCCGCTTGAAGCTCTGATATCAGCTGGAGTTGGTCCTGGCCCCTATTGGTGCTGTTGCCATGGAAACATGGTGTGAAAGCAAGAGAGAGACCCCCTTCGTGTGAAATCACCATAATAGGCGTGGGGTTGGGCCGTTTTAGAGCCTAGTCTGCCAAGAGACCTCAGGCAAGAATATATCCTCAAACAACTGACAGAATTTACTGACAGATCTGATGTGTTCATCATCTTTGAACATCACACCACTGCTCCTAAATCACATGGGCCCTTTCATTTTTTCCATTTCCTGTGTTAAAACCGACATTTTAAATTATTTCTTTCATTTCAGGTCACCATTCTGTAACCACAGAGCTGCTTGCTGCTGCTGTGCACGTGAACCATGACTGTACTAAAGAAGGTGCACAGCTTTCTCTGTCTCTCTCTCACACACACACACACACACACACACACACACACACACACACACACACACACACACACACACACACACACACACACACACACACACACCCCAGTTAAGTCACACTGGAGGTTGCCTAGCAACATTTTATGGAGTCTGGCAGGCAAGAAACGGGGAAGCTCATTCCTTGTAAGGCATTTTAGACTCTGATATCTGTGAGGTAATGCTGTAGGACGGCAACTGTACAGTAGAGGCTGATGTTTCATGCTGTGAGATGCGAGAGCAACTACAGTATTGAGTGTGACATCAGAGGAGCGTGACCTGAATTATTCAGTGGATTGATAACTGATCATTCTTTCAACAAAAGATGATTGCATCTACTCATACCACTGAATGCGAGCACTTTATCAAACAGAACACTAAGGAAATGCTAGAAACCATTAATGATTAAAAATAACAATTATGGCTGCAATTATCAATTAATCTGATGGCTATTTTCTCAAATAAACATTTACTCTACTCAATGAAATGTCAAAAAATTGTGAAGAAAAGGCCATGACAATTTCTCAGAGCCCAAGGTGACATTGTCAATTTGCTTGTTTTGTGCAACTCACAGTCTAAAGCCCAAAGATGTTCAATTTACTATTATACATGACACTGAAAAAGGAGGTAATCCTTAAATTTGGGATGCTGGAATGAGATGAAGCAAATGTTTGGCACTTTTGCCTGACAAATGACTATCAAACTAGTCACATTAGTTGATATATCTTTTCAGCTCTAGTGTTTTACAAAACAGAATTAAAAAGGAGAAACAAGGTTAAGCAGAAAACAAGAACAAAGATCAAAAGTAAAATGCTTTTTTTTCGTCAAACACTGAAAATATTAAAATACAGTAGTTGCCTACTAATTATCTGTCTGTCCATTGACTTACATATATTTCGTAAGCAACTATTTTGGTAATTGATTAAAAGTAATTTTTCTAGCCAAAATGGCAAACATTTTTGATGGTTCCAAGTTGTCAAATGTTAGAATTTGCTGCTTTTTCTTGGTCATGCATTACCCTAAATTGAATATTTTGGGGTTTTGGACTGCTGGCTGAACAAGAGAAGACATTAATGATGTTATCTTGTGCTTTAGGATATTGTCATTGGTCTGTAAAATATTAGAAAAATGCCAAATGATTAATCAAGAAAATAATCAGCAGATTATTGATAATTTAAATAATCATTACTTGCAACAGAGTAAAGATATATAATGAAGTAAAGTAACGCACTGCCCCACATACCGGACAAAGCCAAAGAACAAAGATCTCATTAGACTGTTTGATCTAAGGGTATCTACAGTAAAAGGTATTTTTAACATGTGTAACACAAACATTGGCTCTTTGCTTTGTATTCTGCAAAATGTCACTGTAGCTCCACTCTGCACAGCCGAATACCATAACTTTGCACTTGGCATACAAGAACATCTCGTGTACTAATTTTGTTACTTTGCATCTGGTTCAGCCATCTAGTTGCCCTGAAGTGGCATCCATGTTTGAGCTGCAAACACCTGACTGTGTTCACAGACACTGCCTTTGTGTGGGTTTTTTTGTTTTTTTTTCATAGGGGAAAGTGGGCCCTGCCTGAGCGGATGAGATAGATTATTCACAACTTTAATAGCTGTTGCTGCCGGAACACTCAGCATGCTGTAAAAGGGGGACTTGGGTTTGTACTGACCCAGTTTCTACACAACAGACAAGTTCACAAAACTACATCGCATGCACACATTGAAATACACAAGTACGAGTGTACCCACATGCACAGACACACTCTCAGACACCGCCGGTTCACGATAAATCCATGTTCAAGTTTATCACTTTGCCATCTGTTGTGTCCTACTTTGCAGTTTTTGGCTGTTAAATTTTCTGGCAGTTAGATTTTAGATGATAATATACAGTATAATGGTGCTTTGACAACAAAAGCCCCACAAAGCTTCTGTGGAAGCTTTTGAAAAAAGGTTCGGTCCACTGGAATGTTTTCACTGTTGTGTTATGCATCTGACTATTGTTTCATATGAAGGAATGATTCACTCTGACAAGGCATTTATCAATAACTCACTGTGCAGCACAAAGGATAGTTACATAAGATCCTGTTGTGTTTCTAAATGTGCAACTCGTGAAATGTCATCACCAGCATCATTTGCCCTAGAACAGAACTTTACTGATACAGAAATGAAGTAGAAAAAGATTATCTTTCAAAACGAGTGATTAATGTGTCATGGAAGATGAGCAACAGGTAGAACTCGAGGAGGCACAACATTTAGCAATGCACACTTGAACATATGCTCTCAAAATCAAACTGTGTAATATTAATGTGTTGAGCTAACACATTTGCAAACTGTACACACTGTAAATAATTTCAAACTGTAGATCTGTAAACTGCTGGCAAAACAGCCAGTGGCCTTGAAAATAGAATAAGAAAAATGCTGACAAAGGCTGTACAGATAAAATGGGGTCATTATGACTAGACACAACTCACTCATGTCATAGAGTAGCCATTTTAAATTGCAAAGTTCAAGCACGTCTTTATCCCACTAGCTGGTAATTGTGACGGGCTGGAAGGTGGTCAACCAAAGAAAACAAAAAAAATGCACCAAGCCTTTGATTAAAAGACAGTCCTACTCCTCTCTGATGTGCCGAGACAATATACAATGAATATTTTATGAGTCATCCATCTGGAAACCAATAAAGCTGAGTCGTGGTAATGATGGTCCATCTTTGCTCCCTTCCATTTTCACTTAATGCTTCCAGCAGCCTTACTCAATGATTAATTTGCTTTCTATTCTACTTAGATGGAATTCATTGCCACAAAGTGCTGCATTATGAAGCACATTAAAGTCAAAATTGAATTTCGACTCATTAACAGCTTTTACCCATTTTTCTGGTAGACTGCAACTAGTTACAAGAAACAAGAATTGTTGCAAAATAAAGACTGACCTCTTAAAACAGGAGCAGTAGTAACACTGACCACTAAGAATTGTGCATCCAAAATTTTCCCTCCCAAGTCTGTCTGTGTGCATTCTCTTATGAGCTGCCATTCAAGCTATGCTTCCCAGAAAAGCTGATTGGATTAACTGTAACCCTGGCCAAATGAAGTCAAAATGTTACAATAGGAGAGAAAGCTGGATGAACACATTAAATACACACACACATGAAGATCTAACTGGTATGGCGTGTCTTGTGGCTAAGGACTAAAGATGGACTGCCATCTGTTAGCTGTGATGTTGCCTTGCCCCAGTTCCCTCAGCTCTCTGAACCTTAAACCAACCCTTGTAATTAGAATACAGCAGAGAGGCTGTTACTGGTGTGAATTAAACACCTCTGTCTAAACCAAAGCTTTTCAATGCTTGATCACATACTTGAACATGAATCAAATCGTAATTCCATTTGTACAAATAAGCAAAGTGTAATCAGTCCTACTTAATTTATATTGATTAATCTGTGTTTTTTGGCGTTAGAGAGACGGTGGGGCCGCAGGCAAACATTCAGGGGCTGGCCGATACCGTCAGAAAACACAGACTTTTATGGTTTTTTCTCTTTTGCCATCTGACCATCTCTTACCTGCTTTTTGGGTTTGTAGAATTCTCTCATACACCCCCTCGGAGTTCTCCAGGAGAGTCTTGCTAGTCTGGATCACCTGAAAGGAGACACACATATCGTTTACATTTGCATTCACTTTCCACATCAGCAAAACAAAAGCAGAGCGCGGTCTCTGTCTGGTGACTGGGTGTTTCTATCCAGGGAGGGCTCTGAAAAACAAGCTGTTATTACAGGCAGGGCAGTGGGCAAGGTCGCTTAATTGCATTTTTGAAAGCACAAATTAGAGAGAAGGAGACACAAGCAATTAGGGTGTTTATTAAAAGTTACTTTAATTTTTCAGATAGGAATAGTGTCTTATCTTCAGGGGAAGAATATATATTTCAATCCTGATGCTTGGGTTTGAAAACATCTCTTTAAGAGAAAAGGCAGATAATCAAGGTCATTTGATTATGATGGGAGTAAAGTGTAAACATGAGTAATTTTGAAGCACACCACTACCCTGGTATCTGTGAAATTGCAGATGTGAAAGATGCTAAGTTTAGCTCCTCTGGTGTTATGCTCAGCCTTAATTGAGTGCACAAACTATGCTGACCTGCAAACTGTTAAAACTCTCATGGTGGCTGTTAATGCAGACTCAAAGGCTTTGGTAATTCATTTGCACATTAAATGCAGACACCGCATCCTTTCCGCACCGCGCCCCAAAAAAAGCTTTGGTTTCCTTACAGAAGGACAACAGCACATTTGTGTTACAGGAGGCTAATGATACAAAGGTAGCCTGTCAAAAAGGTAAATAAGCACTGAGTTAACACGGTGCCTCATAGATCCATCTGGATCTTTCTCTCTGATTATCTCAGTTATTGCTTAATTTTCACATCTAAAAAAAGAAGACATATACCCAAAAGTTGCTCTGCTTTTGATTTTAATTCGGGCCTGTTGGGTACTGGGGCATTTGTGTATGCAGCATTGTTGTAAATGACTTGTACGTTCACTTGTGCACTACCTTCACTTGTACACTACCTAAGGGGGGTCAAACAGCCAGACTTGCCCTGCTCAGCAGCTAAGACGGAAATGGAGGAAAGAAAAACACCCTTTTATTCAAGGCTAATGTAACAAAGCCATCCTGTGAAAAAGAGCAGCGACCAACATCTTGCCCCTGAGATCGATCTCTGGAGCATGCTAGCTCAGTGGCTGGCCACCAAGAACAGAGCGAGCAGGGAGCGGTGTGCAGAGAGGTGTCAAGAGCAGTATGGAGGGCAAATGTGAAAAATGGAAACTACTTTTAGAAATAAAGATGAAAGACCATTTAAATTATTGACACCCTTTATTACTCCTGTAGACAATTTAGTTTTATTGAAGGATAAATCTGATGATACTCTATATTTTTGTTATTGACCATAAATCCTGTGAAAAGACCAAAACCAACAATGAATTGATCATACTAAGTATTGCCTGTGCATCCAAGTCTTGAAACCTCTGTTTTCTCAGACGTATCACTAGTTTTGTTTAACACCTACTTCTTTTTACCTATTTTAATTTTAATGTAATTTTGTGTGTGCTGATGTGGTTGTCACTTTTAGTTGCATCTACATATTATTTGGGATTTGTTTTAAGATGATTTTATAATACTGAGCAATTTGCTGATGTTAAGCATGTTGAATTGCCATTGTGTATGAAAAGTGCTATAGAAATATAATTGACTTAACGACTTAATATATTTAATCAATCTTTGCCATTGACCTCAATCACTACCCAAAAACTAATGAAACAAACCAAAGGGCCACACTGTTGCCGTGGCTGATATGTTTGCTCATTGCTCATTGCTCATAACTACTATCACTGTAGTTTATTTTGAGTCAAACCCACATACACTGTTCTGCTGCTGGAAATTCACTAGAGCAGGGGTCCCCAACCTTTTTTGCACCACGGACCGGTTTAATGTAAGCATTGTTTTCACGGACCGGCCTTCAAGGTGTGGCGGATTAATACAACAAAATAAAATGATACGACCAACATAAAACGTGGTATTTTGTAAATATAATAATAAACGAGAATCCACTGTGTACTCGTATGTAACTTTTTTTTTTTTATTAGCAGCGTCCTCCTGACATGCGCCAACAACATAACAAGAGTAACATCCTCTCTGGTCGCTATGGTAACACTTGAACATGCCTTCAAAATAAGTTACGCCACAAAACAAATATAAAGTACATGAAAAATATAACTCAACATAACGCTAATTCAATGAGAGCCCTGAGCTTGTTTCTCTGCGACAAGACGGTCCCATCTAGGGGTAATGGGAGACAATGACACCCGAAGTGTGTTGCTTATGTCCATTCTACTCCGTAATTTTGTTTTGGTTGCTGTGACTGCAGAAAAACCCGCTTCACATAGATATGATATGGCTTTTTAGCCTTAGCAATACGGTTAGCCACCAAGTATGACGCTCTCAGTGGACTTGCATTTGTTGATGTGGATGCCCTCAGTAACTGCTTCTGTCCATCTTGTTCCCGCTTTTTCCTTTTAAAATACTCCAAAGGTTTGTTTTTTAATAAAGGGTGCTTGGTCTCCAAATGGCGAAGCAGTTTTGAGGGCTTCATTGCCTCGTTGGAGAGACAGTCGCCGCATATAGTGCAGAGTGGGCTTGGTGCTCTGGAATCTCCTTTCGCGATAAATCCATATTTTAAGTACGTCTCCTGGTATTGTCTGTTAAATGCAGCTTTCTTCTTCTTAGTGGTCATAGGCTCTTCTTCCGTCTCCTAACTGGGCCTTTTCCCCTTTTTAAAGAAACTTTCCAACGACGTCTGTTTTACACTAATTTTGCTAGCTTGTGGGTTTAATATGAGCGTTCCGTCACGTGACCGAGAAAAGCATCTTGACAAGCGTCAAGAGTGAGTGAAGAACAGACGGACGTAACGGAGAGAATTTTCAATTATCATTTAGATTGTCATTTTTCAAAATAAAAGATTGTTCAGACTCGGATAATAAGTAAAACGGAAATAATGTAAGTTATTTATTCTTTCTGTGCGGCCCGGTATGAAACGACCCACGCCCAGGGGTTGGGGACCAGTGCACTAGAGCACCAAATGTGTATTAATCCCCAACATATGCTTGAGTTATTCCTGTTTGAATATCATTTGCTAAAAGCTGCAGTGCACAACAGTTTTAGAAAATGTCTGAGCATTTTTGTAAAAATGAAACTATATTTTTGCAATCTGTTTTTGAAGATTAATGTCATCAGTAAGAACCAGTAGGTTTGGGGCTGAGTGCCACAGACGGGTTCAAGAGGTCAGAAAGTATTGAGAGTCAGACTAACATGTTGTTGGTTTTGGTTTTTTCATTAAATTTGTTGACAGTAAGAAAAATATAGAATAGCACCACATATATCATTTAAGATAACTGTGGTAGGAAAACACTTCATCAGCAACTCAGGCTCTACTGAATACTGAAGGTTGTCTATAATAAATTAGTTGTTGAACTGTCGCCTTCTTATCAACATATACTGATTTGCGTTCTTCGTATTCCACCAAGTTCCACTAAATGGCCAAGAGATCTGACAGAATTAGTTTTGTACTATGAAATTTTCTTACAGCAAGTTTATATGATTATCTCCATCTACATACCAGTAATACAGTTTAGCTCTATAACTCATTTTAGGAGAATTAGTCAGGAAATGAAAAAGTGGAGGGATTTTCTAAAGACAATATAAAATCTTCCCTTTTTTGAGCACGATCAAATAGAGTCCATCCCCTGATATTGTGTACTTTATGGGGGACAGATACAGTCTCACCAGCCCATTTAGTGAATCACCATGTTATGCTACAAGCAGTCATGAACAAGTGATTTTGGCTGTTTGTGTTACTCTGCAGCTGCAGTGGCGGCAGTTAGAGCTGTCGCACAAGCTGTGATTAGTTCCCTGATGGGTGAAGAAATTACTGTCTTAGTGGCAGACGTGGCATCTCAAATGTATTTAAAGGCACATTTTTAAGGTAATTGGCGTACTGTGCCCCATTTGCATGCTAACGACTACCTCCTGTAAGTGGTATGTTTAGTTCTATTATTATTATTATTACCAGCATTTAACAAAGACACAAATGCTCATTTATTTTTAAAGTTGATAGTAGTTTAGTTTTTACTGGCCACGTGCAGAACTGTATTACTAAAGAAGAATGCATTTTTAAACACAATCGACCTTAACTATGAATTCAAATCTATTGAAAATGTGCAGATGAATAATAGTACATAGAACTGACATACAGTTAGCTCCGTCAGTATTTTGGCAGTGACACAACTTTCATAATTTTGCCTCTGTACAGCATCACAATGGATTTGAAACGAAGCCATCAAGAGGCACTTATCTATTAAGTAGATAATAGGTCTGAAGTTGATTCAAAGTGTTGAATTTGCATGTGGTAGCTATTCAGGGGAACTCTCAATATGTGCAGTCCAAAGAAGTGTTGAAGCAAATGAAAGAGGCCGTCATTAGGCTGACAAAACAAAACAAAAATACGATCAGATAGATAGCAGAAACCTTATGAGTGACCGAATCAACAGTTTGGTATATTTTTAAAAAGAAGGAGCGTACTGGTGAGCTCAGTAACACCAAAAGGCCTGAAAGACCATAGAAGACAGCTAACGTGGGTGATCGCATAATTCTTTCCTTGGTGAAGAAAAAAAACCCTTCACAACATCTAGCCAGGGCAACAACACTCTTGAGGAGGTAGGCGTATCATTGTCAAAGTCTACAATCAAGAGACACCTTCATGAATGTAAATACCACAAGGTGCAAATCACTGGTAAGACTCAAGAACAGGAAGGCCAGATTAGACTTTGCCGGAAAACCTCTATAAAAGTCTGCCCACCTCCGGAACAAGATTCTTTAGATAGATGAAACCAACATTAACTTGTACCAGAATGATGAGAAGATAAGTGTTTGGAGAAGGAAAGAAAAGGCTCATGATCTAAAGCATACCACATCTGTCAAACATGGTGGACGCAGTGTTATGGCATGGGCATGTATGGCTGCCAATTGAACTGGGTCACTGGTGTTTGTGACTGCTAACAGAAACGGCAGGATGAATTCTGAAGTGTATGGATCTATACTACCTGCACAGATTTAGCCAAATGCTGCAGAACTGATAGGATAGTGCCACAAAGTAAAGATGAATAATAACCCAAACCATACTGCAAAAGCAACCCAAGAGAGCTTCTCAAGGCAAAGACATGGAATATTCTTCAATTGCCTACATGTCTTCAACCCAACTGAGCATGCTTTTCACTTCCTGGTGACAAAACTGAGGGCAAAAAGACTCACAAACAAGCAGCAACTGAAGGTGGCTGGAGTAGAGGCCTGGCAAAGCATTTCAAGGCAGGAAATTCAGCATTTGTTGATGTCCATGGATTCCAGACTTCAGGCAGTCATTGACTGTAGAATTTTCATTCAAGTATTAAAAATACTTGAATACATAATTTATAATTATGTTGGTTTGTCCGATTACTTTTGAGCCTCTTGAGATGGAAGGACCATGTATAAAAATGGCTGTCATTAAATTACTACATGGTTATGCAATATTTTTGTTAAACCCCTTGAATTAAAGCTGAAATTCTATACTTCAATTACATCTTGATGGATTTGTTTCAAATCCATTGTGGTGGTTTTCAGAGGCTATATTATGAAAATTGTGTCACCGTCCAAATACTTATGTACCTAACTATACATCTATAATTCAGATATTTTCAAAAACTTAAGGAAAAAATAATATTGGGTTCTTGCCAAGTAATGAAATGACTTAACACATGGGTTTTAAAGTTTCTTTGGATCAGCGTTACAGAGATTTTGTATTTTCGTGTTTTCTCCATCTACCAACTGTGCCCTTAGTTCATCTGTTGTGAACAAAAACAGAAATCAGACCATATTATCTAAGACCATAAGCTGGCATCGTCTCTACAAATTTTTTTTTCAGCACATAAATGGGCAGGGATTGAGACCCAGATTCTATTTTTACTAATTAGGAAGCAAAAGCCTGGTTATTGCAAGTAGAGGATTTTGACACAGTGCCTGACTGTTCCATACATTATTTACAACTCTTTAAGTTTGCCTCTCCTCGTTTCATTTATGCCTCCGTGCTTGTCGGCCCCTTTTCAGCTCTGCACCTTCCTGCTTGTCTCCTCTAGCCCTCTGCTGATGATCAAGGCCTGTAGCTTCCCACCACTTAAGCCCTTGCTCTTAATTTATTCGACTTTAGTCCCCAAACACCTGTCATTTTGTCCTGTCTTCCTCTCCAACTCAATTTTCCTGGCGCTCTTTCCATCAGGGCCAATTACCTAGCCCTCCACTCCCGACTCTTAATAGAGCAGAGGGGTCACCTTAATCTGTGAGTCTTTTCAGCATCATCCCCTTTTTCAGATGTTCATCTTTGAGTCTCAAGGGATAAAGTGTGCCATAAAAATAACACAGTGGTGTGCAGATAGCACTCAATTGTGTCATTTCCATTTACATACTGTTTGTCCAAGTACTGTTTGCTTAGCAAGATAAATTACAAGTGAAATGTATATCAACTCAAATGTGTCACTGGGCCATTCAAATTATCAGAGTATATTACAAATCTATCAAACAAAATATTTAATATGATGCTGCCAACGCCATGTGTGCCTCACTAATATTCATCCTAAAGTGTGTTTTCCCTCTTTTCATACTGTAAATGTGTGGGTCTCAGACACTGATGCTAAACAGTGAATATCTTACTGTTTTTGATTAATATTTTGGGGGACATAATGAGGATGGAAATGTCTGAAACTCTAATTACTGGATGCAAAAGTATTAGGAGTAGTTCATTTGTGGCCCTACTTCTGCCAGTGGATTTTTGAAGCCTTCTGCTTGAAATAATGTTTGGAAGTTGACCTGCTCATGATGTGCTAACAATCAGTGTAATAGAACAGGATGTTTTAAGGATAATGGCGTCTGAGAATAGCCTCAATGGCATGTTGCATAACTTGTGAACATTGATTTTATTACTTAAAAGAGCTCTGGCCCCATTACCTAACCATTTCTGTGTGTCCCCATTAAGACCAGTAAAGCCAAAGTATTGATTTGATTGGAGTCAAAGCTGGTTTGGTCTTCTTTTTCCCTTTGATGGGTGGAAGCATTGATAGATAGATAGAAAAATAGACAGCACCACTGCCAAATCCCCAGTAAACTACTGTTTAGAAAAGGTTATTTCTATGTGCACTGCTGCCTGCACAAGAACCATGAGGACAGAGAAGACAGAAAAAACACAGCTACTTCAAAACAGCAGCAGATTAAATCATGTTTACTGAAAATTTTGTATTCTTTGAAGTTGTAAAACTGAATATAAAAACCCCATTTTAGAATTTACCCACACAGTGATCAGTTATTTGTCTCTCTCCTCCATCCGCTTATATCAGCTTTGTTTCACGTGTTATTACTATGCAAAAAAAGTGAAAAGATTCTTCTTGACTGCGACTCACCATGTCATAGGTGGTGACGACTTTCTTGAGGACCTCTGGGAGTAGGCCTTGGGGCTCCAAGTTGGGGTAATCATCAGTGAGGTTGAACACCAGAAGGGGACTGTTGTCAGGTCCAGTCAGTCGAGGTGAAAGGGCCAAGATGCACTGCTTCAGGTTAGCCACGGCTGAAAGGCCGCACAGCTCTTTAAAGGACACTATGGCATTCTGCAGAGAGAGAAGTTATAACTAGGCTTGCATGCTGTAATGCTGGTTGACACTGACATGCCAAACAAAATAAATGTCTAATGTCATAGTCATCAGTATACATCTGAAGAAAGAGGAACTTAATATTCCATGTTGCTTCAGTCTGGAATTGATCTACATAAATCATACAACCACAACTCGAAGGAGTAACACCATGTCAGAGGAAATGGCTGGAAGCTCACTCATTACATGTGAGAAGTTTCATTTGGCATTTGTTAGCCACTCCTAAACATTCAATCCTTTTGGACTGACACCAGTATTACATGGAAATGGAACAAGCACACACAAATCCTAACCTTCCTGTGAAAGGCCAAAATTAAACTCTACAAAAACAACCGGAGGGACAAACTGTTACAGGATGGCCAAGATGTGTTATAGTCTCAAGGCCAGTGGCTTGTTATCACACAATGACTGCAATATAAACAGGGCTACTAAAATAAATCCTAATACAATGCCTGAAGAGAAACAACATGAGACTAACTACAGATACTGTGATACTCCAGTACAGCCTTTTTCATAAAATTTCAAGTTTTTTTTACAGAGACTTCAAATGAGGATAGATAGAAGACCAGAGATATGTGATAAATGTGCACAAAAGAGACAAAATGACTGTTTTCATGATAGCGAACAAACCTGCTCACTATCGGAAAGAAAAAAAAGTCCAAGGTGACATTGGGCTCATCTGGATTGGAGGCAATTAAAAATATTAAGTGTTACAGTTAAAATATGTAAACAACCTGCTATAGGCCATGTTCATCATTTGTTGTAGCATGAGAAAAGTCATGATTTCAAAATGAATATTTGTTACCACTTCCATTCCACTGTAACCTCTTCCAATTTACACAGTAGAAGTTGCGAATATCTAATACATGGATCTACCATTCAAATGGGACTCATATCATAATTTTCCTCAACTTATATCTCTGCATCTCTTTTGACTATTGCACAACACAT
This sequence comes from Xiphias gladius, assembly GCF_016859285.1. Lineage (NCBI taxonomy): Eukaryota > Metazoa > Chordata > Actinopteri > Istiophoriformes > Xiphiidae > Xiphias > Xiphias gladius. The sequence goes on along the minus strand of NC_053421.1, from coordinate 24,939,094 downwards.
AAGGATTAGATCAAATCTGATTCAGTCAAGCCTGGTGGTTTTTTGTTTCTCTTTCCAGAGAGGGAGCCGTTTTAAGATGCTCAAGATTCTCTGTAGTAAATCTGATTACAATCTTATATAAACTGTATGTTATATATGCTTGACTTCTTCAGTCTACTCTTTCTGAGAAAAAACATTTAGATGCTGGAAGACAGAAGAAAGAGTCATGCAGTCACCACATATACCAGTGATGATATTGCTGGTGAACACACAAGCGAATCAAATAAGCCTTTAGTAGAGTTTAACTTAAATGTCTTACCTGCATGTTTTCTCTGAGGTCTGTTGCCTCCCTAAGTGGCAGCATGGCTGTTTTGAAGACATCATCCACAGCCTTGATCAATAGCACTCTCATACTGGCATACTCTCTATTCCTCTTGCCCTTTCGCACAGACAGTCCCCTTTTGTGTGGTTTACCGCCTCCTCTTCGATTGGTTATGGCCACATGAACAAACAACAAGGTATGTGGCAGAACCTCCCCTGTCAGAGACTGTAGCGGTATATGGCGGAAACCTGGCTGGAGACACTCAAAGGGGATGGTATATTGGCCAATAAATTCATCCCCAATGTAGTCATCATCTAGCACCACAAAGCGCACCATTGCAAGCTCTGGGAGATTTATCTGGAACTCAAAGCTCTCATCAAATAGAGGGTTGTCCCCATTCTGGTTGACTGTTTTAGTCCTTTGTTCAGCGCAGTCAGCAGGTATGCCGTGTATTTCCACGTACACATAGGGGTCTACTACGTCTCCTTTTGCACCTGAGCCTTTGGGTTTTGGGAAGTTTTGTCCACTGATGATCTTAATGTGTAAGAGCTGTGGAGAAACACCAGGCACTGAATCTTTAGTGTTGGCACTAAAATATGAAACCTGCTCCCTCATGATTGCTGGGCGCAGCACATAGCCGCAGTTCCCGTTCTGACGGAACCAGCCAATGTTTAAATCCATCATCAGGCCGGGAGTCTGGTAGTTCATTGCCACAATCTGGCAACCACACTTCCAGAAATCTTGCGGATTCATGTTGCTGGAGTCAATCCGCATGGGGCTAGGGTAAACCCGTGCCAGGAACTTTTTGTTATAGTTAACAAAGTCACCTGGGAAGTCACTGGCACAGCGACTGGCAAAGACTTCATTGAAAGAGCAGAGCTCCCAGTGCTTCTGGCTCTGGAAAGACGTTGGGAAGTCTCTGAACTCCACAGACTTACACAAGGTCACCAGATCAGAAAGGTCCTTTGACAGCTGGAATTTCTTGGGTGCGATAGTCTGTTGTTCTGCAGACTCAATGCTCATCCTTTGAGACATCTCTGCCCCCTCGTCCTCATCTGTCACCTCACCTTCTGAAGCAGTGCAATTTGTGCTTAGTTTCTTACCCTTCAGCAGGATCTTTCCCTTCAGTTCAGAGGGAGAAGGGAGGTAACAGTCCTCAGGTTTAGGAGGATCTAGGTGGATCTTGTCTCCAAGGATCTTCTTAAGGTGCTGAAACATCACTCTCTGCTGCTTTAAGGAGCAATGGTTTTCTAAACACAGTATCAGTGGAAACTCAGACGCAACAAAGGCATACTTGTTGATGACGTCAATAACGCTGCGAAAAACTATCTGTGATGTCATTGTATGGCCAGTGTAAATAACAGGTTCGTTCTCAGGCCCGTCCCACACATCCAGCTCTACACTGCGGCAGCCCATCTTGAGAGCACGGATATACCCTGTCACATCTGAGGGACCTCTGAACTGATCTTCTATCAGGTATGTGTTGTGGGATGCATTGATGTAATAGTGGGACAAGGGCTGATTCATGTCTTGGCATACTGTTTTTTGTTCAGGGTCAAATATATGGCACTCTGGTGACATAAGATAGTTGTTGAAGCCATCGAGAGAAAGCCAGCCCTTGAGCTGGCCCTCTTTAGATGGTTCATATTTCTGAATGACCTCTAAGCTGGTGTCTTCGCTTACTTGTGCCATACCCTGCTCTGCCTCAAGAAATATCATTAAGTCCTTGGTATCCAGAAATTCTTTGTTGCTGGAGAACTGAACAAAGAGAAAATAAATTTCTGGTCTGGTGCAAAGGTCATGAAAGACCTCAATGAACTCCTCTTTTGTCACATCAGAACCAGCTTTGTCTTTAGCTTTGTGAAGCTCCTTGAACTTTAGTTCTATTTTCACATTTTTAAGTCCCGGGTTCAGCTTTTTGACTAGCTGCACAGCAGCACATATTGTTATTTGTTTGCTGTTGTTACTGTCTGCCTGATCAAAAAGCTCACCCAGCCATGATGAGCGCATGTTGTTCTGACTGCTCTCTATCATATTTAACGTATGTTTCCCATAGGAGATGAGGTACCTCAGCCCTGTTACCCATATGTTGGCTACATCTGCAGTGTTTGCCACCAAGTCCAGGGACTCATAGTTCTCCCCAAAGATCACTGAGAAAGCACAGTCCTCTGATATCTGATCATAGGTTCCATTAGTTCTAAAAGTGTCAGTATTTTTTCCTGTCCGAACCTCCTTGATGGATTTTACATCAATTTTGGCCTTTTCTGATTCCTTCTTTGAGGGCTCCCATCTCAAAGACTGCATGTCAGCATCAAGGAGAAAGTAGCGGTGGTAAATGCGCGAATTCGATCGCACTTTCTTCAGCTCAGAGCCATCGACCATTGCACTGATGCAGTCACTTGCACTGCTAATTTTCTTCTCAGTGGGCATGCTGCTGAATGATACAGTCTTCTTTCTTTCTTTACGCTGTCTTGAGCCATCCTGCACAGAAACAGAAGAGCATTTTCCATAAATAAAAATCTTTCCATACACACTGAATGATAAAGTCATAATTTATCAAACTAACCCTTAAAAACAAAAACAAAAGTGAAGATCTTTAAACTTTTTAATTTTTTTACTTAAAGTAATATAAAGGCATATCTTTTCAGCTGTATAGAGGCATGTTTTTCTTACTTCCTGAAAAGTTTACAGTTTGAAGATGGAAAGTTTTTGCCCACTTTGCTTCTCATCTTAACTAAACATATCGATCAAGTCTATAGAGTAAAAGTTCCATGCACATTTACGGTTATTTTCAATCTTTCACAGGTGAAGAGAGAAACATAAGACCAACTTGGCTCAAAAAAGAAAATAGTTCTTTGTTATGTACACATATATAACACTTTGGGTAAGGCAACCCAGTATTAGTCCAGATTCAGACTCATACTGAGGCCAGCCAGTGTGTTGCCTGTCAACAGGGTGAACAAAGACACTTGTTTGTTTTAATCATTACCTCATTCCCTCAATCTTTCCCTCAACTAACCTCTAGCATGTTCACTACAGCAGGGATTTTTTTTAACCAAATTTCTGCACAAATTAAATAAAATCTGAATACAAGCAATTCCATTTTTACCTTTAGCAAAAGGCCTAATTCGCTTCAGTATTTTATTTCTGACAAATGTCTTTCAAATTACGATTCAGGATTAAATATCCTGCCTAGAAACTGTCACCGTAGATAGACCAAATTCAGGTTAATGCCTACCCTACAGAACAATACAACTCAACACAACATGCTGTCTGCTCTGATATACTGTGTGCATATATAGTCCTTCCTTCCTGGCCCCCCTTTGTCCCCTCTGGGCATTTGCTGAGGAGAATCACAGCACCAACTTTGTTGGGTGACTTAAGGTACCTGTCACTGTATATTACTGAGATACAACAGGGAATCTCCTTCAGGAAGTATCACCCACACAAATCCAGTCAACTAAAGCAGCCACATTTCTGAGATTTTCAAAGAACCCTGCTCTTTCCAATGCAGCAGGTTCCTTCAACACAAGGACAGTTTCTGAGATTTTCAAAGAACCCTGCTCTTTCCAATGCAGCAGGTTCCTTCAACACAAGGACACCATTTTTTATTTTGGATTATTCAAACTCATTTCCCCAATTTAACAACAGCCAAACCCAAGCCGTTGTTAGTTATCATGTGGCAGTTTAATGATACTACTTTATACAAAAGGAATGTATCCTTTTGTCAACAATATGATGTTGCCAAGTTAAGAATTCCTTACGCTGCACTCCAGTACAAAACCCTTGGTCTTCATATTCCTTTGGGGTTTAATGAAATGCTCAAAACCCTCACAACCTCTTATGTAAACAAACTCGGACCTGTGCATCCTTAACATACTGAAAAAAACAGTACTCATAGACATCATTGTGTGAAGGAGGGATGGGCAAAGCTACAAAGTGATTGCATTGGTTGCATGATTTCCATGTGTATTTCTACATGTCTGTAAATGCATAAAGGAGCACACACCTTCCTTGACATTTACATGTTATGCCTTTTACTTCACCTATTCAGTGACCTAAATCAGCCCTCTCTGCTGACAGTATTTATGAAAATAAATTTGACTACACCACATGAGATAGATGGCAGTGTAGCTTTCGTTTTAGACAGGATCAGCTTTTTAAAGTAATTTTGGAAGCAGTTTGATTATAATCACTCACTTTTGTGCCGTCTGTCTGCTTACTGTCTCCTCTATGGTCTGGCACACTACCATAGTTCAGCACTAGCTGTTAGAGGTATACAGGGATTGGCTATGACACAATGTGTATATACTTGTTTGTGACTGGACAAGATGCAGCAAAAGCAATAGTTACTGACCACATTGCAGCCTGCTGCTGACAGCATAGTCTCAGTCAGATTGTTTGTTTGCACAATCATAACAAAATAATAAACAGATATGTTCAGAGGATGATGGAAGCCTAGGAGACTCAAACAACCTCTAATCATTATAAATCCCATCTTTGTAACAGTATTACAAAGCTCATGAACTGTGACGATTCTATTCTGATTGGAGGAATTTTACACTTCTTTGAACCATGGATGGACCATGTCAGGTAAAATGTAAACATAATAATCACATTCTTTTACACTGTCTGCTGCCTTGGGGAGTTCATTTTATAAAAGGGGAGCTTAAAACCTAAATGCATGACTGCAGATAATCCTTATGATCTGGGCAAGAATTTGGACTTGTTGTCTTCTTGTTAGCCTTGTGTTACAGTCACAGCTTACTGATGGTATGTGTCTGGTTCCTGCTGCATTGCCAGAGCTGCAATACAAGGCATTAACCTCAGCATGTCCCCCTGCTTCCATTACCGAAACTAGAAAACAATACTGCACACACACAACTCTGTTTTAGCATATGTTATTATTTTCTGAGCTGAATATTTCTTATGCAACATTCCCCTTTCTGCCTCTGGTGAAAGTAAGGAGGCCAAGGTTGTTTTCTTGTGCAATAAGTACAGTTTTATTAGTCCTTAAATGATACTTAGAAGACATGATCTCCATTATCAGATTGTCTATTTATAATTACATCAGATACTCGCTTTATAGGTTACATATTCCTCTCGATGTAAATATCACCTATCATCTCAGTCCAATAATAAACACAAAGTGAACCATGGTCAAGATTTTTTGTTAGTCAGGCCAAAGCACATCACCAAAACTATAAAACGGGAAAACCTGAAATGTTCAAGTAATGTCAGTGCACACAGCCTCAATTAAGACCCTAATCCATCCTACAAACAACGAGGTTTCTCTGTTTTAGCGAAAAACAGGACTGATTATGGATCTTGTGGGTCATACAGGATCAACAGTTCACCTGCATAATTTGACTGGGAGTGGTATTTAAATCCACAGGGTGGTATGTTATAAAGTATGAGCTGTAAAGTACATTTTTTAAGCCAGAGATTACAGCACCAGTGAGTATATCCTGAGTCACTGGCATTGATCAACAACCTTATCCAATCACAACTAGTGTGTTACCATTATTTTGTGTTAGTAAGTACTTTCAATAAAGAGAACACTGCGTTTTCAAGAGTAAACATACAAAACATACTGCCACACCATGCTGTTACTTATCACTTCTTTGAAATCTTTAAAACTATTTTTTATAAAATGTCAGGGGAACCAACATCAAAGTCTGTGTTTTATTGTTAAGAGAATTTTTTTTGCATAGCTGTTGTTTCACAGTGCTCAGTATCCATTACCAAGTTCATTTTTCTTTTTAGTTATGTTCAGAGAAGAAATGCCCTGGTACATTTTGATTGCAAGTCAGTAGAATATAAAAAGGATATTAGATGTTTTCATAGTGTTCCATAACAAAGAGATAATAAGGCTAATCCCGGTAGGCTCACCCTGATAAGGGAAAATACTTTTATGTCTTTGCATGCTGTTTCAATATATGTTTGGTATGTTTTAGAGTGTGTTTGTTAAGTGAGTGAAAGAGACAGAGAATGAGTCAGAGAGGGAAGCAAACACAGGAACAGATGATGAAGAAGCAAGAAGGAGAGAGAGTGACTAAGTAAGACAGAGTATATCCAACTGCTCACAGATCCCATAGGAATCTGAATCCTGAATTTTTTTCTGTCTTAGTGAGCAGTTATATACTATCAGTAAAACTGAGGACATCACGGGGGACCCATTACTCTCTGCTCCACTGTTCTACTTACATCCCCAACAACAAGCAATGTGAATCACCTGAATCACATTGCAGCACAAATCAACTTTCAAGCTCCAGAGCGGGACTGGCTTCAGTTCACAAAAATGTTAATCAATTCAATGAAATGAATTTCTTCTGAATACTAATGTAACGCTGCGACCAGTATGGTACAAATGTGGCCATTTGGTTAGCCTAAAATACATCTCTGTGGTATCCATTGTACAGCTGCTATTGATTTCTTTTGGTAAGAGGAAACAAATATATAATGTCTCAAATATATGATGTCATTTGGTATAATGCAAACGCTCAGTCTTGGGATCAAGAAACAGATGCTGAATGATTTTCTAAATCTGGATTAGAGCTATGATTGCATTAAAATCTCCTCCACTACACACTTAGGTCGTGTTCACGCAGACATTTGCTCTGTGTGAAAAAATAAAGAATTTTCTCATTCATTTGACTGGGGGATGTGCAAGCATGCAGCGAAGGTGTCAACATGAGGGTTATAAAATATAAAGTGGAGTAACGTGATGCTGTGTGATAGCCAACATGTGGACATGTGCTAGTCGATGGCCAGTGTTTAACTTTATGACCAGGCTACAATGTAAGTCTGGACTTTGTATCATCAATTTTCCATCTTTTCTAGGACTTGGTGATAACTTAACTTTATTAACCTAACTAGCTCTCAATTGTGTAAAAAAAAAAATAAAAATAAAAAAAAGATTTGATTGTGAAAATTAATGTTTTATTGTGGAAAAAAAAAGCAGCACTGCCGCAGCTGTCTGCCTTGCGAGTTCATGCATGCTCCTGCGCCGCTGTCACACAACGTCACTTTCATTGATTGAAAATGAAATGTAGGTCGAGCTGAAATGAGCAAATAATTCAACAACAACGGTGTGGTAATGATCGCCTGAGAGTTCACAACCCAACTAAGTTGACCAATTTCGATAGTGCTAAAAAAGGTGCCATAGTATATGATCTTATATGCTTAATAATACCCACTATAGATTTAGGCTTACAGTTCAGTTTTTGAAACACCAAAAAAAAAAAAAAAAAAGAATACTCATATTGCGTTTTATTTTATTTGAATAAAGGGAAAGCTGAATGGTGGCTCACGGGTGACTAAATTTAGGAATGCGTTACCAATATGCGATATCGACCCCAATACTGACCTTGTCAAGTGGGTCGGGTTTTTATGTTGACGTGACCTATCCACACTAAATACATTCAAACAAAACGCAAAATTTTTTGTCAATGCTATTATAAAATTCAGTGTTAAGTATAAACATCAACTGCATTCATGCACATTGCGTTCAGTTATAACAAGCTGCAGTTTTTAGTGGCACACCAGTCCCTGGCCTCATGTTACCTAACGTTAAAATAATTTTAAAGAGTTCCACACAGAGAGGTATACACATTTTTTTTTTTTTTTAAAAAGCACTGGTATTAGATTGGTATTCGGTATATGCAGATGCCCTGAGTTGAAGTACCGGTATCGAAGGAGAAAAAGTTGGATTGCTGCGCGTCAAATTCTCTCAGGGTTTATAAGCAGGCTAAAAGAAAACAAAAGGGAATATATACAGCATTGCTCCATCCATAAAACAATGCATGATGGAACATTTCAACCAGGGTCAGTCACTTTGATTATATTATACTTAAATCCAATGTTGTCTATGAGTTACACTGAGGATTAGGGATGCATGATTAAATGTATTAAGAATTGCAATGTTGAGTCACATACGTACCCATGTGCAATCTCATCTGTTCTTAATAGCAGTTCTGTTGGATAGTAATTAGCAAGGAGATCGCTTCCATTAAACTAACCACTGCAAGTGTCTTTCCAAGCTGTATCAATAAATAATAACACTGTGTTAACACCACCTGATAAAAGTTCAACAGACAGAGGAGGCTGAGATGAAAACAAATCTAATGTGTGAAATAAAGATGGGTGAGTAACACAGTAACAGAAAAAGCTACGAGGAACAACAAAAACTAGAACAAAATGAGTCAGTAGGAAACCTGACCGTAAGGAAGAGGAAATAAATGTATCGAAAGTCAGTTCTGATGAGAGTGTTGTGCTGGTATATTCTGTTGTGTAAACTTTTCAACAAGAGTGATGAAAGTCACTTTTTGACAGCTTGAAGCACTTTAATACCATAGATTCATACAGCAACAAAACAATACCACAAAATACAATATGATGAAGCTGTCAAGGCCAAGAAAAATATCCCTTCCACCAGCAAAGTTTGTCCTCTTCCAGACGGGATGAGAGAAAGGCATGGAGGGAAATAGTTTTTTTTAATCTACATTAAATGTCCCTTTACACCTTGAATTTGTTGGGATAGAAGTTTGTTTCCTGATAAATGCACCGTTACCTTTAATTTGAATAACTGTGTGTGAAAATGTGATAATTTTATCAAGGCAGTAAGACATTATAAATAATAAGACACCAAAATGTACATTACAGTAACTTTATGGTTCAACATTTAATATTGTAACAGATAAACTATCTTCTGGTAAAGAGTTTGTTGTGTGATTAAAATAGCATATGGAGACATTGTTCTCCAGTTGCACTGCAGTCAAATCCCACAGGAGTTTAAACCTTGTAAAGCCCCAGCTGCTGCTTTTCTGTACCATATGATATCAGTTGTTGGTCAAATGAAGTGTGAAGAAGCTGACTACCCTGGGAGTAAACTTTTAAAACTCTGCCATTTCCTGAACAAACATATATGAGAGTAATGTTTATTTCTGGAACATTGTGGTTGTGACTAGAAGTTATCAGTCGTTGGAGCTCAAGACAAGCTGACACAAGAAAAGGGACCACAATTTAAGATGCGTTCCCCACACTTTGACTTTATGCTGTTTTAGTTTGTTGACTGGTTTTCCATTATTTTATTTTGATCTTTATTAATTTATACAGATTGCATATGTTCATTATCATCTTGTATATTTGTCCAAAAATTATGTCTTGTCAGTATTCAGACCATGCATTTTATAAATCTGTGGGGTTTTGGCTGCTGTAATATAACGGACAAATGGACTTGGTTACCTTGGTTGTACAGCTGAACCAAAAGAATAACACTCTTCAATCACTAGATTGTTTGACCTCTTAAAACCAAATACTCTGTTGCATAACACTGCTGAATGGATATGCACAAGTGACAAGAGAATGCAACAAAATTAGCACAAGCATTTAAGAGATAACGACACTTTGAAATGTGTTGTGATGTCCATATGCTCTAGAGAGGTCCCATTTCTCATTGTGAATAGCACTTTCCCAAAGCTAAAAACCAAAGACTTGCTGACACCAGAAAATGATCCCTAGAGATTTATACTCAAATGTGCTTTTCTGTGGCAGTATTTCAGTTCTGAAAAAAGAAAATATACTATTTACCAGAGGGGGGAAAGAAAGAAAAAAAAAGAAAAAATAAATAAATAAATCACCTTATGTGTTCTGAGTTAATTGTTCACCACCATTTCTCTCCAGACTGCTCTCTATGGAGCAGTTCCAGGTTCAACATCAGAAGCTCTTATTTTTTTACCTCTAAGCTTTGGTAGAAAATCTCTCATGTTTTCAAATATTGATTGAGCCATTAACCACAGTTACAATAAATTCATTTGTTAATTCAGTAAAAATAATAAGCAGCTTTACAGTTTTGATGCTTTATTAAGTTGCACACTATGCTCCATGCCTACAGGAGCACACTAAATACCTTCTCTGACACCAAAACAAGCCTTTTAATGTCATTATTTCATCTCAAGTTAATACAAAAAAAGTTCATTTGTTAGCTTTCTTTTATATACTGTGTATGTAAGAGGGGGAAAAAAAAAAACAACATACAGTAATTAATCCATGGCCTCTTGAAAGGATGATTGGTGGTTACCAATAAGCTGCTGATGAGTGCATTCAGGAAGTATTCAGTCCTCTTCACTTATTTCACCTTTTGTTATGTTGCAGCCTGATGCTAAAATAATTCAAATTCATTTTTTTTCTCATCAATCTACACTCAATTCTAACAAATAATCATGGCAAATTTATTAAAAAAGATATACTGAAATATCACATTGACATAATTATTCAGACCGTTTACTCAGTACTTAGTTGAAGCACCTTTGGCTGGGATTATAGCCTCAAGTCTTCTCGGGTATGACGCAACGAGCTTTGTACACCTGGATTTGGGGATTTTCTGCCATTCTTCTCTGCAGATCCTCTTAAGCTCAGTCAGGTTGGATGGGGACTGTTCATGGACAGCCATTTTCAGTTCTCTCTAGAGATGTTCGATTGGGTTCAAGTCTGTGCTCTGGCTGAGCCACTCAGGAACATTCAGAGTTGTCCCTAAGCCACTCCTGCATTGTCTTGACTATGTGCTTACGGTCACTGTCCTGTTGGAGGGTGAACCTTCAGCCCCGTCTGAGGTCCTGACCACTCTTGACCAGGTTTTTATCAAGGATATCTCTGTACTTTGCTCCATTCAGCTTTTCTTCAACCCCGAACAGTGTCCCTTACCTTGCACCTGAAAAACCCCTCCACAGCATGATGATGCCACCTCCATGCTTCACTGTTGGGATGCTATTGGGCAAATAATGCACGGTGCCTGGTTTCCTCCAGACATAACGCTTAGTATTGAGGCCAAACAATTTAATCTTCGTTTCATCAGAACACAGAATCTTGTTTTTCACAGTCTGGGAGTTATTTAGGTGTGTTTATGCAAACTCCAAGGGGGTTTTCATGTGTCTTTCACTGAGGACAGGCCCGTTTGGCCACTCTGCCATACAGCCCAGATCGGTGCAGTGCTGCAGTAATGGTGTCCTTCTGGAAGTTTCTGCCATCTCCACACAGGATCTCTGGAGGTCAGACAGAGAGACCATCAGGTTCTTGGTCACCTCTTACCAAGGCCCTTCTCCCCCCTATTGTGCAGATTGGCCGCACGGCCAGCTCTAGGAAGAGTCTTGGTTGTTCCAAACTTCTTCCGTTTAAGAATTTGGAGGCTACTGTGCTCTTGGGAACCTTCAATGCAGCACAATTTTTTTGTAGCCTTCCCTAATTCTGTGCCTCGTCGCAATCCTGTGTCTGAACTATGCAGGCAGTTCCTTCCAACTCATGGCTTCTTGGTTTTTACTTTGAAATGCATTCTCAGCTGTGAGACCTTATATAGACAGGTGTGTGTCTTTCCAAATCATGTCCAATCAATTGAATTTACCACAGGTGACTCCAAACAAGGTGTAGAAACATCCCAAAGATGATAAAAGAGAAATGGGAGGCACCTGAGCTAAATTTCAACTGTCATAGCGATTCATTTTAGCTACTTTAGCTACTTTCCATTAAAAGTAGTTGTTTACAGCAGTTCAACAACGGTTTTCAACAACGTCCTCATTGAAAATTAACAGGGAAGTCTGCCAGAATTCATCTGCTGTTGACTGAGTAGAAGAAAGACCAACCTAATAGAAAGTTAGTGAGCATGCGATTGTTTTGCAGTTAACCTTTAAGTGTTGAGCCTGGACCTTCCCAGTTCCCCCTCTGGGTTCAACCACTACAAATAAACCTCAACCTTTGACAAGTACTACTATTGTGATATCAGTTTGGAACTGTTATTAGTGTTTGGGTGAGCCTCACACTTTCAAAACACAGAACTGAGGTACTAAACAGCTGTTTGCATAATGTAGTTCCCCCCATAGCCTAAAAGCTACCACTTTAATTTTATGTTGAGCAAGGAAAACCCAGAGATATAAACTGCTACACTTAAGTATGCCAGAATAGTTAATACTGATTAGTAATAGAAAATTACTGAAACAAGGGTAATTTGCCCCAGACCACTAGCTTCTACATTTTTTTCCCCATTCGTCTTAGAGTAAATTCGGACCATACACAAAGATGTGAGATGAAATTAGGTAAGACTGAAATTTTACTTAGAACTTAACGTTTGTAAATGAAGCCCTTTTAGGTTGCTGAATGATGTAGGCACACTAAAGCACACTAAAACAGTAAAAAAAACATTATCTTGATCAAACTGAACTTTGACAAACATAACTAGAAATGCTGATTACCCATTTAATGATGACTAGTGTAATGTAACAGTGTACACCACTTAATTTTTTCAATCAGGTCAGACCTTAAAGCATTTACACATTATTTGAGTCAGGTCAACACTGCAATTGCTGAAAATGACCTAATTCAAATTCTGATCAGACCTCAACCGGAGAAAGATCAAACTAAACTTTCATGTCACAGTTCAGACCAAACAAGAGGGACAGAACAGCTTCAGCACAACTCTGCTTCTGATAAGGCATCCATGATGGGGCAGTTTCAGAACACTGGCAAGCTTCAACCGTTCTGCCTGCACTGTGAGTAAAATTAACATAGTCTATTAGCTGCCAATTGCATAAGATTTCCACAGCCAACATTGTCATTATTGCAACAATTGCTTAACAAAGTCATCCATGAGGCCTATTAAGGCTGAACAGCAATGCAAGACAGTGGTGAGGCACAAGGAATAACAAATACCTGGTCAATTTAATTGCAATCAAATCAACATAGAATTGATTTAAATACAGTTAATATCAGAGTATATTGGTAATAATGTTAATATAGTACTACATAAAAATTGATCATTTTAATCTTTACTTTTGTTCAAAGTGTCAATCATTTATATGGCACCTACTATGGATGAAAGTGACCACAGAATAGCTGTTATATGTTACACGTTCCTTGCAAACAGATGTAGACATTGGCATGACTTCAGGTTGCGATTTCCTCAAACTGAGCTTTCCAGTTCGTTAAGTCAACAAGAACAAGTTTGTCGATGTGATCAAATTACATTGAGAGAGGACTCACAGTAAACAGTGTTATAAATAATATAAACACTAAGATTTTCTCATGGTTGACCAGTATATGGATAGTCTTATTAAATATTCAAATATTTAGAGTGCAAGAAATGACATTTGTTATCCAAAGAAACTATCTAAATTTAAGCACTAATACGACAATGGAGTGAAGAGCTTGTCTGCAGTAGAGCTGCAACTAACAATTACGTCCCCAATGAAATAATCTCCCTGTTATCTTTTCCATTATTTGATAAATGATTTAATCCAAAAAACATCAGAAAAACTGTGAAAAACACCCATTACACTTCCAAGAACATAAGATAATGTCACCACCCATCTTGTTTTGTCTAAAACCCCAAGGATATACAGTTTATTATAACGTTAAGACAATTAAAAGCAGCAATTTGTCAGATTTGAGGAGCTGGAACCATGATTTTTCTTTTTTCATTCTTGGTTGAAAAATGCCTCAAACAACTGAAAAAAGTTGCAGCTTAGGTCTACAGCAATTACCATAAAAGTTGACAATATCATGACACTTTTAGTCTGGATTATCTTAATTATGCATCAGCACTTTAGAATCCCTAAACCTTGTTAAAACCCTAAACATACATTCTAGGAGTGACAGTCAGCCTTGCGCTTATTAAAAGTCTTTTATTAACATCTGAGTCACAGCCTTGACTCTGGGATTTTAATGTATGACAGTGGTGTAGAAACATAATTATTTATCATTTAAGTCCATGTTGATGTTTAAATATGTATTCTCCTTGCTGTGCTTCACTGATTATTACAGTGAACATAATAACGCAACATCATATGGGCGTAGAACCACTCCTACCATTAATGTCGCAGAACTGTAATCACTGCCAAGTCATTTTAGCTACCCTTGAAATAACTGGGTAAGGCAAGCAGCACTTGTGATATCTAAGCTGATGAATAAATAGGCAGTGATTCAAGTAAGTGACCGAGTGCTGCTGTGAGTTGCCTTGAACACAGACCGGCCAGTGAGTGAATTTGAGACAGCAGCAGGACCCTGTATCAAGGATGGCTGTCAAAAGACTTAATAAATTGCCACATCAACTGCCAGTGGCATTGGTTTGGGTAACTGGAATTCACTCAAGCATGCAACCTACATTGCTCAAAGATATATTCAGCAAGTCCCTCTCTGAAGTAAAAGAACAAGTTGAGTTTGGGTAAAACATCAATCTGTTGGGAGATTTAGGCTAAATGATGGTGGCGAAGTCAGTCATAACACTTAAGTGGTGGTTTCTAGAATGACATCGTGAATAATTAATTTGACAATTCTAGTCAATATCAACAACATTTGCATCACCAAAGTCTCTCGATTTACTTTTTCTACTCAGGGAATTTACTGAACATTAATGTTCAGTGTGAATATTACAAAGTTAGCTTTCTTGCTTAAGGCCACATGGACAGTCATTTTAGAAGAAATTGTTTTTCGCCAATTAATTTTCCTTGCTTCAGTTCTGTTGTTGGTCAAACAAAATAAGGAAAGCAATGCCTGTACATTTAAACATTCCAGTGAAGGTACTCCCATGGACAAATGTATTTTAGTATATAAAACAGTAATTAGTTACCACATTTAATCAGACTGCGGAATGGAAACACTTGATGACAACATTAGCCTTAACCATACAGAGCACAAAACAACTTATATACAGTGGACATCCTGAAAGCATCCCTTTACTTAAATTGACAAATTAATATTTTATTACTACAACACTTTGACTCAAAAAAAGCACTCCTAAAATGCGTGCATATCAAAATACACTCACTGCGCACTTTATTAGGAACACTGGTACACTTGCTTATTCATGCAATAATCCGATCAACCAATCATGTGGAAGCAGTGCAGTGCATAAAATCATGCAGATACGGGTCCTGACCTCAGTTAATGTTCAAGTCAAACAGTAGAATGGGGGGAAAATGCGATCTCAGTGACTTTGATCGTGGCATGATTGTTGGTGCCAGATGGACTGGTTTGAGTATTTCTGAAACTGCTGATCTCCTGGGTTTTTCATGCACAACAGTCTACAGTTTACTCAGAGTGGTACCAAAAACAAAAAACATCCAGTGAGCAGCAGTTCTGCGGATGGAAACACCTTGTTGATGAGACAGGCCAAAGATGATGGCCAGACTGGTTCATGCTGACAGAAAGGCTACGGTAACTCAAATTACCCCTTTTTACAACTGTGGTGAGCAGAAAAGCATCTACAAATGGTGGAATGAATAAATGAATGAATGAATGAATGAATGAACGAACAAACGAACTAAACCTTTATTGCCCCTCAGAGAATTTGTTTTGCACAGAAAGGACAAAAGGATATAAAGAACGTCAGCAATCATACATGACAGCACAAAATATAACATAAAAAAGGACATAAAGGACATCAGGTGCAAGCTCAAGAAGTGCTAAAATGCAGATTCTGATTCAGACCATGTAATCAAAGCTTGTTAAGCAGCTGAATGCTGTGTTGGACAAAGGATGTGATGCCTTTTTTTGTCCACATCCTAGGCATGCTATACTACTGCTTCGAAGATATGAGCACATATTCAGACCATAGAGGGTGCAGTGGATCTGCTATGATCTCGTGGTCTGTCATATAAGTAATACAGCACATTGGTTCCCCACTTATCTTGCCACCCAGTTTCACAACCCTGTCCAATTTGTTCTTGTTTTGCACAGACAATGCACTGGATACAAAAGGTCAAAATTCTTTGAATGCAGGTCTTATAAAACATTGTCAGCATTGTTCTATCGATCTTAAAATATATTAATTATAAGCTTCCTGAAGAAGTACAGATGTTGTTGAGCATTTGCAAACCTAGCATCTCTCATGTGCGTGTCAGCCGCAGAGCAGCGCCACCTTTGGAATGGGCTACAACAAAAGAAGACCACGTCCGCTTCCACTTCTGTGAGCTACGAACAGAAATCTGAGGCTGCAGTGGGCACAGACTCACCAAAACTGGACAGTTGAAGACTACAAAAATGTTGCCTGGTCTGATTATTCTGGATTTCTGCTGGGACAGGCAGATGGTCGGATCAGAATTTGGCAGCAACAGCATGAATCCACAGACCCATCCTGCCTTTTGTCAACCATCCAGGCTGGTGGTGGTGTAATGGTTTGAGGTTTTGTTGGCATATTTTTGGTCCCATATTACCAATACCAAACAATCATGGTTGGAATTCCACAGCCTATCTCAGTATTGTTGCTGACCATGTACATCCCTTTATGGCCACAATTCAGGATCTTCTAAAGGCTACTTCCAGCATGATAATGCACCATGTCACAAATCAAAAGTTGTCTAAAACTGGTTTCATGAACATGACAATGAGTTCAGTGGACTTCCGTGGCCTCCCCAGTCACTAGATCTAAATCCAATAGAACACCTTTACGGATATGGTAGAAAGGGAGATTGTCAGCATGAATGTGCAACTGACGAAGAAATTATGTGATGCAATCACTTCAACATGGACCAGAATCTCAAGGGAATGTTTCCAGTATCTTGTGGAATCCATGTCACGAAGATTTCAGGCTGTTCTGAGAGCAAAGGGAAGCCCTATCCAGTACTAGTATGGTGTTCCTAATAAAGTGCTCGTTGAGTGTAAATACCAAGTATTCAAAGTGAATCCACAACCTAACACTGACTTTCGACTCTGCCAAGTCTTAAAGTTATGGGAAACCCGATCTCGAATCATTACTGTCAAACATAAATTTAGATATGCACATTGTAGAGTGCGAAGATGCATCGTGGAAACGTTATGTCACCTGACACAGAGATGACAGAATTTTTAGAATTGTCTTTTAGTACAAAAAAAAAAAAAAAAAAAAAAAAAAGCTGAACTGGAACAGCAAGAAAAGCACAGAAGGGGAAGACAATGACATTTCCAAGAGTTCATGAAAACACTACAAACACAACCAACACCTACAATATACAAGTACAAGATATTGAGGCTTCTATAAATTTGATATTCTTAAACCTGTTGTCTCTCCTCATCATACAGGAGTTCACCTTTAAAACATGTTTAAGAGGCGAATGTTGAAGAGGGGAATCTAGTCAGAGTAATGCGTCTGTATTGACACGCGGCCTGACTGAATAATATGATACAATATGATGATGCCCATAGAGGAACTTGTTTGGACTCACAGCACTGCTGGTCTACCATTATTAATGCAATATTGTTTTTTCTTTAACAAGGTTACGTTAAAACCCTGTTAAGCTAAGATTGTTTTCTTCTCCTACCAAAGCTGTGAAATAAGTGCTATTCACAAAGCAATGGAAGGACACTCTTTATTCAAAAATGATCTCTGGTGAGAAGTGAGGTGGGAAAAAAAAGTGTAGCCATGGGTTCATTATTTCTCCTGCCACTGGCCACCCACATACAACATGTTTACAATTTACTGGTGAAGACCTGGTTTTAAATGGCTTAGTAAACATCTAAGCAATTATTTAAGCTATGCTTAAGTGCTTTAGTATCACATATTCGCTACATAACCTAAACATAGAAGCTCCATCTTTCATCCAGCATTTAAACTAACTCATTTGATATATTGAGAACATGAAAAGTTATAAATCAAAAGCACTCAAAGTGCGCAAGGCTGCACAAATCTCTAAAGTTGATGTGCAGTTATGGAGTATGTGGTTTTTCCATTCAAATAAGTGCAGCAGTTCATAAGAAAATGATTAATATATATATATATATATATATATATATATATATATATATATATATATATATATATATATATATATATATATATATATATATATATATATATATATATATATATATATATATATATATAAAATTCTGTCACAAAATCAAACACTAATTACTTGTGTCTTGATCCATTGCTTAATTTTCAAGTTTAGAAAATATTCTACAAAACTAACAAACCTCCTTAGTGTAAGTAATTACATTTCTGGTGAAAAAAAGAAGTTATCTTAAAGTGCTACTCCACCCAAAATGTCTCAGACTATCCAACCCTGTGTAGTTGGCTGTAAACACTGGTAGTTTCATCATTCACAGTGAGGATGTGGTCATATGTTGTGTTTAACTGGAAATAATATGTTAAAATCTTTTCCAAATTATTTACAATATCCATAAATAATTCTCTAACCATTCCTGCAGCACAATGCTCTTATCCATTGTACAGTCATTCATACTGTATGCTCAGCATGTCCAAAAAAGTTGGTTACTTTTCCCAAAAGAGGGCTTCTGTGTTTCATTATGGATGACACAGACGTAGTGTATTTGGCATTATTTTTACAAAAACAACAGTTTAAAATATACCGAGCATATGAATAGTTTAGAGAAGCCTCTATGGATATATTGGTGCTTGAAAACATGCCATCATTGGAAGGATGAGTGGGAGGGTAAGTGCAGACTTTGGGTGGAGTATCAATTTAAGTTCACCAGTGAGTAACCATTAAATTAAGAGCTTTGCAAAGGTGTTATTTTGTCAACCAACAACTGTAGGTTTAGCTTTTTTCAGACAGTGCACATGCAATTTTGGGAAAAGGTCTCAAGATGCCAGTTTAGATGTTCCATTAGCTTATGCCCTCTCACCACACACATGCATAAACACCCACACCACTAAATATGTTAGACAGAAACCTTTATAGAGGTCAGGCTGTTTTAAGCACTGAGTATTATAGCTGAGTATTACTATTAAAATGTGGTTGGTGTTGTCCTCACCAGATCCTCCCATCACTTGAGAAGCTTTTTAACAAGAACTGGGGGCTCTGACTGACAGTGGGAAACAGGCTACATTGTTAACACTGGTCAAACACTTCACAACCACTGTCTCAGTGCAATATTCGATCAATCATAGCTGTCAGAAGCAACAACTGCCTTCACGGAAATATTGGCATGCAGACAAGGCCATGGCTTGCTGAATATTTGATTTGCTTGATAGCCTTCAGATAGGCAATTCTGTGTTTTTCTTCACACAAGAAAAAAATGAAGGATATGACATCATATTTTCTTTCTATATCCAAATTGACTTATAGTGCTGCTTACAATTTTCACGACTTTCATTTTAAAAAGTAATATATGTTCACCGTCTCCACATTATTAATAAAGTGTTATTGTAATACATTAATAAGTATAAATCAGTCAAGTCTAAATCACTTTCACATCAGTCAATTCAGAAAATGAACTATTTCTTTTTGGTTTGTTGGTGTATGAGTAGCATTAATATATAACTAGATTTCACAATATCCTCATATAAAAAAAGTTTCAAGCTACGAAATATTTATTTAAATATTATATATTTTACAACCGCACCTTGGAAAGAGTGTTGTTAAATGTTCTCTTAAAGCTAAAATAATGTGACTCTTATTTTGGCTATAACTTATCAGAAGTCATCATCTCTGTTATGACTCATTGGACATTTATCCGTCTGTGTGCTGCCTTGCTGAGCAAACAAAATCATTTCAAACTGACTGGTTGTGCATTTCATAAGTCTTGTCATGAAGGCTTTCATTGTCTTGTCTGATATGGCATTTATTGAACTTAGGTCACTGAGCATTTCAGAATGACTTCTTGTATGCATGGATACCCTGGCACTCTCCAGGCAGAGGGGACGTCAAAGTTCAACACCCACAATGTGCCAAGAATGTGTGGCCTGTAAAACCTGCCAGCGAAAAGGTGAGCTGCTAAACCCTGTCCACTGCTGGAGAATGTACCCAAAGCAGAGAAATCTCACTGAGGTATCAAATCATAGACCTAATTATTGTATTGATTTTTGCACATGAACAATTAAGCCCACAACCTCACTCAAACACACCAGACACTGCCATTTGAAATGTGCTTCTCAACAAATTCCTTACACTCCCTCGTGCATTTTAAATCTAGCTGGCCCTAGAGGGAATTAAATCCCTGACTCTGACCACTGATTTACTGACCTCGAAAAGCCAAATGTATACATCAAGACAAGAGTCATACATTTAGGACATTTCGTTCAGGAACTATTTTGGGTCGAGGCTATGATAATGTCCTGTAGGCGTAGTGTACATTCAATTTTGACAATAATTACATTGTAGAGAATAATGATTCCTTTGTTCGGTACAGCCAAGTATCTCCCCTTCACCATCTTCAAACTTGTCCCTTTACAGTCTTATGACTGTCATTATGACAGCGACAGCAGCAGAGCCAAGACTTACATTAAGAAGTTGCTGACATTAGCTACAGAATATGTCTCTGGGGCATTCAACATGCAGTGGATTGATGCAATGTGTCAACGTTGCATGATCTTTGGTGCCCCTTAAGCAATACTCTCGACGTCCATGCCAAGACACAAGTAAAATAAAATGCAAAGCTTTATGCTAAAAGTTACACTAATAACACTAATTCTGAGACCAAATCGTTTATAGATATTAAACAGTTAAAGGTATGTATGTTATTTGCCCTCTGAAACGTGTACATGTTTACATTTCAGCAGTGTCATAAGAGCATCCAGGAGACCGGAGTGTCTTGTTCAGGGATTTTCTCTGAACACCAGGACAACAGTCTCTTTCCCAGCAATATGCGATATTCACTTGTGTTACTCACTACTACATTCATATTCCGCAAACAGTGTACTACACCTTAACAGTGTTGAGGCAGACTCCCATTACTCCGTGCATATTTGAAGTCAACATACAAACATTCAGTGGCCCTGCATGCTATTTAATTATCAGTAACCACCATCTTTCTACATTATCTGCTGCTGTACTGAACTGACTCAGCTGTATATACACACTGCTATTCGCTTTATGGACACTGTCTCATTGCCAATCCAGTGCAATACCTTAATTTATGCCATTTGCTTTCTTTGCTGCTCTCTAAACATCCCCCCAAAACATCTCCATTTAACTCCGACCACTTTCATCCATGTGCAATTTTTATCATACGTGTTTTAAATCTCCGATATTAAACTGTATAGAGTACTTGTTTTAGCTTCTAAATTAGTATATTGAGCATAGTACTTTCAAACACATGCTTCTTATGCACATAAGAGTTTTGGATGTATTATTTTTCTGACATGATATTTAACCGCTTTATTCCTTTGCTTGTCTGCTCTTGTGACACTTTGTTTTCCCCTTCTGAGAACAATAAAGATCATCTTATCCTGCCTCTACAGGCATACACATTACAGCCAGATTATTTATGTTCTGGACTAAGGAGGAGCTGTGCTATAAAAATTCTATGCAAAATATTCAGCCCCTAGTACAGGATGTGCTTTTGGAGATCAATTTACTGGCCTTTAATGTGAAAACCACCTATTTCACTGAAAATGTTAGGTGCACTCATGTTATAGGCGAGGTTACTGAAAAACAGGCAAATGCTGTACTCAAAAAGACTAATAAAATGAGAGCAGGGTATTACATTTTAACTTCCAATACTATGTTCATTGTAGATGGGAAGGCTAGCTCACCAGAATGAATGGCATAACACGGACACTTTAACTTCAAGGCTTACCTTGATAATGCTGCTCCTGCGTGGTAATTCATTTTTGGCATCAAATCCGACAGAGGTGTTGGCGGTTTCCACCCCGGCTTGGCTGCCAGGAGCGACAAGGGATCCTGAGCCGACCATATTTTCTGATATCCCACAGTCTCCATTCAAGACCGACACTTCGCAATGCGCCTTGCCAGCTGCCTCGTTGCTGGGCACGGTCGTATCCCCAAGATTCAATGGAGGAAGGCTGCCGTCCTGCCCAAACTCCGCCATAGGCACTTCGAGCATACACACACACACAAACACACACAAGCTGGCAAGCTGCTGGGTAGCAAAGCCTTATGTTTCAGCTTTACTCCAATTTCCTGACTGGCCTATTGCCTCGTTGTAACATTTGCCCGAAATTCTGCCATATCATCTCCCGCTGCACGTATCTGTCAGGTTCCTACAGACAGGGGGGCTTGCTCCGTGCATTGTGCTCTGTGAAGAGAAACCACTGCGATTAGCATAATTAGGCAACATGACATTACGTTACAGCAGCGGTAACGTTACCAGTTGCAGCTATTTAGCGTCCTACAGCCATGAGAAGAAGGCATGGAGCCGAAGCGTTCAGTGCTCAGATTTCGTGTGCACCGAAAGCGGATGTACAACTTACAATCAGTGAACGCTGTCATTGTTAATGCAGCCTAAGAGGCACACAACCGGCATTTTTTAAAATTTATTTTCGAATACTTCATCAAGTTTTTAGCACATTTCCACCGTTTTCATCCCACAGACCCTTCAACAATGTGGCATTTTTTTTTACAGCAGCACTAACCCACCCTCCTCAGCTTTCCAGTGATCGGTAACGTTAAGTTACTTAAATTTAAAAAAAAAAAAAAAAAAAAGCATGTTAACTTCTCAGTTCATGATTTGTTTAATGTAACGTTTGGGAGCTCTATGTACTTGCCTTTTGAACAGCCGTTTCTCTCCATGGGAAGGACGGTCTTCCTTTTAAGTTGTTGCTGCAGCTGAAGGGACCCAGACTACCGTTCGGTGTCTGGGCTGAGCTAGTTAGCTAGCTGGCTAACCGCACTCGCTCGCTAGCTAGTTAGTTAGTTAGTTTTCAAAAACCAACTCAAAGTCCAGTCACTGCGACCCCTCTCGTTAGCCTGGTTAGCTAACAAAGGGAGGAATTCCCCCCCCCCCACCGCCAGTCACTCGACCGTCAGTGGTTATCCCGTTTAAAGTTTAAAATAAAATAAAAACTTATCCCTCGATTTGCCGTTAGGTGTCCGGCTCGGAAGCGCTTCTTGATAGACCGTCACGCAGAGGAGTCGTTTCTTAGGAACAAACTTGTGTCTGTGTCATGAACGCGCGACAGGCAAAACAGGCTGTATTGTCAATCATACCTAATTATCTTTTCACCGACACCGGGAACCGCCTCCTATTCGCGTTTCTACACAACAATTAGGCCTGCATGCTACACACAGTTCACAGTGTACTGCATACTGAAGGAATTTTATCTGGACCTCACAAATACACGTTTCATATGTCCCAATCCTTTTTGGTCGCTCAAATATGCCATCTGCGTTTTTTTCTTTTCCCCCCCTTCACTGCTTATGTTTTTATTTCTTACCGTGTGTTTTATTTTTATAGGGACAAGTATAGGCTATAGCATACGGACCAAAACCACACAGCGTTCAGTCTAATTTGGTCTGCAGTGCCCTACCCTAGGTGGGAGGTTGTTGACAAGAAGTCAACAAGAAAATACAAAACGGCATAAAACGCAAAAGGTCAACCAGAAATACATAAAAACGTCACAAAAAAATAAAATTCAGCAAGAAAATACATACAAAACACACAAAAGCGAACTAGAAATACATACAAACAACACGAAACTCAGCAAGAAAATACAAAACATCAAAAGCCAACAAGAAAATATATAGGCTACAAAACAGAAAAAAAACAAAAAACTTAACATGGAAATGCATGCAAAACAGCAAAAAGACAAAATTTGACACGATGATACATACAAAACAAAACTCAAGAAGAAAATGCCTGAAAACAAGAAAAAAAAACTAACACACCAAACAAACAACAACAAATAGAAGAGCACAAAACACAAACTGTTTGTTTTTATTTTTTATTTACCTTTATTTTGAGATATCCCTGAACATGTTCCACAAATAGCCTACGCGAAAGATGTTATAAATACTAAAAGACGCCAACAACTCAATCATTTTCACATGTAGTAGGCTTTGTCCAGGAAACTTAAGGTACCCTTGAAGATAAGAGTGCTTGAAAAACATCATTCTGCGATCAGCTTTTATATTTTTCCTCTTCTGTAGTAATGCTATTGCCGCTATTGATGTCAGCTGTATTCAGAGGCTACATATAGCATCCCTCAAGGACAGCAGTTATCTCCCATAAAAGGCTCACATGACAATTTTTTTCTGTTTAGAGTCACATTTTGTGTCAGGTCTTCCTCTTTATGTGGACAGTGCATAGAGACGGTGGACTAATCTCAGTGGTGAAGCAATAGCCCTAACAGCCCCTTGTGCTGTTGCATCAGATTTCTTGTGAAAATAAAGCCTCACTGTATCCTATGTGAACAAACTAAGTCATCACAAATCATCAGTTCTTGGAGATGACCAAGGTCTTTGACATATCAGTCACACATGGTGCAACACCTGTCTTACATGTAGTTGATAAAGGCTTAAATTATAGCTTCCTGCATAGGAGACACCAAGAGTGAGTGATGAGACACACTATTCTACATTATTTGATGCATTTTATTCACAGGCCAATGGTTCGGATGAAGGCAGAGAAACTAAATATTGTGGAATACAGAAGCAGCTCAGGTGAGTTGTGCAACAGAGCCATCTGCTGGTATACAAAGCAGTGCATGCTGCATGTCTTCTGGTTGTGAAAACATCAACCAAAGAGGTTAAATTACCCAATAATTCGAGAAGACAAACAAGAAGATGACTTTCTGTAGCAGATATCCGTGTTTTGTTTAGTTGTTTTGTGGTTCCTGACCAGTTAACCATATTAGATTTATCTTGCGACCCTCACCCTGCGAACCACTGATCTAGGGCTAGCCTGTTTAGTGACACAGTGACATGGCATATTGCTTTTCAATAGTTTAATAGGTCTTAACAGGAAGTAATCCAAGCTGGTGAAGATACGAGTGTTTTGATGATATTTGCCCTGCATGATTTCGTGCATCATTGATGTCTTACATCAGTATGTACGAAGGTAGCTGTAGATGTAGCTGTATGCTCATCGCCTGCAGTATCAAAAAAAAATCTTGGTGGATTTTGTTGTCGTCAAATTGTACGTCCTACCAGCAGGAAGACTAAGCAGTCCAAACGTGTGAAAGTCGAGTGATGTTAAGGGAAAGGTTATGAGTTCTCGAAGTATGTCTCCTTGATCAAGAAATCTCTTATCTTTGATATCACTTATAATAATATTGAAGATGGGGCACGGTGGTGTGGTGTTATGTGTGTGTTTAGGGTCGCAGAAAGACTTGGCCCAGCTCTGGCTGTCACAGAGGAGTTGGCACCAACCTTTCTGTTGGCAACTGTTATGCAAGTCACTGCACTAAAACAGTTTCCCTCTCAATCTGTGTGCCAGAGGATGATTAACACTAAAAATGGCACATTTACCGGGAGACGCTCTGTGTGCTTTGCCTTTGAGAGAGGTGAATCAGGGTTTTTTTTTTTTATTTATTTATTTTTTTGTCTGGCTGCACCTGTTCTGGTTGACAGTGTCGTGGCTGTCAGTGCTTTGTCATCTTTGCTAGAATTTGTGTAAAAATGTTTAGACTCTAGTTTTAACTTACCACTTCATTAGGACTGTACAATTTTAGACAATTGGCTAGCTGTCTGTTGAACTTTATAGCGACAGACATTCACCACTGGCTACTGTTAGCTGCTGCACTAGTCAATAAGCAGTCATTACCACAGCACTGGCAGTCCCAACCGCTCACCCTGGCTAAGTTGCTGGTGTTCAGCTGACAGTCTTGGTGGCAGTGCAACAAGCTATAAAAACAACAGTTAACAAATAATTGCCTATTTAACATGGCAACATTAGCATTCATTGGGAGATTAAGTCCAAAATTAGTCCAATATTGAATTTAGGTCCAATAATGGTCTCCATCAACTCCTGAGAAAAGTAGCTGTCTTTTTAGCTGCTAAATGCTGCACTATGTTCATCTGCTAGTACCTAACTTTATCCCTCTGCCATTTGGTGCTCTGAAGCGAGTGTACAGTGGGTTCATCAGAGCTATCTTCAGCTGCCTGCTGTTGCTGGAGATCAGGTTCAGGGGAGCGGTCACAGTGAACCAAAACAGTAAAGTTAAACCAAAAGAATGAGCTGAAAGACATTAACCAGATAGATCTGGTGATCTGCTGAGGGAAACTGCAGAGTCGGTTGATGATTCTCTGAGGTTTTGTCAGTATGAGCAATTCCTTTCACATTACACATAGTCATTCGGTCCATTTTTAATACAAAAATATTGATTAGTGCAGCTTTAACACTGAACAAGTTGTTGGCCAGTCAAAGCAGGAATTTGTAACATTTACACACTGAAGCAAAGATGAGCATCAGGTGGTTCATCTGGTGATTGAAGTTGATTTATCTTATTGCCTTTGGTGTACATAAAGCAAAAAATATGCAAATATGTTTCTTTATTTTACCTAAGTGATGATGTTAGATCGCCGTGGGACTGACAGTCAGTCGGGTGCAATCTGTCAACCCTGGTCAACATTTGTTAACATCAGAGTATGGTCTCCAAGCAGTGTAAACACACTGTTTTTTTGTTTTTTTCTTCCATACTTCACCACACAAATGGTTATAACAATGACATATATTAAAAAAAAAAATATATATATATATATATATATTGATTCAAGTTTTGATGTAGAAAATCTATCTGAGTGTATATATGTAAAGTGAAACATTTTTTCTTTCAATTTTGATTTGAGTGGCTTTTAAAGTACAGCATGTGTATTTGTACTCGCACTATATATGTAATGAAAATTCATAAGGCTTATGTATAAAATTTACATTTGAAATCCAACATGAAGTGCATGCAACAATGTGGATGTTTTCTCTGGTGAAATGAAGGGTTTTGATTAGAGATAACTTTAAAAAATCAGTTCTAAAGCTTACTTCACAGACAGAGAACCCAAAAAAGATGTGCATAGTGTGAAAAGTTTAAGTCAAAGTACAAAAAGTTTGTAGCCTGGAGGGTTTATCTTTAAGCAATTGGAATGATTTCACTGGTGCATTTGCATGAAGCAGGACACCAGGCGGACACTAGCTTATTCCTGCATCCAGTCGTGTCTTTCAAGGTTGGACAGTTGATGTACTTGTTTATGTAAGGACAAGGGTTGGCTGAAATGAAGAACAAACACAGCGACGAAGAGGTTAGCCCAATCTCTACTGTCTACCTCAGTAGACAATGTTCCTTTTAGTATAACATCCTATTTGCCATACAGAGAATGCACGTTGTGTATTTGTCACAGTATCTGTTACTTACTGCAGAGTTTGTCTTCACAGGCATTGGGACAGGAAGCACATGGGGGTCCAGCCTTATAAGGCGGCCATCCCCTGAAGTTTCCTCTGTTAAATAAATTACAAATATTATTATCTTATTTGACTCTGAAAGGACTTCCGGTTAAATATATAGACAATTTCAAATATTTTTCCTCAAGCCATGTTAAGCTCTCTCAGATTTACATGTCTCTCCTATGTAAAACAAAGTCATGGTATTTAAGCATGTGGAGGGTGAATGAGGGTAACATACGCTCGGTAATAGTGGCAGCCATAGAAATAGATGTTGTTAGGGCACAGTTTCATTCCACATCCAACTCTGTAGGAGCTATTCCACACCACCTGACAGCAAAAACAAAAAAGTTGTGGTTTTCAGTGCCGCTTTAATTTGGAAACTTCTGAACTGAAATTCATTTTGACTTTCCGAACACTCATGACTCATTCATGTTTTGCTCCGTTTTTTAAATATGTCATTCTTCAAACACTTGAGCAATATATTCTGTTGCGTGGGTTAATTTGTGGTGAAAGTGTGAAAATTGATCAAAAATGTTCACTTGTTTTCTGTAAAAGAGATATACTATAAAAACACAATAATGGCTGTTTATGGTGGAACAATTACTGCTTTTTGAAAACTGCAATCTCTCCAAATATTTTAGAAGGATATGAACTGTTCATA
Organism: Xiphias gladius; assembly: GCF_016859285.1. Lineage (NCBI taxonomy): Eukaryota > Metazoa > Chordata > Actinopteri > Istiophoriformes > Xiphiidae > Xiphias > Xiphias gladius. Next base: position 24,911,093 of record NC_053421.1, on the reverse strand, counting down.
CTCATCTTGTACAGACAATTCACCAAAAAAACTAATATTTATGACCTAAAAAAATGCACTTCAAAACTAGAACCATCTGTTATGAAATCAAATTAACATTCAGCAGCTACAGAAAGCTACAATGCACTTTTATGAACCAATGGTAGAGCTTAGGGGAAAATACAGCTCCTTAATCTATTGGACTTGCAATAAACCTGTAATAACTAAATTTTTAGCCATTTGGGGGCAACAGAAACAAGTTGTGAACACAACGCTGACATATAATCATCTTGTAAACTGCAGTTGCTTATTTACACATCCAGCAGATACAGAGCAACATTAACTTTTGTTTGGAGCTGTGTTTCTAGCCAGCTGTTGAATGTAAGGTCAATATTCACCAATACAGTTCTCTGTGCGTTCATCACTACAGGCAACCCCTTTGACATACAGGTAGTCATTTGATCTATTGTTATTGTAGCCACTTTAATTTATTTAAAAAAATAACCATCCAGTTTCAAAGCAGAAAAAATCCAGTATGACCTCTTGTTATACCCTCCACTAAAACATACTTGGTATTTTTTGTTGTTGTTGTTTTTTTGTTTGTTTGTTTGTTTGTTTTTTAAAAACCTCCACAATTATCTTTGTCAGCCCATTACTGTTACCCTGACATGAAATGCTAAGTGTTACCTGTGTGTAGTGACCGATAGCTTGGCTGTTGGTGGATCCATTGGGATACTGGTAGTGTGACACCTCACTGTGCCAGGCATTGATGACGTCCGTCCATGAGTAAGGTGAGGATGAATAGAACAGATTCTCACCTAATTCATATCCTGCTCAGTGTTGAGAAAGAAATGGCAGCACTGGTTAATGGATGTCTCCAAATATACAGTTTTGTTTTCATGTGCCAGTATATTACATTATTTACATAAAGCAGTTGTCATTAAAATGCCCATTGATGATAATCTCTCCTAACGACAACATATCCTACTCCATGTAATTTGTTTTTAAAAGAGGGTATTAAGACTGGAGATAAGATAATGTTCGCTGTGAATCTGACCATCAGTCTAAAGGTCAGTCGTTTCAAAGGCAACCGTAGTGTATCTAAGGTAATACTTAAGGTTCTGGCGTATGGTATATGGAGCAAAGTGAAGGGGAAACAAGGGGAGAGGAGGAATAAAGGAAGGATATACCATTAAGCATGCGGGTGCTGGGGGCTCCATGAGCCAGAATACATTTGTCAACCCAGGCCTGAGCACTGACTGCTACCTCCTGACTGTAGTTCTGTAGAGGAAAAAAAAAAAAAGAATAAAGTACAATAACAAATCAAGAGTTTCATTTCAAACCAACACCAATAATGTAGATGAAGATCCATTCTCTTGCAAGATGTTGGTTTTGCAAACTGGATCATCTGTGATTTGAAAGACTGACACCATTTCAAAATATGTTTCATTCCAACCCTTAAAATATAAAAAGGTTTTGACTCAAGTGGCCTTCAGCTTTGAGACCAGCTGGGGTCCTGTCATACAGCCCAAAGCCCAAACTGAATTATAATATAAACATGTGATTTTTCTTTTTACTCTTCTGCGGAAACCTTACTCCTCCAGACATCCAGCTTTTTTGGAAAGGAAATGAAACGTCTCCATTTTCCTATTGATTGATGGATTTTCAACTGTGTACAGTGCATTTGTAGTACTTGATTTCAGTTCCCTACACTGAATACATTAGAAGATGTTGATTTCGTTCAATAAAAAATGACATTTGTCACCTGTAATAACCATAAAAATGACATTTTAGAGTCATTATAGTTATTTCTGAAAGCCCATAGTCAGAATGTATTTCCAAATTTCTAATAGCATTTGTAAATCATTTGTAACATCTGCACAGGCTATGGTTTTAATCTGCTTGAACAATTAAAGGAGGTTAACTGCATTATAACAATTAAGGTTGAGTCAGCTCTTAACCATCAAACTATTCAATACGGATTTTGAAAAGCTGCTCATTATTGTTTTATGATTTTCACGCACCATGTGCAGAACATCTCAACCACTTTATTGTTTTTTTTCCTTCGCACAAACAAGGGAAAATAAATGCTGAATATTATTTGCATATATTATCTTAGCCACTTTTATTGTACAAGAAGAAACAGGACTGACCATTATCAGCATGTCAGAGGCCGACGGCTGAACCGCTCTCCTGAAGGCATTGTGCCGGCCAACGATCTCAGCCTGAACCGCTGTGTTTCCTGGGCAAATGTCTGCATGCACGCACAGACACAGCCAGACATGCACAAAAACATGTGTGTAAACACGAGATTAAAGACATCATAAAGCGCGATGTTTGCTCAAGTGTCTTAATGTCCATGATATGAGTCACAAACTGGTTTGATTTCTCTGAAATTACTCCGACTTAACATAACAAAAGACCATACAGACGGGATTTGTCAAATCCAATAATCTGATTGGGAGACTTGTTGGCAGGATCTCCGAGCCGATGTTTGGTAAATAAAGTTAAAGTAAATTTAAACATGCCTGATGCATTTAACTTTGTGCTTACCTTGCTGTGGACACACCGTGGCATGCAGCAAGGTACATTTGAAAATGATAAGAGATTCAAGTTAGGTTCTCATCAGTGAAACACAGGAGTGAAAATACAAAAGTAGATTTCTTATGTAGAAATATTTGTAATACGATTCAATTATGTTGGATTAAGAGCTGAATTTTGCTCAACTAAAAATACAGAAGCATTATTAGTATTTAAATTAAAAAGACTGACTCATTGTATAGACATGTTATTTCATAATGTTCCATTAGTTATTAATGCTTAAAGTAGGGCTAGGCAATATATGATATTAATGTGCTGTATATCACTGGGAAATTTAAAAAAAATCACAAAATTCAAACACTTCAGTGAAATAATAGCACCTCAAATCTGTAAACTGAAAACATACTTTCCAGCCTAAGAGAAATACTGAAAACACAAAAAATGTATTGGGTTACAACTTCCTGAAGTATTCAAAACCGTCTGACCCCTCTACTCACCACAACAGAGGTGGACTGCACTTGATGCAGTGTCAAGATGCAAATCAGGAATGCAAACATTTTCTAAACAAAAAGCAAAAACACCTACAGTATAATGAAAACAAGGCAAAATGAAGACTTTATAATATTTTTATGTACAATATGATTTTTTGACATATCATTTTATTAGTAGAATCAAGGTCAATTGATACACAAATAGCATTCTTATTTGTATCTCTATTGATTTTTCCATTTGAAATGTTATGTCCAACAAATTATTAAAAAATAAGAAAGACAGAAAAAAAGCAATTAATCAAAAATAAAGGTTACATAATGAACATGCTGCTGTTGAAGGGACTGGAAACCCCTGAACCGGGAGACATACCTGCACCTGGGTCCTCAGGAGGTGGAGGTGAGTTGGCACTTTCCTCTCCTTCCTTTTATAGACCCACTGTAGACAAAGATACAGCACATTCCCCCTCCGGCTGTTAATGATGTAGCCCTAACCAGGGCTTTGCACAGTGGTGACAAAAACAAGTCTACCACGTAGCACTGAAGAGGCTTTTTCTTGAAGAGTGCAACTGACAGGGAGTAAACAAGGAATTGGTAAGCTGCAGGGTTTAGTGACTAGCTGATGTATTGGCTCAAGTTTACACATCATAAAAAGGAAAGCCACCTGAGGTCAGGGTAAATAAAAGAAAATGAACACTGGTGGATTTCAAGATAGAACTGTATGGTCCTGTATGTAAATGGATGAAAGTCATGGAGCTCATGTAGGCTGATGATGGACCCATAGCTTGCTTTGGCACAAAAAGCAGCACATTAGAAAGGTGTTTCTGATCAATGTGTAAGGAGTAAGGGCTGGAAATGTTTGTTTTTTTTGTCCAATTTTTCTATTTATGAAGCTTATAATTGCGAGCAACCATTGTAGTATGCTGTGATTGTGACTGTTGCCTGTTTGCTTAAATAAAACAAACAAAGAAATATGCAGAAAGATTGTCTTTGAAATAGCAGTACCAGCTTCGAGGTGAAATATGAGATAACATATCTTAAATGTTATATAATCAAAAAAATAAATGTTGGACTTATTGCTAACTTTGGGAAGGTTATTTCAATAATGTAACTTATTAAACAAAATTGAGTCCACTCAATGAAAACCAGATTTGAGGCTGGAGCTAGAGCTACTTTGACTTATAACAAGCACTCAAACATTTTGGGTCTGCTATTCACAAGAGGCATCTGCTGATGTCAAGCATGCAAAAGAGAGATCTCAGGAGACCTACATTCAAGAATTGTTGATGTGCATCAAACTGGAAAGGATAACAAACTAATCTCAAAGAGTTTAGATATTCATCAGTCCACACTTAGACAAACTCTATAAATGGAGATGATTTTGTTTTGTGGCCACTCTCCCTAGAAGGGGACACCCAGCTAGGATGACCCCAAAGATATAACACAGAATGAACAATGAGGTAAAAAAGGAGCCAAGAGCAACAGCTAAAGGCTTAAAGGAATCATTGGAGCTGGTTAACATCTCTGTTTATGAGTCTACCATACACAAATCACTTTGCACGGTTGCTTTGAGCATGGTGTCCATGGCAGGACATCATGGAGGAAGCCACTGCTCTCCAAAAAAATCTCACAATGTGCCTGGTGTTTGCCAAAGAGCACTTCTTTGGCACTACACAACACTACGGTGAAAATGTTTTGTGGACTGATGAAACTAAGGTTGAATTGTCTGGGAAGAACACGCAGAACTACGTATGGGGTAAAAAGGGCGCCGCATACCAACATGAAAACATCATCCTAACAGTGAAGTACAGTGGAGGGAGCATCATGATTTTGGGCCGCTTTGCTGCCTCTGGGCCTGGGCAGCTTGCCATCATCGAGGGGAAAATAAATTCCCAGGTTTATCGAAGTATCTTATGGGATAATGTCAGGGTGGCTGGCCTGCCAGCTGAAGCTCAGTTGAAGTTGGGTGATGCAGCAGGATAATATCCCTAAACATGGAAGCAAATCTATCACAGAATGACTTCAAACAAAGAAAAGCCACCTTTTGGAGTGACCCAGACAGAGTCCAGACCTCAACCTGATATAAATGCTGTGGAATAACCTCAAGAGAGCCGTTCACAACAGACATCCTGAGAATATGGCTGAGCTGAAGCAGTTCTGTAGGAGCAATGGTCAAACATTTCACTTGAATGTTGTGCAGGTCTGATCCACAGCTACAGAAAGAGCTTGTTTGATGTTATTGCTGCCAAAGGCGGTTCGACCAGTTATTAAATCCAAGGGTTCAAATGCTTTTTCCTCCAGCACTGGAAATGTTTAATGGGTGTGTTCAGTAAAGACACAAGGATTGATAGTTAGTGTGTTATTAGCTGAAGCACATTGTCTGTGTCTACACTTGTGACTTTGATGTTGATCAGATCACATTTCATGAACAATTGACAGAGAAAACTAGGTAATTCCAAAGGGTTCCCATACTTTTTCTTCCCACAATAAATATGTGAGTATTTTATACCCATTTTTTTCCCATTACCCTACCTGTAATATTTAATTTGTTTTATTTGGACATTTTAAATAAAGTGGGGTACATGCAGTACTATTATCTATTTTAAATTTAGTTTTTCAACCATTTTCAAGAAGTAAGAGGACAATTGTGCAGTTTTTTTCTATAGATTAACTGTGTGAAGTAAAGAAACGACTTGGATTGCTGACACTGTGAGAAGCTATGTGTGTACAAAGCAAATATTTATCCTCAAGCAACCTTGCATGTTCTGAATACAGCATATTCCTCTCTGTTGATTCTTGATTACGTGTCTCAATGCACAATAAACATTATGCTGCTATCGCCTCTTTGCTTAATGCATTATTGTGTTATTTGCTATTGAGTACAATGGGTAGTTGGAGTCAAACAGTCACACTGGTCAAAGACAAGTTCTACTTGAGTTTGCCTCATGGAGTATGCTTAGTCTTGTTTTCTCATAATTTTCTTTCTTATGTACTATGTATAGATTCTTTGAATAAACATTTTTTTGATTCTATAATATCCCAAAAATTATGATTTTTTTTTTACACCTCCTGTAATGGCCCTTGTGATGAAGAACATTTTCTCATTACTGCTACAACAGAAAAACAATTAACTGTAAAATTTTCCCTCCGTGAATTTTTTGACTTGATCCCGGGTTTATTTTTCTATTTAAAGGAAAAGTTCTGTCCCAGTTACGATTTAACCAGAGAGAAAAAACAACCCTGGCAATGGCTCTAACCATTCTCATCAGGGACTTCACCAAAATCAATAGAATTCATCTTCTGGGCACCAGGAATTTCTGTCCAACATTTTCTGCCAATCCATCTGGTTGATATAGAGATATTTCAATGCATACATGGTGGTGGTGCTAGAGAGGGACACCATAAACTCCTGTACAAAAGTGAATGGCAATCCATCCATTTGCTGCTGAGATATTGCAGTCTGGACCAAAGTCCAACTGGTGTGAGACCAACCAACAGACAGATTGACATTGCCATCTCAAGAGCTATGCCTCTGGCGCGGCTAAATATTAAGATATCAAGTTTGGCGCAAGTCCAGAAGGTGGCGTAACATTAAATTGAGAGATATCTGATAAAGCTACAATGTGTGTGAACCCAGCTCCATAAGCCGCAAACTAGCAGTACAATACGAAATGCGACCCACAGTCAGTTTGTTCGACCCCTCTCAATGGTAATAGATGTTCTATGTGATGAAGGAAAGTATGGGTGTAGTGCTTTGTGTTGCTCTGTACTCACGGCATTGTGTTCATTCAGATATGCTTCTCTTGGAACAAAAACTCTTCCCATGAAGTAAGAATGAAGGCAAACCATTTAAAGTAATAGTAGCCATTACCGAATAGAATGCCAGACAGCCCTGAGTGCAGCTACAGGCGGACACCCCGGGCAGAAAACTGACAACCTAATGTGGCGTGGCTCTGCGAAAATTATGTGAGAAAGGTTGAAGTCTTTTGTTGAAAACCTTTTCTTGTTCGACCCTCTTGCTGAATTCAGGTACCTTATCTTAGGCAAAAAGAAGAATACCACTGAATGCATGCGCACCGCTCAAGAGTCTGGACACAGCCGACAGATTCTGTTTGTGAATAATAAAAGGAGGTATGTTCATAAATTAACACTAAAATTGTAAAGTAGCTTTTGTAGCTTCATGCTTTCGTCACGTGTAAACAAACACTGTGTTTTACAAACCAACTTTAAGACGTTTGACAACACAGGGACAGAAGAAACGAATGAATCTCACTGTTGCTTCCTTGTGGCTCATTACTGAAATCTTGTTAAGTGATCTCCTGTGCTTTTGCTAATGCGCTGAGGCTGGTCTTTAGTATTTTTGTACAGAATGCTAATCTTGCCTGCGCTTTGTCCAAAACCACTTTCCCCAATAATTTAGTACATAATTTACTCCATAGTGAGTAGGAAATACAGATTTCAGTCACGCACGTCTGAATCCGTCGTTTTGCGTCATTACTGTCAGTATCACATTGCGTGTGCATCGTGAAAGAAAACCCGTCAAGCAAAGAGCAGTTTACATACTATAAACATTTGTCACTGCATCATGGGAATTTCTCTTAGGATGTTATAGTGCATAGTTTTTAAACTGACAACAATTTTCACACCCAAATAAAATGGAGGACAGTAAATGTACTATACAGCACTAGGTAAGGGAGTGGGGAGTTATTTAAGACACACAGCCTTTCTCCCCGTTTCATCTCTGTTTTGTATATGGTGCGATTCACCACTTAATCAAAAATTCAAAGAAAAGAAAATCACATTTTATCTGAAGGAGGTTTTATGAGATGATTTTACATATTCTCTGGGAAATAGACCCATAAAATACAAGTCGGAATTTATTCATGTAATTTTATTCAACAGGAACACACAGATACACACACACAAAAAATAAAAGTCCTTCTTTGGGAAGAAAAAGTATGGGAACCCTTTGGAATTACTTAGTTTCATCTGTCAATTGTTCATGGAATGTGATCTGATCTTCATCTAAGTCACAACACAGACAATGTGCTTCAGGTAATAACAGACAAACAATTATAACCTTTTGTCTTTACTGAACACACCCATTAAACATTTCCAGTACTGGTGTAAAAAGCAAGTGAACCCTTGGATTTAAAAACTGGTCGAACCGCCTTTGGCAGCAATAACATCAAACAAGCTCTTTCTGTAGCTGTGGATCAGACCTGCACAACATTCAAGTGAAATGTTTGACCATTGCTCCTACAGAACTGCTTCAGCTCAGCCATATTCTCAGGATGTCTGTTGTGAACGGCTCTCTTGAGGTTATTCCACAGCATTTATATCAGGTTGAGGTCTGGACTCTGTCTGGGTCACTCCAAAAGGTGGCTTTTCTTTGTTTGAAGTCATTCTGTGATAGATTTGCTTCCATGTTTAGGGATATTATCCTGCTGCATCACCCAACTTCAACTGAGCTTCAGCTGGCGGGCCAGCCACTCTGACATTATCCCATAAGATACTTCGATAAACCTGGGAATTTATTTTCCCCTCGATGATGGCAAGCTGCCCAGGCCCAGAGGCAGCAAAGCGGCCCAAAATCATGATGCTCCCTCCACTGTACTTCACTGTTAGGATGATGTTTTCATGTTGGTATGCGGCGCCCTTTTTACCCCATACGTAGTTCTGCGTGTTCTTCCCAGACAATTCAACTTTAGTTTCATCAGTCCATAAAACATTTTCACCGTAGTGTTGTGTAGTTCCAAAGTGCTCTTTGGCAAACAACAGGCACATTGCGAGATTTTTTTGGAGAGCAGTGGCTTCCTCCTTGATGTCCTGCCATGGACACCAAGCTCAAAGCAACCGTGCACAGTGATTTGTGTATGGTAGACTCATAAACAGAGATGTTAACCTTTTCCGATGATTCCTTTAAGCCTTTAGCTGTTGCTCTGGGCTGTTTTTTTACATCATTGAGCACTCTGTGTTATGTCTCTGGGGTCATCTTATCTTCTCATCTTACAAAACTAAATCGTCTCCATTTATAGAGTTTGTCTAACTGTGGACTGATGAATATCTCAATTCTTTGAGATTAGTTTGTTATCCTTTCCAGCCTGATGCAAATCAACAATTCCCGATTGTCTTGCGAGATCTCTTTTTTGTGAGGCATGGTTCACATCAGCAGATGCCTCCTGTGCCTCTCAAAGTGTTTGAGTGCTTGTTATAAGTCAAAGTAGCTCTAGCTCCAGCCTCAAATCTGGTTTTCATTGAGCGGACTCCAGTTTTACCTACTCCTGACTCCAATTAGCTTTTCTTGATGTCATTAGCCGAGGGGTTCACATACTTTTTTGAACCTAAACTGTGAATGTTTGAATGATATGATGTATATCAATATGGATAAGAACAATACAATGATTTGTGCGTTACTAGTTAAAATAGATTGTGTTTGTTCGAAATTGTAACTTAAAGGAAGATCTGATCACATTTTAAGACAAATTTATACACAAATGCAGGTAATTCCAAAGGGTTCTCTTACTTTTTCATGCCACTGTACGTTAGATCACTCCGGCACTATAAAAGGAAGGCAGCAATGAAAGATGTTTATATTCTTTTCCATTTGACATTTGAGAGGCACCGTTCACTTTCCACTGGGGGGCACTGTCACATCTCTAGTCACAGGGCTGAGCTGTGGAGGCAGCTGGAGTCCAATGACTAAACACAACTGTGCCCTTTGTATGAAACCCACAATAGACCCAGTGATTGAACAATGTTATTATTCTACAGCAGAATGAGGAGACTCATTTAGGTTCCCTCAGTGATGTCGTTCGTTCGACTCACTCTCTTCGTCCCATCAGCCGTCTGTCTGAGTCCTCAGCCACTCATGTAAGACTGATGCTTCCACAAACACCAGCTTGCACAAACACTATGCTTGGCCGCACATCTTTATAACTCATCTCACATTATTTGTCCCATTTCAGTTGTTCTCTAGTGAGAAAATATCTGCATTCAGATCCACGCCCTTTGTGGGTGTTTAGCAGAAAGGTCAAGTTACAAGTCATTAAACACAACTAATTTGCAACTAAACAATAAACCCATTGAGGTGAAGATTTTTAGATGACATCATGTAAATGTCATCTTGCCCAATATGTGTGTTTTTTACTTTTTGGCTTGTTTTTTTAGCTATTACCCAAAGCTAAAGCATGTTGGCAATTACACTGTGGGTGATCATTAGTGTCATTCAAGCCCCAGCGCCAGCCAGGGCAGCTTCAGCATTTTGGCATCTGTTTGATTTCATTCCGTTTAAAGGGCTTGAAACCAGTCAAGAATTCACCCAACGCTAAAAATTTCACTTTCTTTTGTTCTTTAATTCCAACCTCAGGTCTCTCCATGGGTGTCTTAAAGATATGATTTGCCAGATTGACTATTTTCCTTTCAAGCAGTGAACCTTTTTCATGTGAAGGTGGTGTAATGCAGAAAAACATCCTTCCAAAATCGGACGTATTTTGCCCAGATCTAGATATGCTTTGGCAGTTTGCATTCGTGCTTTTAGGAATGGGGATTAAATTCTGATGGGGCTCCTGATGTGACAGCAAACAGAGGCAGGAAATCTCCATCTATTAAAGAGACATATCATTAATTTGCAGCCTGGAGTTAGATTTTCGTTGCAATGTCTGAGCGACACAATGAGGACTCTCCTTGAAAAGGCAGCTACAACTGTGGCAAATGAGCGGGTGAATCCCCTATTAGGCAAAAAATGACTTTGAGAAGAGCCCAATGTCATGATCACATTGTGTAGGACTAGTATGTCTAATCACAGTGTGAGGAGCTCTTCAACAATAATTATGGCAGCTCATCAAAAAGCTGTTATTCAGCTGGGTTTTTCTGAGCTTGTCAGTGAATATATTTCTGACAAACTTCATTTTTATTTGCATTTCATTATTTGATTAATTTCACACTTTGCAGATATTTACCTCATTCAAAGAGGATATGCTGTCAGAGTTCTTTAAAGGATTTCCTAACATCATTATACATGGCTTTTTTTTTTTTTTTTTAACATTTTCACAATTCTCTGTAACTTTTAGATAACTGCTTGCTTGTTTGCTTTTAAATGAAAGAAACTGTCATTATTGTCTATGTATTAATGAGTTTACAGTCATACTAGCAGCTGTAAGGATATATAGGAACATGTTCACACTGACATGCGGATGTTTAGCATGTATGATGCTTAAGATGTTCTCCATCTTAGTTTAGCCTGTTAGTATGCTTACATTTGCTGAACACAACACAGCTAAGGCTGATGGGAATGTGATTAGTTTTGAAAGTATTTGGTCAAAATATTGGAAAAATAAAAAAACTGGCCAGATGGTAGCACTAGATGAAAAGTCAGGGATCACCACAGACATTAGGATTCATGTGTGAGCGATTATGAAAAACAGTTGTCAAAATATTTGTCTGGACCAAAGTTGTTGTCTGACAAACAGGGGATACTCACATGGTTAAAAAAAAATCTGAATATTTTCAGTGTAACAGCTGTGTACTGCTGTCTAAACAGCTCCTTTTCTCATAGCTTTCTCAACATCCTTGAGAAACAGATGCCAAGGCCTGTTCAAATAGTCACCATTGTAAAAAAAAAAAAAAACAAACAAAAAAATGTCATTCTGAATCAGGGACCTGAACTGGAACCAAATAGACAACTACAGGTTATGAATTTAATTTAGACCATAGAATGTTGTTTGACAAAAAATGCTTAACACGATATCCTACTTAATTGTTGTTTCCGAAGCTTTCATTACATGATCATCCACCTTCCATCAGTTGCCAAGTTGTCACGGACATCACGACAACGACGACATCAATGGGGGGGGGGGGCATAACTCCTGGTTTTGTCAAACTATTTTACAAATAATAATAACGCAGCTGAATTTAGATGAGTTTATCTTTTCTTTCACTGGTTTCGTGTCATTCTCTTTAAGCCCAAATTGTTCAACCCTCCGAAGATGTAGCTGAGCCACTGGTCAATCCTTTTCACCCCCAAGGATCCAGTCCAACCCTGTGCCTCTTTCCAGACACAAGGGTCAGAGTGTTACATGCACTCTCTATGTAATATTAAAGCATGAAACAACAAATCAAACAACCATGTCTGTTGAAATGTTGTCATCATCATGCCCCTCCTTGTGTTCACCTGATTTTTAAACCTGCAGTAACTGATTTTTTTTGGTCCATTTGGGGTCAGCAGAAACACTGATATTAACACCTTTTGAGTTGATATTAGCAAACAGTTGCTTATTTAAACATCCAGCAGATACGGAAAAACATAAGCATTCATTTTTAAGTTGTTTTTCTGGCCACCTGATGAATGTAAGTCCAATTTTATCTCTCTTTTTAGCTCTGTTTTGGTCTCTACCAACACCTGAGAAAAATATCTGGCTCTTTAGCCGCTAAGTGCTCCAATATGATCACCAGCTAGTCGCAAACTCTGTCCGTCTGCCTTTTGCTGTAGGGTAGGTAGCATTCAGTGGGTTTATCAGAGCTGTTTTGCTGAAAACAGCTGCCTGCTGTGGCCAAAGATGGTTCTATGAGAGCAGTGAGAGTGAATCAGAATAGTAAGGTTGGGGGCCAGAAAACCAATGAGCTGAAAGATGTTAAAACACTCTGTAGAGATAAAGGGGAACAACAGAGTCTGATGAATGACCCCTTTTACATACACATAGCCATGTGATCCATTGTTAATCCTAAAAAATTGATTGTACCTGCTTTAGGTTACCTTAAAATCTGAAATGTTGAGAAATATCCAACAACCAAAACAGTCAACAAATTCTGTACAACACAGTCAGCACAAAATGTTTTTCCCTTGACCCGACCAGAGTTCAACCACACAGTCCTTTACTGTAACCCAATAGATTTAAAGTGTTGCAGAGAGCTAACAGTGCAGACAGACAGCGATAGAAACTTCTAACTGGATTTCTGCTGTTCTTGTTGTTTGAGGCAGCCGCAGTAGTTGCTGTTGTGGTGGAAAGCTCAGTTTATAGATCAGAAGTTTGGTATTTCTCCAGAGTGGTGATCTCTCATACAAAGCGGCTTAAATAATAAATACAGAGCTATAGGGGGTCCTGACCCGGATGTATTAAATATGCATAACCACCACAGAGGAGTGAAGTACTGAGGATCACACACACACACTCGCACACACGTTCAAAACATAACAACCATCGTACCTTTTATCTTTTTTTAGTCAAATCTATCATCAGCTCACAAAAACACTGCAACCATTCCCACAGCATGTGTGTGTACTGAATTCTACTGCTTTCTGTCTACTTCTTTCTCTAAAAACATAATATTGATTACTGTTTTTGTCCACCCATCTCTCTTTGGTGCTTCACTCCCTAAACAACACCAGCCACCCTTCCTCCTCCTCCCTCTGCTCCCTCTCCGTAATTCTGGTATTTCCCAGTGAAGCCCCCTCCTCCGTCTCCTTCCCTCTTCCTCTCGCTCCCCTCCTTTCTCCCCCTACCCTCCTCAGATGGATTCTTCAGTCAGTCGAGTGGAACTGGTGCGGCTGCTGGAGGGATAGACAGTGAGGCAGAGAGGCTGTGCTGAGCAGACGCTGGGTCAGAGCGCTCAGTTGCTTCAGACAATCACAGGGGAGCGAAAGAGAGACACAGGAAAAGACATAGAAAGAGAGAGAACACCACATAGAAAGATAGATTGAAAGGGGGAGAAAAGGGAGGGAGAGATAGGGGAGGGAAGTAAATATGTGACAGGATGTGGTTTCCCTGAGCTTGCAGAACATCAGTATACAGGCATACTTTGAGCATGACCTAAACACACCAAGTGTACAAGTGTGTTTGAGCTCTATTAGGTGGCGAGGGGGAAGACGAAGTAAACCGCTGGAGCTGCTGCTGCCGCTGAGCCTGTAGAGCCGACAGACACTCTGGTTTGTCTGCAGCCTGCGGGAGGATTGTGTTTCCTTTAAGCCAGCCAGCTCCACAGCAACCTCAGTCGGCTTGTCGGACAGGATCTGAGCTCGTCCTCCATCCTCTCTTTGTGCTGGTCTCCTTCCAAGTAGAATGCGATTCTCTGCTGGAAGCTCTGGTCCAGTTGCTGCCTTTGCGTCCAAGCAGTGAACTTCTCAACTAGATTGTGAAACAGGTATGTTTGCTTTCTGGCTGTGCAAGAGTTTCTCAAAATGTGTATGAATTTGAACTTCCAAACAGACGCGTAGTCACGCCTGATTCTCTGGGCAGCAGCCACTGTAAACTTGGACTGCATGGCGGCAATTGTTTACCACAGTGAGTTGCTTCATTAAACGATGTCGCAAGCCCCAAGTTTGGCTTCTGAACAGTGCGTTCAACAACAAACTCTAAATCCGCTGCTACCACACACACACATCGTGCGTTCGAATGCTCACAAACACTCGCCCGTTCTGGCCATTCATCACGCACATCAATAGGTCTGGTTGTTTTGAAGTCACACGCGTGATGGATGGTACAGAGTGGGTCTGAGAATGCCAAAAATGTCTACCTGGATTCAATCTCAGGCTGAACTCTGACAGCGTTTCAAGATGTGCTTGGCGTACAGTATCACACCACTCCCACTAGTGAAGTGAAAGACAGTTGAGTGTGTGATTTCTGAGCTACTGTACTGTAGGTGTGAAGGGTAAAAGTGTGGGTTTCACCGTGTTTGTTTGGGTTTATTTTCTGTTTTATTTTATTTTTCTCTGCAGCATGCGTGCTAATATATCCCTGTCTGTAATCCATACAAGTGGATGTTTACATGTGCTCTGGTACATGAGTTCATCCAAGCATGCGTGAGTGTACGAGATACGAGAAGGGGAGGTTTAAAGGGAAAAAAACAAGTTGAGGGATGGCAGGAGGTGAAGGAAGGGCGGGGGGATGTCAGGGAGGAGGAAGACGAGGGCATGAGAGAGAGGAAAAGCTGGGGGGAGGAGGAGAAAAGAGTGTGTATGTGTGTGTGTAAGCGAGAGAAAGTGAGTGAGAGAGCTCAATCTGACCGAACGGCTGTTAATTAGTTTCAGCTGGTGAGATGTGGAGCGTCGGGCTGCGTTAACTCTACATTGTTGGTGGGTCAGGAGTTCTCACTGTCTCAGTCTGTCTGTCTCACACACACACACACACACACACACACACACACACACACACACACACTCAACACACACACACTCTCAAACATGAATGAAAAACATACACAGAAAAACACACATACTGAGACGTCAAAACACAAACACTTTTAAATATTCACTGACAAAAGCACACCGTAAATACACACTATACACATGAAGGCACACACATGACGCGCAGTGAACACATGTGCTCACGCTGCACGTACACATGACATGTGGTAGAAAATAGCCGCACACATAGACCCACAGACACACACAGGATACACTTCCACAGAAATCCCACATGGCTGCATTATACACTGGCCACTGTGGAGCTCGGCTGTTGGAAATGTGGAAATGATTGTGGTTGGGCTTCGTTATGCTATAACATCACATGGAAAATGGAGTCATTACTCAGGGCAAAAGGTGAAGAAACCATTACCTCAAGGAGTTAACTCACTCAAATGAGAAAAAAAAACATATTTTCTTACTTATCTCTTGGTCTTTTGTAGCCATGCAGATAGTTTTTGGTTTTATTTGCCCAGTTTTTTTTTTTTTTTAGATATCTTGAGATTACCATCTATGAGATTTCTGCCTCCACTCCCAAAACGATGAGGGGGAGTGACGTTTCATTTGTGGTACTCACACCATTGAAAAATTAGGTGCCATTTTCTAACAAGGCGCACATTATAAAGTGTTTTTACTTTGAAACTAATGGCTTTATGGTCAGTTGATAAATAATTTAGTAACGCTTTATAAATCAGTTATTAGCAGTTAATAGGAACAATGTCTGCGTTGCTGAGTTGTAAAAAAATCTCTGGTTGGCATCTACCCTCTTGCATGATGTTTGCTTTGTCCTTGCTCCAGTGGACTGTTGAACCAGCTTCTGAAAAGGGCTGCGGGGCAGTGGGACCGAACTCCACTTATTAACAACTTGTGAAAGAACAGATTCAGAGTTTTCTTAATATGATACTCCCATGCCCACATGTAATCATTCCTCCTGTCCAACCTGACCATGAAGTGATTCCTTTATATTGTAATGTAAGTGATGGGAGACGTAATCCACAATCCTCGCTTAGAGTAAAAATGCATTCGAAAATTCAGCTGAAGGTAATATGAGGCTTCAGCTGCCTGAGTTAGACAAATCAAGCTGTTATCTGCTAAAGTTACGGTCTTTTTAGTTTGAAAGTCCATCTTTTTGTTCCCCTGACAGTGTTTCCTTGCCGAGCTGCAGCGGAGGGAAAGTAACACAAAGAGGGAATTTTGTACTATAAAGACTGTTTGAAAGATACTCGCTTGATTTGGATGATACAGACTGCTAGTGTTCTAAGTTTCTTCCGCTGCAGTCGTGCTAGGAAGGATGATTACAAAGTGCTATGAAGAGGAGGAATAATTATCATTTATGATTGTAAGTTTTTCAATGTATGTACATTAGGCCAAGTATTGTATTTAGCTAGACTTAAAAAAAAAACCTCTGAAATCACCCTTTAATATTTACAACTCCATACTTGATAGATTGTTGTAAAAACCCCTTACTAATGATTTATTAACATTCAGAGTGGCAAATGACTTACTAACCTTTGGCCATGGCTTATTAGAAAGTGAAAAAGTCACGACTCTTTATTAATGACTTTATTAACATTTGATATGCAGATAGTGATGGTTCTTTAGAAAGTTAGCTCCGTTAACCTTTATTGATGACTTACTAACATTTAGACCGGCAGATTTATGACCCTTTATTAATGACTTATTAGCATTTAACTGAATATATCTCAAACCTTGGCCACATAAAACTAAAAACATCTGCCTGGCTAAGTACCACTGAGGTCAGTGAGGAAACATGTTCAGTGTGATTTGGATAGTAGGCCCTCTGTCATCAGTCCCAGATTA
This sequence comes from Xiphias gladius, assembly GCF_016859285.1. Lineage (NCBI taxonomy): Eukaryota > Metazoa > Chordata > Actinopteri > Istiophoriformes > Xiphiidae > Xiphias > Xiphias gladius. The sequence continues at coordinate 24,894,086 of NC_053421.1, read as the reverse complement.
CTTTCTTGTCCACGCAGCATTGAAACACACAAATCTGTCTGTTACAACAAACTCTCCAGCAGCAGACACTGTGATTCTATGTTTTTCAGATGTTACTCTTTTACTTTCTGAATCCTTTCGTTCAATCATCAGTTTGTGGATTTTCTGAGCCTGTGTTGATTTTCTCTCACTCCAGTCTTTTAGCAAACATGTATTTTAATCAACTTATGTTTGCTATCTGATCCGCGCACAGTGAATCCCCCTGTGTGGTGTGAAATTTGATTAAGGTAATTGGCAAGCGTTGGGCTGGTGTAAACCAAAATGTGTACTCCCCTCCACTCAGTATGTATAGATAAACACCCACAGACAGAAGCAACAAAAAAACAGACTACTTTATATTCCAAAAATTTAGGGTACATCTAATTGAAAGGTAGTTATTTTTAAACCATATTGATTTTATTCTACTCTTATTTCATTCCGTGCTCGTTTGATATATATATATGGTTTTAATGTTGTGGTTGATCGGTGTACATTTGAAGGATCTACCCTTTCAAAATCAAGGAAAGAACAAAAGTTAGATAATGACAATGTGTTAATCTTTGGTTGACAGAGTTGTCCATATTTCACAGATGCAGGTATTTCTTTTGTAACGGTTTAGTGCATTTTGGATACGAACTCTGGTGTCATGGCGTTGAACCGAAATCAGATTTGGCACCCTTACTGGCATTAATATAAACCTTGGGCAGCAAACATGGCTGAATGACGAGTTGGAAGATAAGGTGTGAGGTTTGCAGTTCTCATGACAGCCTCTGCTGTAAGTCTCACATCTTTCCCCTCAGAAGTGTTTGGTTACAAGATCTCAGGCAAAGATTCTCTTCCCTCACTCCACTGCGAGGTGACAGTGATCATGCTTTTGAAGATACTAAGTTATTCAGGCCTCTGGCGTTGCCCTAGACCTAAAACGGCATATTATGAATCCTCCAGGCGAGACAGAAAACACAAGAGCCAATATTCAGCCAGTTGTTTAGTAGTTTTGCCTCAAACCAAAGAAAAGAAAAACATCCCCCTTGATATTTCTATAAGGCAAATTGACTCCTGTTGTAATGGGGGGTCAAGAAAATTGCAGTGGTATTGATTGGGTAATGTTCAACATGGACATGTCAATAGGGTGTCTGAAAACCTAAGAACTTGGCTTCAGCTGGCTTTAATAAAGAATGACCTGCCTGGAGCAAGTTCACAGAAAAGCAATGAGTCACTCACGGGAAATCTCTTCAAACCCCTCTGCATTTTAGAGAAAAAAAAGCGAGGGGGGCAACCAAAGAATTTTCTATTTTTAACCGAGTATTTTTCTGTCCTTCGTTCCTGAAATGACAAATAATCCCTCTTTACCTGTGTTTCTAAAAAACGACCGACATAGTCTTTGTGCAGGTTGGGTTGGGACAATGTTTTGCTTTTGTGAGAACTGTACAAATCCCGGCCCGGATAGATTATGCATAACAAGTCAAACTCATGACTGTCAAAGACATGCAGAGAGGAGAGGAGGGGAACAGGAGGAAAGGAGCGTTTGCCCCGGCACATGGAGAATGGGGAAGAGGAGGAGAGGAACGATGGAGAGGGGTGGAAGCTTATACTGACCAGAAAAAGAGAAGAAAGAGAGCGAAACAGACAATGAAAGGGAGAGAGGTTGAGAAAGATTGATGCCTATTATTCTCCTGAGAAGGGAATCGTCATTGAGGAGTTGGTTCCCATGGCAATAGCTCCCTCAATGAGTGTGTGTGTGTGTGTGTGTGGGACGGACTGTAACCGGGCCTTGAGACTGTACGGAGATAAGGTTAGCCGAGGTCGTAGTGAGCCGTGGAGCAAACCAGAGCCTTTAAAAGGTGGAGAATCTCAGACAGATACTATTGTTTACTTACCTGTACTCTCTGCCTCACTCATCACCTCTCATCTTCCTTTTTTTTTTCTCTTGCAAACTTGCCATTATGTATCATCTTTGGGCATTCAAAGCAAATATAACAAATTCATTGAGTTGAAAAAGCAATTCCACCTTTGGCACACATGGCCTCCTTGTTGGGAGTGCATAGGGGTTTAAATGAGGAGATACGCATCTCCAATATTTTAGCTTTTTCATTGCAATTTCAGTGTAGAAACGTTTCAGGGTCCACTCATATTGTAATGCATGGGCTCATAACACTTAAAGCTTTGTTTGTTACCTTTTTACAGTAAATTATTGATTAAATTTTTTAATTATTGACTGTCACCAATAGGGAACTGGGTTAGCCTCTGTGCATCTTTCATTCAGCATTTCTTTCATCTGTTTTTCTGTGTACCCGGGGTGTACTGTCCACGTTCTAAGACACAACACATTCTATAGGTGATTTTAACAAAGTTAAACAAGAATTACTTTGTGAGCACAGAAAAAAACTACAGCTCCAATCAAAATTTAACAGTACGGCAGCATGGGTACTTGGTTTTGTCCATATCCATAAAAATAACCAATGCTCTCCTCTAAAGTAATTTTTCCAACTTCTTAGCTGTGATCTATGCTGTCTAAAAACATCTACACTGTTCAGTCATCTCTGTGCTGCTGTTATTACAGACATGTTTGAACTTACCACGACCCCTTCACTTGCCCATTGACTTGCTACATCTGTCGAGCCGTGCCGTTTTACCCGCAATGGCTTAGGGTTAATGGGAACAGAATCCAAAAGTTCTGGTTTCACTTCAACTCTTTATTTCTAGAGGATGCAACAAAACTTAGACCCTTGAACAACTGCCTGTTCAGATTGATAGTGTAATGGACATAACACTAGCATGAAATTCTGGTGCAGCAAAGAAAGATTGCCTGCATTTTTATTTTTTTTATATTTAGTTTTATTAGAAACTGAAAAAAATCATCTTGGTACTGTTCTGCGAGTGTTTCTCAATCCATCATAATATGCCAGCAACAGGCAGTAGACACTCTTATATTGCAAAACCCCATCAAAAGTGCAACAGGCTCCAGTTGTTAACTCTGACAATCTTTCTAGGGCGTTGGTACTGTTATCGCATAGAGCATAGAGGAATACTTCATCGAAAACTTTTAACTCCTTGCGCGCTGAAATGGGGGCTCTAGAGAGTTTGTAGTTTGCTGTGTTGTGGGAGACGTAGCTCAGATTCCTAACAGTTAAAATGGATTCCAAATGCGACCCAGTTTCATGGAGAGAAGAAATACAGTTTTAAAGCATCAGTAGAAACTTTTTAAGCCACTTGTGCAGCATAAACCAAATCCTCTCTGTCTTCTCTGTCCATTTGGATGCTTGTTCTGGTCCGAGAAGTCATTTTTTTTAGCAAGGTATCCCAAAATATTGTTGAACACATAGCTTATGTTTGCTGCAAGCTCGCTAGGTGAGCTTTTTATGCCTGTTGTCATGATGTGTAGGCAGGTACAGAGTAGGTAAAAAGCTAACTGGTAAGGTAGCTGTGAATATAGTCATAAGTAACCTTTCAAGCCTATAGGCACACAGTTTGAATAAAAGGGTCCTGTAAATGGTACAGTACATGTAGCTACACACTGCAGGTCCCTCTTTAAAAAGACTGTCTAATCACTCATCAGCATTAACAGCCTGCCTTGGCATCCATTGTTTCTTTTCTCTGTTTCTCTCTGCATGATTTTAACATGATTTCAAATGCTGAACTAGTGTTAAATCCATCTGCTGAGTTGTTACAAAAGCGATCTTTTAGGCTGTTGGCAATGAGTGACGTATAGCCTATATTTATGCAAGCTAATTTGGTGACAATGGCAACACTTACGCTTGTCAGCAAGAGCGCGGGGACTTTCCCTGATACATCAAATAAAAATGATTTAAACCAGAAGTGGGCTGAGCGTGTGTCCTACTTGCCAGTTCTAGCAGTAACTATCCTCCCATAATATTACATTACAATATGTGTATAAAGAAAGGGTCCTTCTCCTATTTCAATGTGTTCATCATGAGATATACACAATATGATATATGAAGTCCAGTTGTAGTCTTCACTAAGAGTGCTCATATTCAGTTATTTCTGCATGAGCTCATCAGATGATATAAGTAAACAAATAAGGGTCAGGAAAGTACAGCATGACTTGCAGTTAGTCTCCATTGATTGAATTTTTGATTTCCACATGTGGGTCCATGTAGTACTGATGATGCGGAATGACAGCTGGTACAAATGTCCATGTTTACAACTCTTAATTTGGGCAAACAAAAACTGGACAATGTCTCATTTTTTTTCCTCAGTCTGAAACAAATCTAGAACCAAAATACAGATGTGAAAGCATCACGTTTAAGCATAGAGAAAGATCGTCTTCTTGCATACAAGAAACCAGTGACGGCTTTTGGTAGGAAACAGAACGTGAATCAAAGTCTCCTGTGTTTAAGTAACAGACTTTATACCATAGACCGACTGATCCACAGTGACTTCTTCCCTTTTTTTGCTCATGTCATGCTACATCCAACTTTGTTGTTGAACTTGGCACAAATGCCATTTCAAAGAATGCCCAATTCTGGCTTTTTTTTTCAAGAGGAAATGACCACAGGAAGTTGCTTGTCAAAAGCTTAAGAATGGGTCAAATGAACCATTTCAACCAGCAACCACTGCTGTTGTTTTTCCTCTGTGAGGTCGGTCTCGTCGACTCATTCATGTGATGGTCTCTCTAACCACGCTGCCTTTGAGAGCCCTTGACTGTACTCCTCACAATAAACTATGGATGATGCTGGACCAGCAGCACCCACCACCAAATGCAGCCCAGTGCTCAGCTGTACTTGCCTGATTAAAAAGATCAAAAGTCACAAAAAGGCAAAGAGGGTGAGGGAGATAAAGTGTGAGAGAGAGCGAGAGAGGAAGAGCACAGGCTTAAAAGGGAGAAGAACACAAGAACACAGTGTCCTAATTAATGTCTTTCTCCATTAATCCACTCTGAAGCTTCCCATGCTGCTGGGTTTGATCTCAGCAACGTAGCTATCAAAGCTTAGTAACATGCTCTTGTAAAATGGGGAAGATCTCAGTCAGACGGCATTAAGGAAAATCATTCAGTGCTTCATCCGTTGCTGCCAATGCTGTGATGTATGCAAGTGCAGGCGGGGATTTGTACGATCATCTAACACATTGATGCACCATACGTGACTGAAAACTGTATGACTATAAAGTTGTAATTTCTCATTAGAACAACAGCACAATTTAAAGCTCCACTGGTCAGTATTTTTACATGAACAGAGGATTTGAATGGCTACATAATGTGAAGCAAGTCGTTTGTAGTGACAAGCCCACGCAGAATTATCGTCCAAGTCTGCAGGTCTTCAAGGCTTTTTAGTCTCCTTAAATTTTTTGGTGTTATGACTTGAAAGTTTTGCTCAAAACGCTTTGATAAATCAACTGTCCACTACCGGCTGAACACCAAACAACAGAAAGACAAGGTTAGCGGCTAACTTTGGTAGTTAAGGATCCAGATATTTTTCTCAGACCAAATCAGAGCCCTCATGAGTTGATGGAAGCAACAGCAGAGCTAAAAGGAGAGCGAATACTGGACCTAAACTACTTAGGATGCCAGAAAAAATATGCTCTAAATGATTATGATATGGATAATGATATGGTACCCATAATAACTTTCTGAGGTAATAATATGCAAGGGATTGTGTTTTTCAGCTTTTCTGCCCCAGAGGGATTAAAATTTAATGTGCCAGATCCCTGGAGGAGCAACAGGCAATGACCCCGGTGATCTATTTGAGCGCAGAAAACAGAGCAAACCTTGGACTGAAAACCTGTTGTTGAGTGACAGATACAAAACATAGCGGTGAAAGACATGCACCTCCCTGATGTTGTCATTCACATTCAGCACAATACAAAGTGCGGTGGGATGTTTTGGGCACAAGAGCCAAAGCTAAGTGCATACCAGCTACAACAAAGCATCTGAATGTCAATCCCGGCTTACAAGGGGCGAATCTTATCGAATAAAACCTCTTATCGAATAAAACCTCAAAATGCCATTAGCAAGAGACAAAAGATAGAACAAAATGGCAAGAGGATCGTTGCTAATTTAGCAAAAGAGAAATCAATGGCCCTCCTTCCTGTTTTTTCCATAGCTACCCAGCGTCTGTCTACCCTGTCAAGCATCCCTGACTCCCTGCTTGTCAATCTCAGAAAAAACTATGGATGAGCTGAGGCGGGGCGTGTGGGGGCTTCCCAGAGCTCCCGTCTCAGAGGAGAGGTTCGAGGCAAGAAACAGTGACTCAAAAAATCATAAACATCGCACAATTTCTCTGTCAGTACAGCTCTAAAAATACTCTTGTTCACCTTCGCCTCACATCGCCTCCTCTCTGGTCCCAAGGAGCTATGCAAATACAAGCCCCTCCATTTTTTGCTCATCCACTTTGTTTTCCTTCCACACCCCTTCCTCAATCCCCCCCATCCTATTGTTCTGAGTACCTCTTCTACATCTCTTGTAGACTACATGACAGAGCCTCGCCTTCCCTCTTGTTGTTCCTACTCTCTCCAGGGTAGGGAGAGGAATGATAAAAGCTATTTACAAGTTACTGGTGGCAACAACGGAAATCCAAGACTTGGAAATATTCAAGCTTCTTTTTTTACCCTGTTTTCTTTGATGCCAGAGCCATTTGTGATGCTGTGTGGTGAACTGCAGCACAGTGCAATGCAGTCCTGAGTGACAATTTAAGGGGGGACTGAAACGCTTTTAGGGATTCTGACTACGCCAGCTTCTGCAGATTGTGTTTAGCTTTTTTGTTCTTGAAAATGAAAACAAGATATCAGTCCTGCTTGGCACATGCTGAGAGGCAAAGACACTACTCCTCAGCACATCTTCAACACATACAAACCCAAAAGGATTCTGAAGCATTAAATCCACAAACTGAGAGGCTTGCAGCATGCAGGACTCAGTGGGTTCTGGTAATTAATCAGAAGTCCATCAGCCTGCGGATCATTTCAGGGAGCTGTTAGGAAGCTTGGAGAGATATGATTGTGATGCATGTTGAGATTCACAAAGCCCAAAGCCCAACAAAGACATTCATGCAAGTGCCACTGTAAATACTGGCTTTCATAAGAACCGTAATGATTCTCCTGTTTCATTTCTCACTCTTTCTCTCTCCCTGCTCCCTCGTCATATGTTGATCACCTCTTTTCTATTCAATGGACTCTAATTGCACGCTCGCTTTCTCTCCAGACTCTACTTGCCATGCATTACCCGCTGCCCCCTACCCCCCCTGTTCCGACGAACAACCTCCAACCCGGCCACCCCCATTTCCTCTTTCTCCCTTGATTGATTCTCACCTTTTCCATTCTTGCCGTTCACCTCATTAATGGAGCGCCCGTCTGCTCGTTTCCTATTTTGCCTCTCACTCCTTCCTACATCCCAACCACCCGCCCCTCCTCACTTCCTGTCCTGTCCCCTCCGAAGCGACAGCTGGCTCAGTTTCGTCGTCTCTGGCCAACGTTCTGTAATTAGAAGGGAGCATAATAGAGAGGGTTCCTCATCAGCCGAGGTGGAAAGGGAGGGGAGGACACCATCCATCCCCATCCATCCATCCATCCTTCCATCCATCCATCCATTCATCCATCCATCCTTGAGTTTAATCAGTGGGACACAATAGGATGTTACCTGGTCCCAGGCGCAGCAGCTGGAGAGAGGCAGCGATGCTGTGACAAACCGTTTGGGGGTGAGGTGACGACCACAGCGCTGGCTCTTTAAGGCCTCATCTTCCTCTATGGTTGTCTCGTTTAATTTGGTCTCCCTGGGAACCAGGGGGAGGGAACCCGTGAAAAATCAAGCTCATTTAGGCGTGTTTATTTATTTATTTACATACGCTTATCCAGCATGTTCTTTTTTATTGGTTTTCCCTCTGAAATCCCAGAGGAATTGCGATATCCGAGTGTGTGAATGTTTGCTTTCATATATTTCATGCCATACAGACATGTATCACATATACATGTCTGTATGTTTGCTGTATGTCATAGAGGGGGTTAATCTGACCCTCAATCAGAAATACGCAGTGGGGGAAAGTAAATAAGTACAGTTTTGAGGTGCTTGTACTTATTTGAGTATTTCAATAATATGCTTCCTTGCTTCAGAGGTAAATATTATACTTTTTATTTCACAACATTTATATGACACTGTTACTCTCCACAGATTAGGATTTTACAAAAAAGATTTATTGCCAGTTTCTTAAATATGATCTATTGTAACAGATTAAATGATGAGTTAATGCCTCACCAATGTTAATTAATCAATATACATAATAATTATTTCTGTGGCCTTATTTATATTTGTACACATTAAGTGTGCACACATGTACATTCTTAGTGTGTGGAAATATGTACACACTTTTTGTCCATTTTCAAATTATACATGATTTAAAAAACTTTAAATCTAATGGTCAGCAAAAATGTAAAGAGCAAAAACCTGCGACTTACTCACAGGCCGCACACAGAGACGCAAAAGTGACAATGACACACTGTCTCAGTCTGTTTTGTCTGGTTGACAGGATCCGTGCACAGAGTGACTGACAAACTGTGGAGCCATGGGCTGCGGGCTGCGTAAGATGAAACCGACGTCGGAGGAGAGCAGTCCGGGGAAGATTTACTCCACCCTGAAGAGACCACAGGTGGAGACCAAGGTGGGCGTGGCCTACACCTACCGCTACCTCGACTTTCTGATCGGCAAAGATGGTAAGTCATCGATTTCTACTGATCTTTTTGAAAGCGGCGCCAAAAAAAATCAGTCACTTTCACTGTTTTTTACTGTGAGCCTGCGAGCACAGAGACCTAACTTGTTTCACCTATAGCTTTCTGTCACAAACCCCAAGCCAGAAATCTCGGCCTAGAAATTCTTGCTATTGATCAGTAATCCCCAAAGCCCCCTTTTGCACATGTGCTGCGGGGTCGTAAAAATCTAAATTACTTCCCCTTCCACATTCACAGTTGAAATGGTATGAATACCTCATATACCTATGCCGTTTTTATGATGCAGCAATATGGCACACCTGCCATTTTGCTGCATCGTACTTCGGCATGATAAGGCAGCAATGTGCCTCACAAGGTTTGCAAGGGCCTGAGCTGCATTGCAATCTACAGCTCTATGCTGTGTGTAGTATTTTATGCAATAATGCTTCCTCCGGTGTGATTAATCTGTCTGCTCCCCCTCTGAAAATGCCATTATACCTGCAAATCCCCAGTAGGAAAACATAACGGATTCAGATGCAGAGGAAATATATCACTCATGTATATGGAATATGGAAAAATTTTCAGCAGGATTTTCATGTATTGATGGAGTGTTAATTAGCACTCGTTCCCTGTATAGCAACAGCCATTGTAATTTATTTTCTGCAATTAGTCAGTCATGCTTTCACATTGTGCTAATGATATAGAATTTTCCAGGCCAATCCAGGCCAAATATCCTGCTGGCGGCCATCAATTATGTATGGTACCAAGTCCAACCCGCCAGCAGGGGATGCAGGCAAAGTAAAGGCCGCCCTGCTGGTTAGAGAGACTGGTCCTCGCCGGCCTATGTTTCAGGGAGTTTCCGTATGCTTCAGAGACTGACCTGACTGGCTCTGTGGTCTGAAACAGCCGGGTGAGCAGAATACCAGTTGACTTTGAAGATGTTGCTGACAGTCAAACAGAATCTGCAGCTCCATGTGCTGTGCATGAAAATATGGAAATGAATCAGTTCCCTTTGCAAAGATAGCATCCCTCCACAGATGCACACACACATACAGAGGAACCCCACTCTTAATTCTGAGGTCTTTATGAGATGAAAGGTGGGCGTTGCTTCCTGAGATGCAAAGACCTAATGACTAAGAGCTAAACTATATGCTCGGGGGCTTTTTTGTTTGCTCGTTACTGGGTACGGAGGAGTATGCATGTGTGTTTTTGCTTTTGTGTTCGAAACGCAAAACGACCTAATTTTCCAATACATAGTTTGCCGAAAGGGTAAGGTTTTTTTTAGATGAGATTTAGAATTTAGATCTGGTTAGGTTAAATCAGGTTAAAATGAGTTTGGACTAGGATTAGGGTGGGTCACGTTTAATTAGGATAGGGTAGAGTTAAGATAGGTTAGTTTAAGTTAAACCAAACAATAATCCTTTATCGCGCAGATTGTGGCTACTTTTTAAAATATAATTCTAGAGACTGTGAAAAAATGTGACAAAGTTAGAGATGTCCCTGGTAGAGATGAACCTACAAAGAATTTTCACCTGGATCTGCAGCTCAACTCGATATGGAGCTTTATGGCAAGTTTCAGTTTGCTACAAAACTTAACTGTTTTAGTTCACTCTCACCGCTCCCATGTCGTTGTTCTCAGCCACAGCAGGCAGCTGTTTCCAGTGATAAAACTCTGAAAACTCACTGCTCACCACCTGCTCAATGCCAAACATAGTGAATATGAACATAGTGGAGCATTCAGCAGCTAAAGAGTCAGATATTTTTCTCAGAAGCTGGTAGAGACCAAAAACAGAGCTAAAAGAAAATGAATATTAGACCAAAAAGGATCAGGTGGACAGAGACACAACTCCAGATCAATGATAACATTACCACATAACTGCTGAATTTGTAAATAAGATAGTGTTTGCTTGTTCTTAAAACAACAAATACTCCTGATGCTGTTAGTTATTATGGAAAGTCATTTTGCAAATGCCCCAAAAAGCAGAATCCTTTCCCATGCTTACACTGATTATAATCAAAATATTAGATTGCCTGTAAACACACTGAGCTCCATCCTTCTACCAGGAGCAGGGAGCTTTCAAATATATTGATTTACAAAGTAGAGTACCAAGTCATCTGCTCACTTTTAGACTCTAAGCAGCCGATAGCTGCTTAGAAGACACACATCAGCACTGGAGTAAAGGTCAGGGTTAGTTTAAGATTAGGTTTAGAATTAGGATTAAATTAAGGTTAAATATGTAATGGAGGTCATTAAGGTGAAGGTGAGCAAATGGGAAACTAATGTGCTCTGGGAAGACTCTGTGTGTGTTTGTGTATGTGTTTGCTCCGGGCCAGGGAGGAGTCAGGGAGCTATATAAAGCTATCACTCTGCTATTTCTGCTCGTGACAGTTATAGCTGAAATGATGTTGGGAGGGGAGTTTGGTGGCGGTGGTGGGAGTGGTGGGGTGGGGGGAGGGGTACGGGAAGCCAGGAGATGTAGTGTGCGGTGTGTTCAGCCTGACAGTTGATTAGTCTCCATTAGTTTGTCAGGCTGACTGCACTGGATGGATGAAGGAGCCCGAGAACGTGGGTGTCTGTGGGCCAGGCGGGCTTTTCCATCCTCTCTCGTACGGGCTGGGGTGGTGAGGGGGTGAGGGGGATGGTGGGGAGGTGCTGGGTGGACGGGTGCCTCCCTTTTGTTGAACTGTTAGTGTGTGTGTCTTTGGCTTGTGGCCACATTATTATCTTCAAGTATGTTCTGTAATGGTGGGGGTTGGTACTTACTGTAATCAGTTTCCTGTCGCTCTGTCTCTCTGTCACTGTCAGTACGCCTCTGTCTATGTTTCTCTGTTGTTCATCTCTGAAAATCTGTGTGTGTGTGTGTGTGTGTGTGTGTGTGTGTGTGTGTGTGTGTGTGTGTGTGTGTGTGTGTGTGTGTGTGTGTGTGCGTGTGTGCGTGCGCGTGGGCCTGCGTGTTTCTGCCTGTTCCCCATAAGAGAAAAGTGAATCCACAGTGGCTGAATCATTTCACTGCGTCAGCAGATTTTCGGGTTAAAGGGTCTGCCTCCTCCTCATGGCTGTAATTACCTTGTACCAGGTATGTAAGTGTAGGTAATGTTTCACGTGCGCTGGCCGCTTTCGACAGATTCAAAGATTATGAATATGAAAATAGTCTCCGCTAAAACCGTGGGGCGTGCGCATAAAAACAGATACTTGAAGTGTGAGTTGCAAAAAAAAAAAAAAAAATCAGTGATCATTTTTTACTTTTCACAAAAATTGTCCGTTGTGTTACTTGAAAATTAACTAGCTGCTCTACTTGTTCCTTAATGCATTCCTTATAAAACATTAGCGAAGCTGACTTTGCTGACTGTGTTTACATCCATGTTCTTCCTTCTTTCCTTTGGCTGGCACATGGCTACTTTTCTTGGCGTTTTACCGCCACCTGTCTGTCAGTGAAATAGTGTGAAAACCGTTAGCAGGAATGCTTATCGTGTCACCTGCTTCTTCATGCACATGCAGAACAAACAGACAGAAGGGAACCCCTTCATCAAACCATTGCACTGTAGTGCTACTGGTGGTCAAAAAGACAAGACCACGTAACTTTTGAAAGAATAAATAACGCAATCTACCTCTCACAAATTAAAAGTTGAATTCCTAAGCAATTAAACCGACCCTTTTGCTGCAGCCTTACTTGGTCTGATATGAACAGTAGTCCATGGTGGCTAACGTTAGCAAACTTTAGACAGATTTAGCCTGTCATTCTGCCGACATGGCCCTTCTCCACTTGTGTTATTGTTACACTACGTTTTAGCATGTCACTAAGCAGATGTTTGTTGTTTCATGTTTGTGGTCCCATGTCACTCTCTCTCTCTGTCAGCTCACCTAATTGTGGTCTATTTAAAGTAACCAAGTCAAGAGAATCCAGGAAAATTAAGGGGAAATTCAATGTGCCAGTATCCTGTAAGTACCACTTGTGACCACAGTGGCCAATATTCAACGCAGTGTCATTTTAACTTTTATGTTACACGCTAAAATGATCATGCTGCTTGTATTCTCTAGGAATTGTGATTGTATAAGGACTTTAAAATTGATTTTAAAGTCAGATGCAAATTCAGATCTTGCTGGTAGCTATATTTTGTTTGCTTGACTCCCAGCTCAGATATCTTTGCCTTTTTTTAAAATCACGTTTTGAGATCCAGATGAGGAAAAATGAAGATTTTCATGTGACAACTTATCTCGTGCAACTGAAACAGTCATGTCATATTTTATTATGATTACATTAATGAATTACTTCACAAAAAAATCCTCCATGTTTTATTGATCCTGTAAGACAGTTTGCAGCATCCAAAACAATTGTCACATGCAAAATAAAAGCGACCGTGAGAGGAATTTTTTTATTTTGATAACCTCTAATTCAGGAACTATCAACTATCTTTCGTAAGAAAAATTTCGTACAATGAGCAAAAGCCTAAAATAATGTACTAGAAGCAGCAGAAGCAGCAGGAAACATGTTCTGCAACAGCATGTTTAACTTGGGACAAAATTAAGGCCCAACTTTTGCTTCCCCTTCACCTCTCTCTTCTTGGGAAATACAGTATGCCCTCGTGTTGTTGAGTTCACTTCACTCTGACCATTGCACTGTGAATAATGTTTGTAATAATTTCTTGCTACAGTGTTAGATCAGAGCTCTCTGCAACTGCCACCACAATAGCCCCGCAGGCTACTAACCAGCCACCAAACGTACAAAAATAACAAATTGCACTGCAGAAACAGTGATGAAAGGAAGAGTAAATCAGTGGAAAGCTATAGGTATTAAACCTCCCCTGCACTAAATATAAACATCAGCCCACCAATGAGCTGTTGCCTCATGTTGCTGTATCATTTTGGAGCATACACTCAGCTTCACGGACACTCCGCTACCATTCATTCATCTCTGATAGAGCTGCAGAAAAACAAAACGGAGAGTCTGTTCGATATTGAGATCATGACCCCATAGGGAACTGAGAATGCGCTTCACTGTTGGTGTGTTAGACGGTGTGGAAAGAAGCCATTTCATTGTAAACACAAGCACAACAGATTCCGGGATGTGGGGCCCGACTTTTATTTCCCCAAATGTGATTTCGAAAATGTTCAAAAATGTCAGCAGGTATGAACAATTGAAATCACGCTCAGTATGTTGCATCTGCTCGGTAGGAATGTCGCAAATGCTGGAAATATAAAGTTGTCGCCCTTGACATCAAAGCCGGTGAGCAGACAATCGAGGCCTGCACGCACACAGAGGCACAGACACACACCGCTTGATATCATCTTGGTAACTAGACACATCATTTATATGCAAAACCCCCAGAGCCCCGAGTCCCCTTGTTAATATGAGCTGTAGCAGTGGCGGCAGGTGAGTGACACGCGGGAGCAGCCAACCCCCCCCCCTTCACTTCATTCAGATATAAGACTGAGCTGCAGGAGAGGTCAGCACGAACGCCATGCGCCGGAGTGGCTTTCCGAGGGGAGATTAGTCCCTGGATGGCGGGGGAGCTGGAATTTATCCCCTGGCTCCTCAGCTTGAGGGGTGGAATTGAATCGCAGTTATTGAAGGGGAGAATGACATTGAACTGTGAATTCACGGTCATGCGGTTTTTACGTTATATTCCCATTATATTCCCGCTGCCCAGGGTGTGGCTGCGCGGCTCAAATCATAACATGATTGTAAATTAGATGCATGGCGATGTGAGCCGAATGGGAAATGTGCGTCTGAGAATACCGACTTAACAATCCAGACCTCCTTTGGAAGGGGCCTGTCATTGCACACTGAGCACTCCTGATGAAGGTATTCGGTGTGATTACTGCTAAATTGCGGAATCTTCCAGAAAATGTGCATGAAATATGCATCAGCTGCCGTCCGAGCTGACAGTACAAATTCAGACTCGTGTCGCTGTTTCTTGTTTCTGCCTCCATCCACAGTTAGTGGCATACTAAGTGGGCGCTACTTTGTTTCGAGCCGCTCAGGCAGCAAAATGCCACGCCATCGTTTGCCGAGACAAAGATGTCAGAGCAGCATTTTAGGCATGTGACAGAGCCAGAGCTAAGCAGGTTCGATTCGTTAAGCTTCAAGCTCCAGCTGCATCTGCTGACAAAGTTTTCAGCAACAGGAAACGCAGATTTCTGCTCGGTTCCTTCCTCTTTCTCCCTCCCTCCCTCTCGCTCAGCAGTATGTTTAAGATTAGCTTTCCTTGTAATGTTGTGTATTCTGTGCAGACTATTTCCTGTGTCTGAAGGCTTTGTTATTGCAGTAAACTGAACTCTGTGTATGGTGCAGCAGCAAATAAAATTTTCCCTTGCTCAGAGAAATAGTCTCCTCATGATTCGATTCAGGTTGCTCACGCCTGCACAACGAGTGTTTCTCAGCTGGACGCTTATTCTTATTGTGTGAGATGAGAGGTTAGGAATATTAGACGGAGGGTCGGAGGGAAAAACAAACCCCCAGTAAGACCCAGAGAGACACTTTAAAGTTCGGTAAATCTTCAGGGGAATTTGGACGCTAACATAGAATTGTCTGAGATTCCAGTCGCGACTTCACTTTACAAACGATCTTGTTATCACCCATCCCAGTGCTTCGGCAAAGTAACACATCCTGAGGCTCTCTGGGGTTTTTTTTAAGATATGCTTTCTGCATGTGGGTGGGGAACCTGCGTGCGTCATTAGATGAATAAGTGAGCATGAGTGTCTTGAAGAGATAGGAAATGAGGGGCGAAAGATATAAACCAAGATAGAGACTGCGTGTGGTGTGTATGGCTCGTTTGAGTGTATGTACACATGTAGTTGGGTGACATGTCTTTTTAGTCTCGGATCCTCCGTGTCTGGGTCTGTGTTGGTGTATCTTGTGTTGAGGTGTGTTTGTACACCTCTGCGTTTCATCCAGGCTGTCTGCTTATTGCATCTTCTAACGTGACCTCCGCTGTTTTCCAGCCCGCCTGACAGACAATACGCCTGAGCACCCCCTCATAGCTTTATTGGCTCTTATTGCCCTCTCACTCAGATCCAATATGCCAGTATTGATTGTGTTGAAATGCAATCAGGGTCTCCGCAGCCGAGGAGCAAACAATCTAAATTTAACAAAACACCTCCGCCGGCCTTCAGCCGGGCTCTGATAGCACCTCCCAGAGAGGAACACATGTATTTATGTGTGGAGAGAAATGGAGGATCTTTCACACAGTCACGGCTATTGTTAGACACTCGCCTAAGAGGCCTGTGAGGCTGCACAAGCAGAATGTGCAGGAAGTGACCTCAGCCTTGACCTCACTTCCTGCTAAGCGCGGTGGTTACAGCATGTTGTCAAAACAAAAGTTTTTGGGGTTAAACATCAGACCTCAGATTTTACTTAGCAGACAAACTTTTACACCTTGAAGTATCTAAAATATAATTAATCCGTGCAATAAAACAGGCTTGAGTTTAGCTTGAGGGAAATGTATACTTGACATTCCTTCAGGGTTTGTGAGATGAGTTTATGACCCAAAAGGTTAGATCATTTTCCTCTGCTAAAAAAGGAACCTTGTGATCGCTCTGCTTAACTGAAAACAATCATCAAAATCTGAGTTATGAGTTTTATCTTAACGGAGAGTATTTGCACAGTTTCGAAGCACAATCTCAGCATTTCCAGCCTTTTTCTTGAGAGGAAAAATTGCTGGGAATACTGTGAATAACTATGATTTGCCAGCTTTTTAATGAAATTCTCTGCTCCCATTGTTCAAAGTTATAAACTGCTCCTGTTGTTAAACTCTTTGTCCTTTCCAAATAAACTTACACACACTTGGGATAAGCTACATTTTTTATTAAGGTGTTAGATATCTATGTGTTTTAAAATGTCATGGCAAATGGACCGCACTTATATAGCGCTTTTCAACCACTTTTCTTATCAACTGCTCAAAGTGCTGAACACACATTCATACAGCGCTCTTTTCTATACATACATACATACATACACGCACACACACGCAATTTTCGGTTCAGTATCTTGCCCAAGGACACTCGGACATGCAGAGTGAAGGAACCGGGGATCGAACCACCGACCATCCGGCTAGCGGACGACCCGCTCTACCTCCTGAGCCACAGCTGCCCTCGCAGGCCGCCATGAATGCGTTCATTTTCTTTCATGAATTTCGTTTTGGGAAACACGTCGCTAACCCGAACTCAAGCACTTACCAAAAAAACAGAACCTTTTTGTTCTAAAAAATACAACAGCTTTGTAAACAAAAAAGACTTATGGCATTAATAGTTTCCCTTTTTTTTTTCTTTTTTTTAAAATCGCTGCCAACAATCATTTTGTTAGATTAGGTGTCATTTTTCAGCAGCAGTTATCTATAAGTTAAATGAAAGTCTTCATTTTTCTAAAGTGATAAACAATGACAACAAAACAAAGGTTTGTTTAGATGAGGTTTTAGGGCCTGCACAGGAGCTTTTCCATTATGACTGGAGATAACACAGCACAGCTTATGTTTGGTATTAGCTTTGCATGTTGTGGTTGTCCCCCTCAGTGAGGACAACCACATATTTTAATAAAACTGTAATTAAGGGGCATCAGATCATCAAATGATAAGTAGAGCCAATGAGTGATTCTTGCATGGATTGGAAATAGCAGAATCCTCATCTTCTATTATTAAATGATCTTGTTTTCCCTTTAATGTCTTGGCTTAGTCTGTTTCTGCGAGTGTTGATTCTCATGCATAGACCAGAGACCATGAAACAGTCATTTAGAGATATCCAAACTATCCTTTCGCAGACAGTTGTCTTTCTCCTTGTGCCAGAACTATTCCTCCTCCTATTAACCAGCTCCAGCTGAGACTTTCAAACTTTCTGAAGTTGTTTGAACCCTTCTCAGCGGACGTGTTGGGGAGGTGGAAGCTTGGACGCTTTTCAAAAGCATATTTGAAGTTCCCTCTCATTAGAATGAACAGGCAAAAGCAGTGTGCCTCCTTCTGCTACACCACCCATTGCTAGACCGTTCTTCCTCAGGAATCAGCCCTCCGATGAGACCCACAGGACTCACGGCATCAATAAGTGAAAAACACAGCTGTTTTATTTCAGTGTATTCCAAAAATGGGGTGAGAAATTAATGGAAAATGTTTATTGAGCAAAGCTGACTTGGCTCTTTCACTTTTAGACAACACTGTGAGTCATACATCAGCTAGCTGTGTATACTCGAAGACTTTACTTGCGATTTCATTCTCGCAAGCATGGACTAACAAATGGCCCGCAGCTGTTGTCAAACGGGAATGGAGACACTTCAGACCTGTTTGTGTTTTCAACCCATCACATCAAGGGATGGCATTCAAAAATAGGGTGCTGATTGGGGTCGATGCATGCGCACGTTACACTTTGATTGCACTTAGACCCACGTGAGCTGCAGAGAGCAATTTGTCAGCTTGATGAATTTGCAGTCATGGAAGAGAGATGAGGGGGAAGCAATCAGAGTTCAGCGTCCCCAGCTGCAACATGGATGTATAATTCTCTGTTCTCCTGTGACGAATGGTGATACCACCCTGATTAGTCAGAGTTTATACTGCATGATGATACGTGTAAACACACTGTGCAGAAGCAATCACCTGCTGTTGAATTAAAATGCACTGATCACCTGTATGCAGTTGTACCAAAAGGACATTTAAGGTCATTTTTTACAGATTTTTCACCATAAGATAACTGCATTTCAAAAAGGAAAAAAAATGGGTTTTGCAAATTTTCATCTGGGTTTTATGTCCACATGCACCCAAAAGTTATGTTTCCTACCACAAAAAAATGCTAATCACCATGGTTTACAGCAACTTGCACTAAGCACAACTTTGAAAATCTCAGAGGAAAAGAAAATAATTCTAATTATGCTCCTTTAAATCCCTGGAACTCATAGTGTATATTATATATATATATATATATATATATATATATATATATATATATAGAGAGAGAGGGAGTTCTAAGTATGCTTTACAAACTAGTGTTCATCCATTTGCAGGTTCCATTTTTGCTTTGTTTCACACGTGCATTATGAATTGAACTTTCTGAGCTATGAAAATGTGACGCAGCCATTTGTGTGCTTCTCTTTTGTTGTTCTACTGTTATAAGCATAGACAAAAGACAGAGACAGGTGTCACGGAAGCACAGTAGGTGGTTAATTATGAAACAGATATCGCACATGTACACTCACTCTGTCATAATTACACGTCCGTCTCATATTTCACTCGGGTGCCTGGCTCTTTGGGTCCACCATTGTTCCCGAGGATTCAAGTGACAGTGGTGGGATGCATGTTTGTATAGAGAGAGGCCACCTGTTGCTCAGCGGGGTCCCCATCTGGAGGGAGATTAAGGTGCAGGTGTGGTGGGGGGTGTCTATAATTTAACTTAATTACTTCTGAAGAGACTGGGTGATGGATTAGCGCAGTGTTTTTATTAGCATACGCTCGGTCTCTGGTTCCCCACGGCCCTCCAGTGCAGCCCGGTGAAGCTCTCAATTGTCGAAAACCATCCATCCATATTCCTCCAGCACAAAATCTGAATTAAGATTGGATGATATATTTTTTTGTTGGCATGTGAGGCAGAAATGAACTTACTTTAGCCATGCTAGAGGCGTGGCTCTAAGTTTGGCAAATGTTGGTTAATCAGTCTCCCACTTTGGTTTAAACCATTGATGTCATCCACATCTAGTGTGATAGAGTTTTTTTTCTACACTTGCCAAATAGATTCCATTGTCATACGTAATTTACTGAATTTCTCTTGTGTCCTACGGTTAGCACAGAACAGGTGTCACCTGACTTTACAGAGACGCTAACCTTCAAAGAGTCGAATCAGCTTGAACTTCAAATGGAGTTTGACTTTCATTTGAAGGTTAAAGCATGATTAAACAATTCAAGCTTGTTCTTACAGCTGAAAAGCTGAATTCAAAAGCAGGGAAACCCACCCTGGCTCAGTTCAGTTTGGATTTACTACTAAAGCCTTACTTGTTCCTGTAGCTTATGGTGCTGACTTTACACGGACTTTATTTATGCTGAGGTGACGTTAAGACCTAATCTCTGTACAAAGCACAATGTAAATTGCTTGGTTTCAGATGGAAGGACCCCAAACCTCTGCCTTTTTGTGTTTCAGTTGCAATTTCAATACACTGTGGCACAGGTGGTGCATTTGTTTTTGCATTAAACTTCTGGACAGAGAATGTGTCATAAGACAAAACAGGATTTTGTAATTGCTAGAGCTCATCATGAACAATAACTCTATTTACATTATAACTACCTGCTTTAATAGTAGATATTTTGTAGCAATAAGCAACAGCTATCTTAATTGTTGGCATATCAACACGATACACTGTGTGTCTCTGCTTAGACCGTGCAAACTGATCCCTACCTCTCACACTCTCCTCCACTGCCGAACACAGAGTTATTACAACACTAACAAAGATAATGATGGCTTAGGTGTGGAGGTGGGCCATAACCCGAATAACCGAGATACACTAGATATTTCACAGTCAAGCCCTATTCTGAAAGCTGGCAGATGTGGAACAAAAGAAGATAATCCTGAGTTTAGTCTTGGGATTGAGTGTTTAGAGGCTCCAGGCAGAACAGGTCCAGATACCGACTTTAAACTGCTGTGCTCTGCAACAAACAGGTCACCAGAGCCCCTTGAACAGTTTCACAGTCAAGAGCAATTTGCAAGCCTGGAACGATTTCACACTTTGTTGTTATTTTTAGGCTGACTCCTCATCTTGTAAGTGTGGAACAGACTGGCTAATGGTTGGTGGAGCCTTTAAAAAGAGAAACATGTTTAGTGTTATACTGAGGTTTGTGGGAGCCTTTGATCTGATGTGCAGTGGCATTTTTTTGCCCTTTTCGGGCGGAGTTTCATTGACCTATGTTCATTGACTAGTAAACACTCTGCACTCTGTCCCCAAGCAGTTCATCTGCTGCACTTTGATTGCTGAGGCTTTTCCATTATTGGTGTTTTATTTTTTTTTGTTGGTGCTATGGTTTGTGTGGGATTGGCAATCGCTTTTGCCGCTGCCAACGTAGTATCGACAGCATACAACTCTGGAGCTTTCTCATCAAAAGACAGCGAATAGTAGTTTTTTTTCCCTGCAAACATATTTGACAACTTGATGGAAATAAAATACACAGGAATTAAACACACACTTATTTCTGAGTTCATTAATGTATGAACTACCTCGGGCATTTTTACCGTACCAAATACCCTTTTTTCAGTTTTTATTGTCCACACGCTCAACAATTAAGCATCACAAGCACAGAGAGGATTTTAGGTATAGCTACCACCCCATGTAGGAAAAGTCTGGGTTAGATGTCGGGGAAGAGGGGGAGTGTTACATGTGAGCTATCACATGTACAAGTTCCCAGATGTTTTCCTTGAATCTAGATCACAACGTATCCAGCAGTAAATTTTGATGTCCCAAAGCTGCCTTTGACACTCCCGCTCCCGCCCACCCACGCCTCCACTCGGCGCGCTGTCGCTGAACTTCTCCCAGCCAGGTATTTTGGAAAAGCTTTCCGCCAGCAGAGCTTCCGAAGCGACATGTCAGGTTCCTCTCCAGTCAGGACTGTGGTATTAATTGCGGAGGCAAGCTCAGCTCTCACTGCAGACATTTCAACGGGTGAACTGGAGGAATGTCAAGGGGCTTCGGGCTGAGTTTTCCTAACTAAGTGTGTGTGTCCATCCAAGGGTGCTTCACTGTTTTTTTGGGGTTTTTTTTCAAAGCCTCTATCCCTGTGTTGACTTTAAGCACACATACACAGGATTACATCAGTCCCCGCCAGCGAACAGTGATGAAGTCACTTTATTCAAGTAATGTACTTAAGTACAAGTACTTCAGAATTATATTTTATGTTAATGTTAATGCTCTTTAACTCTACTCCACTACATTTATTAGTAAGCTGTAGTTACTATTTCTTTACGGATACAATGCATTATCATATGGTACATTAAACTACAGTGTAAACTGTATAACAGCATACACCATGACGATGCTGCATACCCCTTAATTCATCAGGAATAACAATCTCTTCATATATTAGAAAATATAAAAACAATAATAATATAAGGTAATAATATAAGGTGGCTATTCCACCTGCACAATAACTGCTTTTAGGTTTGAAATGGAATGGTAAATGGACTGCATTTTGTATTGTGCTTCTATCCAAAGCACTTTACGAGTTTACCTCTCTCACACACACACACACGCACATTTCCAGACTAATGTTGAGCTACCATGCAAGGCACTGGCCTGACCATCGGGAGCAATTTCGGTTTCAGTGTTTTGCTCAAGAACACCAGGGAACAAACCACCAGACCTGCAATGACCCAAAATCGCCACTCTACCTGCTGAGGCACAGATATGTTGGTTACATCTTGCGGATATTTCCTCTGTATTTCTAAAAGGAATTTCAGGCAGCGAATGGTTGCTGCCACAGCCTCCATTGTTTCCAATAATAACGAACACAGTGGCACCCATGTCTCAAGGGTGGGCGACAGCGCGAAGGAGCGAATGAGCATGACGCAGGTGCTAATTTATACACCTTTTTAGTTTACACACCTCTTTTGGAGCAGTGAACATTTCAGTCAACAAAATCAGAGAAACATCAGCTTCCAAGTTTGATTATCTGGTCTGGGTCAGTCGTTTATGATTTTTCTTTGGTACCCTTCTATTTAAATCGTGTCATATTGCAAACCATTTCCACTATTTTTAGCTACAACTCTCTCTATTTGGCTATGTGATGAGATTAGAGTGGGATTGCTGGGTGGCAGACGCCGTGGTAAGTGCTCACTGTCTAAAAGCACCTTTACTTTTACTTTTTACATTCAGGAACTGAGTACTTCTTCGATCCTGACAACATGCACATCTGACATAACAGTCACCTTTTTAAATAATCTTCATTGGCATTCTATGTTAAAAAGATCTCAAAATGTTTCTGAATTTATAAAAAACACTCATGAACTAACTTGTGATTTTTTTTTCTCTCCATCACCCAACTCCGTTTTTTGCCTGAAAGGTGACAACAACCACAACAACACCAGTTGTTTGCCGTGGTTGCAGTCTTCAGAGTACAGAGCAAATTATGCACCACAATCAACAGCACAAAGCATCTAATGGCAGACCCACAGTGCCACCAAAACATCCCAAGCCTGTCAGAGAGCTTAATCATCATAGAGACCCATGTTTTAATTTTCAAATTTGCACTCCTTTGCAATGCTAATGGCAGAAGTACCCCCCAATCAAGTCGGCATGTCTCGGCAGAAAGCGCTTCAAATGTGATTTTCGGCAGGAGGCTAATGTCAGGGTGTACTGTACGGAAAAAGCCCGTAACTTGTAGTTAGCAGAGAACTGGGAGTGAGAGCGCTGTGCGGCACCTGAGCGCAAGGCTGTTGAAAACAAAGCAGTGGAGCCGTTGTGGGCTTTGATCAACAACCTGCTCATTTACCACAGCTTGTCTCTCAAGCGGCGTCTCCAGGCAACTGAGGGCTGACGGCGGAGGAGGCGGCGTTGCGCGGACAAAACGCACTCGGGAGGCCTCCTGTCAGCCCGAAGACTGGTGATGGAGGCATACGTAAATTCCTGAGAGAAAGGGAGACAGAGAATGGCACAGATACAGACCTTTTTTTTCCTGTCTATATATAAACCTTTTTACTGGCTGAACAAATTACAGGTAGTTTTCCCCCATCAAGACATCCGGCGCCTTTTCATTTAGCCGTGCACCTTCCAAATACAGTCATTTAGCGGGGGGAACAGTAGATGACTGACTTGATTTTCTCCCCATCTCCAGTAAAAGCTTCCACTGTAGCTCTGGACACAGATTGAGAGATGCATATGTATTTAGAATTTTTTTTCCAAGCAGCCTTAAACGCTCTGTCTAGACAAAGAGAAAGCAATTACATTAGCATTTAGCTGGCTATCAAGGCTATTTGTTTTTATATTCATAAACCCAGAAAAGCTCTGCTGTGGGCTCTTACTCAGTAACGCCCTTCAGACTCACTCAGTTACGGACATTAAGACCTAGGAGCTGCCCAGTTCAACCACAGTCTGGTGCCAGTCAGCAGCTCCATCAAAGCAGTCGGCCGTTAAGCACCTTGCTCAAGGGCATCTGAACAGGAGTTGTTGAAGGATCAAAAAAGCGTGTCTCATTCGCTTCCCGTGTCCAGATTTTTCTCGCTCCTACAGTCACGAGTTTGCTTTTTGAATTTCTGCCTTGGGGCATATGCTTCACCAATTTGCTGGTTTTTTACGTTTGGAACCTGACCTTTGGTGCCCATTACCACAATGACAACATTCCCTAAGCTAGCAATGTGAATATTTGAGATTGATGGTGGTAGGAATTAGCGGCCTATATTCCAAAAAATAAAATATATACCAGTTCAAATATAAATACGTCAGATTTGTCATTCTCAAACAAGCGTGTTCATTAAAACAAGAGTGAAAGCTGCTACACTCACACATCTTGATTTTTTCCATTCTGTCAATGATTTCGTTAGAGCAGGCGTCTATTTCTCGGGTGCTATTCTGAAAAATCGTGATTCAGTTTTAATTGTTTTCTGTTTAACATTCACAGTTGAACTGGTTTAATAAAAGCATTTCGTGGCAGCGGGTTTCGACCCCTGGCAGCAGTTCAGTCCTACATTAACGGCACAGCAAGTGTCATCATGTCTGCCTGCGGCATCAGTGAACAGGAGCAGACTGTAATGCTTTACATGCAGGTGTGATCCGATCAGTCCGAGTGTTACTGTGAGAACGTGAGGCGGGAGGGCGCGGGAGGTGTGAAGGCACAGGGAGAGTGCGCATGTCGAGTCTGTGTTTGTGCAAGGAATTGGGCTGTATTATATAATATAATTTAATTTCAATTACTGCAACTCAAATGTACAGTATTTGGTTTGTGGACATGGTGCATCTCATTTGCAGGGAAAACAATCGGGGCAGAACTGTTTAAAAGACTTTTTGTTACCTCTAAACCTCTCACTCATTGCAAATGTCGACATACTATATCACTTGCTACAGGAGTTTTTATTCATCTCTATTTATGTTCATTTTGATGATTTTATGACAATAAATTAGTGATTTGCTTGATGTAATAGTAGCAGCGGTGCAGGAATTACTTTTACCCTGGTTAACAGGAAGCATCTATGAACCTTGATTAAAATTTATTTATTTTACTTTTTCCACCGTCTGACAACAGCAACATATGTACATTAGAACAACAACTACATTGTGAATTGGCTGCATTAAAAACACAGTTTAAGTGATCACAGAGAGCACGAGGGGATAGAACAGAGGTTTATTCAGCTGAGACTCAGCTGAGTATCTGGGCAGTGTCTGTCCAGCTCCGTACCATGTGTTGGGCTGTGATGCAAAGCTTTGTTGTTCGCCAAATGAAAGCGGAGGAGGGGCAAAAGTAACTGCTTCAGTGTGGATGGAGATCTTTGTGAAAATGACTTGAAAATGCAAGCGTGGATATCTCGTTTTCACAACTAAAAAAAAAAACATTGTAAGATTTAGCTGGCGTAGTGAGGATGTGGTCTGAGGGACCAACCAAGCAACTGAGTGACTGAATAAATATATGTCTGTGTAAATCAGGGAGAAAGTGAGCAGGCGAGCGAGCAAGTGAATGAGTACAACTGCAGTCATTAGGTGGAAGTAGCAAGTGCAAGTGTGTGAAAGTGTGCGTGTGTGCCATTGAGTGAATGAGTGATTAAGCGTATGAGTAAGTAAATACAGTATGTGTGTGTGAGTAAGGGGGGGCACCAGCAGGCCCAGTGACTTTCCCTGTGACTCATTAGGTGGGTAATTAAGGCACAAAGCTCTGGCCCCAGGGCTCCACCGAACTGCACTCTGAGCACCGACTGCTAATGACGCCATCCTGGACCTCAGAGAGAGAGAGAGAGAGAGAGAGAGAGAGAGAGAGAGGGGCATAGATTGGTTCACACAGTAGGTGCCCGAGTGCTTCTGAAAAGACACAGGGGTCGATACTGTTCACACCCTGCAGGGATATAATGGACAGTCAGATCAACTAAACTCTGTTTCTATCTGCAGAATAATGTAGAGTATACTCACCTTTGTAATTTAAACAATGACATGTAAGACAGATTTATGAAATGTTATTTACCCCAAAGAATCATGTGCTGTATGTTGTAGGAGAGTTGGGTTCATTAGGAGGTGCACATTAAATTGGCAAAATTACAATAATTCCCAAATCTCAATTTGTATCGTCACCAGACCAGAATTCTAAAAAGAAATTTACAACCTAATCTCCATGTCCTCTTTGCTGGACTGCTGTAATCAACACTGTTGATCTTAAGGTGGAATTTCATCCTGCAGGAGACACATGGAAATATTGAAATATTGAACATTTAAAACAAAAAACAAAAAAAAAAAAGTAACACTGTTGTAGTTACAGTAGAGCTGGGAGATAACTTATTATCTAAGATTTAATATTGAATAGGATTTGGTTCTAATAATCAAGGTATACTGTGTCGAACACTGAGTCTATTCCAGATCTTAAAGGCTGTAAAATGACATAATTTTCTGATCTTATTTGAGGATTATAGCTCAGTGAAATGAACAATGAATCATTCTACTTGCTTTGGTCATCATATTCATATTACAGATTATAGGTGTTTCCTATACCACCAATCATGGTCCCACATTATTTATCATTAAATGGTATTCTGATATCAAAAATCACAAATGTTCTCCCTATAAATGGTTACTCAATAGAATTTCCATATAATGTACTATATCACAATATATATTGCCATTGTGATATAACACATACATATGCCACATATGCCATAATAAAAGATTTGTATCCATTTTAGCCTTGTATGATGCTTAAATTTCAATCACAATGCTACAGTAGCACACCTGGGATTTTAGCCACACTAGCGGCTGTTGGTCACCGCTTTGCTCCAGACTATAAAATCCATGCACCTATCAGATGAACTGCCATGAAACTAGCATGTTTTCCCAAAAGGCTTCATCTCCTGACTTTTCCTTCCAGGGCCATTAACAGGTTAAAATTTTGACTTTGTCAGAAACCTTGATTTATGGCCAGATACACGAAACCAATGGCAGTGTTCAGTAATTATAATTAGCAGTGTTCGGTAACAATTAGCAAAAGTTAGCATGCCAGTAGGCTAAAATTAAGATGGTGAACATTTTAATTATACCACCAGGTAAACATCAGCATGTTAGTATTGTCATATGAGCATGTGATCATGCTGATGGTTGCATTTTTGCTCAAGAGCACTAGTGTACATAAGTACAGCCTCACAGAGCCACTAGTGTGGCTGGAGACTCCCTCGTTGGACTGTGTGCGGGGTTGTGATGGGGTTTTTTTTTTTTTTTTCAGGAGATATGCTTGATTGCTCTATGGCACAAGGAACTCTACTATTGTAATGATAATAACTTCACCATGAACTGAGTCAACTCAAATTTTGTAAATATACATACATGTACATATATATGTTGATCAGAGGGCTTGCTCCGCTGTCTTGACATTGAGGAGAAGAGATAAGAGAAAAATACAGAAAATAGACTCTCACATGTAGAGCCAGAGAGAGGGGTTAAGAGCAGAAGAGACCCTTCAAAAGATTTTGTACTCCTCAACACAATGTAGGGGATGGATGGAGGGGGTTTTGGGGGGGTAGGCAGCAGCAGAAAGCAGTAGAGAAGAGCTGAAGACAGTGGGGCAGATTCCCCGGAGAGAGCAGAGACCAAAAAATAGGCTTAATGTGCAGAGGAGCCAAGCAAAGAAACAGAACACAGAAACATCCCCCTCCTGTGGCAGGAGGGGTGAGAGAAATAGGGAGCTGAGGGAGAGGAGAGACAAAATAAAAGGAGGTGGCGGCGGGGAAGACGGAGGAGTTACTGGCATTTCCAATTTGAGCCTGTATGAAGGCTAATGACTCAAGGCAGGCTGCTGAGACTGAGCGAGGGTTCTGCAGGTGGTCCTCACAGGAGTGGAGAGCTCCTGAGGAGACTAAGGCCATTTTAATTGGACACTGAATAACGATACGACTACTTCACAGGGAGAATAGTGGGGTGGTGCTTTCGGTTCCAAAAGGCCAATTACAGTGTATTCATGTTGTATTGCTTTTTATCAAGACTTTTTGAAGGTGCACAGGTTTGTAACAGGTTGATTCTCGTTGAATTTTATTTCTAATTCTGCCGAGTAAATATACATTGGGGCATTACAGAATGATTGCTTTGGGGAAAGGAAACAACTGAAGGAAGATTAAAATTATAAATAGTCAGTACAAGCTGGTTTGCATGTACGTTCACAATCACGCAGGTGACATGATGCTGAAGAAAAAGAAGATCAGCTCTCTGTAGTAAAGTAAAAGTGTTAAAGCTGCACTAATCAATCATTTTATACTACAACGTTTAACATGAAAGGTGTTGCTTGTGACTAAACCCCGAGTGAATTCTCTCTCAACTTTACAGCTGAAATATTTAAAACTGCAATAACTGATTCGCTGGCCAAGAGTAGGCAACAGAAGCAAACTGTGAACAACAATGACACATGATCACCTTGTTAGCAAACAGTTGCCTATTTACACATCTAGTAATAATCTCTTTGGCCAACTTCTGAATGTAAATCAAAAAAAAAAAAAAAAAATCATTCACCTTTTAGCTCTGTTTTGGTCTCTGCCAACTCCTCAGGGAAATATATGGCTCCGTAGCTGCTAAATCCTCCATGTTCGCCAGCCAGTCACTAACAGTGTCTGTCTGTTTGGTGCTGAGCAGGGAGTGAACTGCGTTTTAAGAGCCTTTTCCCTGCTAACAGCTGCCTGCTGTGGCTGAAAACAAGACTGAACTGACACAGTAAAGCTGTGGGCCAGAAAACCGAAACAATGAGCTGAAAGACGCTAGAACGCGCCGTAAACTTGACTGGGATCTGCAGAGTGGCAATAGTACTTGAGTAAATCTACTTTTCTCATCCTCATGTTGTCAGGTACTGAAAGTTCTGCTGCGTTGTACCAGAAATAAATTCCTCCTGTCCCCAGTGGCACAGCAGCATTTTTTAATCAACTTCTTGTCATCGGAAAGAAAATAAAGACACTCTGTCCTCTAAGATGCTGTGCACCAGTATGAACGCATCAGCTGCTAATTGAGCCATTACCATTAGCAGAAACAAACAATTCTGTAATCATGATGAGACGAGGCAATATCACCGAATGAGAGATGTGGCGGATAAGAGCAGCAGGATCAAGGATCAGTTGCTGCGGTGCGGATAATATATGCCGGGCTATTTTCTCCCCCGTGCAAATGTGGTCAAGCTATTTCTCCCAGAGGTAGTGTATGGTGTGTGTGTGTGTGTGTGTGTGTGCAGAGCCTTGGCACTCCAATCTTTCAGCTTATTAATTTCATATTTACTCATTTATTTTTAAATTGTGTTGAGTGATGGAAATGCAGCAGGCTGCAGCTCAGAGGTGCTTACATGGCAGATGGATTTAAAAGGGGAAGTGTGCGAGTGTCAGAGGCAGGATTTCAATTCAAAGTTGAGGGATCGTTTTTCTTTTATTATTCATGGGAGTGAGAATTATCCACAGAAAGTTGAGTGCGCATACTTGGCGTCTCACTGTGCTGCCTATTCAATACAAAAACTACCCTTGTCCTGTTTGGGGCTTAAATGCACTGCTCAAGGGCACACTGTTTGAGACAGGGAAAAATGTTTCTATTGTATGTCTTTTTCGAAGCCTTTTTGAAGGATTCAAACTGGCAGCTTACAGTCGCAAAATTCTTTATCTTGCCTGTATTTGCGTCATGCGTCTTTGGTAGACCAGCAAGCTTACGAGTGTAAATGCAACCAAGGAGTATTAGAGAGAACCGGATAGCTCAAACGACAGGAGGTATGTTGGAGATGCATTCTAGCCAGATCTTGAAATGGTGTGAATGAATCTCTCTCTAAGTCACATACAAGATTTTCCTCAAAAGGCAGCAACATCAGGGATTGCTTGTTAGAAGAGATAGGTACTTGCAGAGTGATAGCTTGCCAATGTCACCGGGTATACCCAGGTTTGCATCTAGTGTTGGTGAACTAACTTACACTTCACTTGGTGCGGATTGGAAGCCAAGTGTAAGTCTGCTTTGCTGGGCCATAACACAGTGTCATCTGGCAAGGTGCTGCAGAGGCCAGTTAAGTACATGTAAGTGTTGTATTTCTACCATTTACCTCACGACTGTTGCTGTGATAACTTTCCAGAGTTTGAAAATGCTGTCTCGTAGTATTTTAAACCGCTTTGCAGCGTTTTGGCGTTTGGAAAGCTTTCACACTCACAGATCTGTTTCTAACTGAGCTTCTTGGACTGTATTAGCAGCCTGAAGGAATGCGTCCCCACCAGCGAAGCCCCTTGCATTGTTTTGACACAGAACAGCTTTAGGTCTGAAGCTCTGCTAAATTCACCCATGAAGTTTTGAAGATGCAACCAGCTGCTCAAACCACCTAAGGAAGAAGTTTTAAGGAGGTTTAAGACTCACGCTAGCCAGATCTAAAAGCACGTCAGTGCATAGTTAAAAGGTTTCAAATGTCACAGAATTGAAAACGTCTTCACTGGACAAAATTAACATCAGTTGATATTATATTTAAATTCCGGCGGTTAAGTGTCAGCTAATTTGTGAGGCCAAAAATAGCTGCCAGCGCGAATTAGGACATCAGGTCCTTTTTTACAGAAGAACTGAAGTGTCAGAAACAACTGAGCTTAGCTAATGAGAATGTTCTGTAAGCCATTCAAACACGTATCTTCTTTGAAATTAGCTCGAGAAATATTTACTATTTAATGACTCCCTCCCTCTTTCCATGAGTGGATCAAAAGCATAGTCATTACTGCATGTGGGTCATTAAGACATGAACATTATTTATAAAAGGTAAATTAGCCACAGCTTGTCCAACTGACTTGTTTGTTAATGTCAGCCATCACTTTATTCTGAAAATCCCGTCAGCAGCAGCCCGAGCAGCGGAGCCACACAGACAGGTGAGCTGCAGGCTCTCAGGTGAGCTCTGACTGTAAATTCGGGAGCTGAATGAAACGTTTTTTGATATAAATTTAAAGATGAGATTGAGCATCGCTGTGGCGCCATCACGAAACCCTTGAGCTGTGTCGCCCAAATCAAGAAAATGAAAGAAGAGCAGAGCTACAGAATCTCAGGTGAGATTTGAAAATGGCTCACAGCATCAGCAGATCGTTGGTTCAAAAACAGAGCAGCACACTACATGCATGGCTTTATACATTTTCTTGAAAATCTATTACGTCGAGATTTCTATTAATTATCTGTTTAAAATCAGAAAAAGTCATGATAAAAGTCCAGTTTCAGGCAAGTTATAATCAGCAAACCCATATTCAGTTCGAGTAGACTTTCTGCAGAGTCAGGCTCTTTATGTGCATGTGTGTGCGCACACACACACACACACACACACACACACACACACACACACGTGTGCACATGAATGAGAAAAGAGAGACAGGACAAGTGCGCACATTATTTTGTCCATCTGACAAAAAACGTCCCTACCAAAGATAAAACCAAACCTACGCCACTGAAGAGTTAAATTGTTTTAGCACAAGTCATCAAGAAATATTGAGCCTTTTCTCCAACTTCTCCTGCTTCTTCCTTTTCTTACCCTCCTCCACGTTACTCTCCTCTTTCTTATGCTTTTTCCTCTTTATTTTTCTACATTTCCTCCCTTTTCCTTTACCTTCCCTGCTGCTCCTCCCCCTCCTCCTCTCCATTCTGTCATTTTTGTGTGATTGGCAGACAGCTTTAGTTGCATTTCCACCACCTGGACTGGATTGTTTTAGGACTTAACCATTTGCAGGGCAGGAAAACACAGACAGATGTGATCAGATTTGTTAGTGTAAATATAGGTCTGTTAAATCATGCCTGGATTTCATCCAGTAATGAGACACATGCAGTATGGTCCACTTCTAATTCCACGTAATGAGTCAGTTAAATATGTGTGGCCATGTGTGGAGGGTCAGCATCAGAGAAATAAATGAAACGGGTGTTTATTATTTATTCTGCTCCATAGATGAACTCTTCCATGCGTGCATATTAAAACTGCATTTTTACATCTTCACTCTGAACTGAATGTAGAGACAGGCTCGTTTACACACTCTCTCCTCCTTGTCTCCCTCTTCGAACACACACACACACACACACACACACACACACACACACACACACACACACACACACACCTTCTCATCCATGCTGGTCTAAAAGCTGAGGTCTAAATGTTTACTCTTGACCTTGGACACATCCCCATCTGCCGCTGAAGATCACGTGACTGCTGTTTCCAAGGTCAAGAATGAATCTTAAACCTCAATCTAAATGTCGTAACAAATAAATCCATGAAGAAACACACTGCGGATGTACGTTAAGTGGGAAAATAGGGCAAATATCTCAAACTGTATCAAGAGAGAATCCATAGGACAAAGAAGACATCGCTCTGTGTAATCTACGTGTTATCTGGGGGAGCTGCATCACCACAGCAATCAAATGCAATTTCTTCTTGTGTTATTCACTTTAAAATGTCACTAGTGTTTTCTTATACCTGTCTGCACTGTAAATCTTGATACTTCATACGACACAAACGTTAGTCCGACCCATGACGTGTCATCCGCCACAAAACAGCCAGCAACCGATCATGCATCTTTCCATTAGCGTGAGACACAGCTATCACTCGTTCATCATATATACATACATAGCCCCGTCTTTTGCTGCCTCCTCTGTGTGTGTGTCTGTTTGACGGCTCTGCGCTAACACAATCCTCCAGAAAACCAATTTGTTGGTTGTCAGCCAGAAGCCCCTTTTTTTTCTCATTATTTGTCACGAAGCGATTTGTTCCTGTGAGTTTAGGGCTCTTCTGTTGATATGTGTGAGAATTTTCTTCCCGTGTAAACAAAAAGACGAAGCGAAGTAATTGGATGCCAGTTTGCCATGTAAGGTTTACCAGATTGCCTGTGATCAACCACAGACTCCTTCAAAGAATATCTGCAGTAAAAAACATCGCCACTGACACTCACATACAGCAGCTATAAGGCAGCTAATTTGCTCTCATCTATGCAGACAAA
Source organism: Xiphias gladius (assembly GCF_016859285.1). Taxonomy (NCBI): domain Eukaryota; kingdom Metazoa; phylum Chordata; class Actinopteri; order Istiophoriformes; family Xiphiidae; genus Xiphias; species Xiphias gladius. The sequence goes on along the minus strand of NC_053421.1, from coordinate 24,861,334 downwards.
GCCATTCTCCTTGGATAACTTGATTTTAGGGCAGAGTAAACATCTTTACAGCAGCAAGAGATTCAGAGAAACTTAGCGCTAGGCAACACTTTGCTCTGGGGGCAGCATGATAAATAAAATTTGGTCTGATAAATAAATGTAGAGCCTGTGTATTTAAAGGCCTCTGGATGAGATTATTAGCAGCTCACACAGCGATTAAAGCCAACCTAAGTCGCCAGCGGCTGTGTTCCCACTGCTTAATTGAAACCATTCCTTATTTACTCATCTCAACTAAAGGGGATGAAGGAGCAAGCAAAGACGGTTTCATTTTCCATTTAATATCTACCGCCTCGTGCACCACGCGTACACGCAATAGCATCCCTCTGGGGAAAGGACAGTGTGTTTATGTTGCACCAAAACGAATAGGGAAGGAAAGAAAAAACAAAAAAAAACAAAAATCACTGATCACAGAAGGATTAATTCCATTTCTAAAGGCAGTCACCAGTGGAGGAAGGGGAGGGAGGAGAAGCAGAGGGGGGAAAGATGAATGCGTTTTACCAGTTTGCGATGGCGACCTATTTCTTTGTGTTAATTCCTCCACGCCTTTTAACTTCCAAAGCTCCTGCATTATGGCGCAGTAGGACAGTGTGTGATTGAGAAATTTGGAGGAGTATTTTTAGCCAAGGCACTCACTTGCCCCGAGGGGACAGCATATGATTTCCCCCCCCTTCTTTCTCTTCTTCTGCTTCTTTAGTGGTTTCACAATGAACCTCTGGATTTGTGCCTTGAAGGAAGAGTTGGGATGGGAACTGAATCAGCTCTCTATCTACATCTCAGGAGCTGCCTCCTGATAGGCGCCAGCAGGCTTGTTCCAGAAATGCCCTTCTCCTCTGTTCCAGTGCTGATGATGTAGTGTAGCATGCTGAAAGCATGCCACACCGTTGTGTTCAGGCCTGCACAAAAATGATTGAACTATGCCACACATATGTGCTTTGGATGAATTCGTCTGTCAGAGGAAGTGCAAGGTGTAAAAAAAGGGCAGAGAGAGACAGATTCCATGCAAAGGGATTCAAATAAGACGTATTTAGATTTTCACCTCCCTTCTGTGGTTCCTATGTACAGACTTCACAGATGTTAGCTGTAGACATCTACTAATATATACACACCAATGGGTTATGTTTGGAGTGTGGTTGTACTGTGTGTAACACCTCAACCTCAGGTCTCAAAATTTCCCCAGGAACCCCAGTTTTGTTGTTGTTGTTGTTGTTTTCCAGCAGACCCCTCTCCTTTTCTTCTTATCTCTGTATATTCATGAAGCGGAGTCATTAAGCCTCGAGATAGGTAAAACGTTTTTCAGTGAAGCTGAAACATTTTCAATTCAAGCGGACGCGTCAGGGCCAACTTGCATCCGTTTGTGTCAACTTGTATGTTTGCGTTGACTTTCTATTTATGTAATCGTGTCACCTCTAAAATGCTTTGTGCTCCGATCGCACCAAGAAAGCATTAGACTAATAAAAAAAAAAAAAAAATTTTAAAAAGCATCTAGCACAAATCAAGAGATGTTGTTTCCAGTAGCCTTGTAAGACAACAATTTCAAATTCATATCGTATGTTTCATGTCCACAGTTATACCAAATACAAGTGCCATAAACTGCTTCGATGGCTTCTTCTCCCTTGATTTTTTAAATGTCAATAATGTATGAAATGAAGAAACAATATAAAGTAGCAGATGCCACTGTGAATGCAGAGACACACAGATCAATCAGCAACAGACAATAGAACAGCGTGTAAAATATATATAATGTCAGCAGTATACAGTAAATAGATCCCTCCCTAATGTATCAAGAACAACAAATCCACATGTTATCATCAGAGGAGCTTGTTTGCCAAAAAGCTTTGCTCGCACCGATCATATGTAAGAAATTGCACAGATGTAACGCGGCACAGCTTCGCAAACAAGGACACATTAACAAGACCATGACATCAAACGAGCATCGAACCGCAGCATGTGACAGCGTGCCGTTTCATGTCAGGAGCTTCAATGTGGGATGACAGAGTGACCTGAATACGACTCCTGACGCCCTCATGTTGCACCGTGGGGGGGGGTAAACTTTACGTAGTTTAAAATTATGTTTATTTGTACAATGAGAGTGACATTGCCAAGAAGAGGGTGGAGATTTGAGGCAGATTTTTAGTCCAGAAACAGGTATGCAGGATGCATATACTGTGCGCTATATTTACAGCCTCAAGGTCTGAAATATTTTTGATTAAAGTTGATGAGAAATTGGTATCTAAATGCCACTTGAAAAGAACTTTTCCAGCCTCATTATGGATTGTACAGCTATTATATCAGTGTTCCTGAACACACAAACAGTGTCATCGTCTTCCCAGTCAACTCTGCCCCCGCTCGCCCTCTGTCTGACCTCCCATTGAACTTCTATACTTGAACTTTTCCCATGGATCTGAACCGTTCGCTCTGTATAGCCTCATTGACTCTAATTAACCATAGCCGCATTTCCCACGTCTTGTGACAGCTCGTACAGACAACCAGACCTCCTCTCCCTCCTTCCTCTCCCCCCGGTCTCTCGTTCTGCATCCAGCTCTTTGTCCTGGCGCTCTCCCATGCGCCCAGCTGTTTGGCCTGCGCCAAATGTCGCCTCGTACGGTGTACTACTGGGATTCCAGCCGTCACGCATCCTGGGCCAAGCCCCGTCTCGATCATAGTCCCTCTAAACTTTCCCTCTCTTCGTCTCTGTTTTGACCACTCTCTCGTTTCTTCCTCCATCTTTCCTGTTCACCCTCTCGTCTTCTTGCCGCTATCAAGCTCTCCATTTTTCAATCTAATGGCTCCCATTGCTGAACCTGAACCACTCTCCTTTCCTGCACTCATTACCATACATCCTGAGTGGCTGATGTTGCCTGACACAAGCGGTGTGTGGCTTGTTGTGACACAGCTGGTTTCTCCCTGAACAAGGCCATCACCAGCGGCTGTCTGCTGCAGGTTCCATCCCGTGGATGTTTTACTGGCATAAAATAATGCAGATAAAAAGGTTTGCACATTAACTCCATCTGTAACTTGCCTTTTTTAAAAACAGCTGGCCATTAACTGATTGCAGCTCATTAATGTCAGGTCCTTGTCCACTCTACTTGGACAGTTAAGTTGAGCTGAAAGGGAATCAAAGTAAGTGTCAGAATATAGAGAGCTGCTGTGATACAAAGCTTAAGCAATCAACTCTGATTGGATTTTGATCCTCTCTTATTAACTCCCAGATTGAGGGGCTGGAGCGAAAAGCGTGATGCTAATTGCCAAAACAAATGGGGAATGACTCTAAAATCAGTTTTGGTTATCTGAATTGCAAATCTTCACATGGTGCCTTTTTCCCCAGCAATTTCCTTTGTCTACCAGTTTGGTGCATATTCATGTCTGTTGTGCTTTATCGTTTAAAAAAAAAAAAAAAAAAAAGTGTGAACTTCGGAAGGTGTAGCTGTACCAGAACATTTCTTAAATAAATCACACATGAATTAAACAGAAGAACTCAAAAGGAGGCTAACTCCTGGGGAGCGGGACTGTAACTTGCATCATTTGCACAGTGTGAGAAAGCAAACCCTGTCTCCTAAAAGCTACGCTCATGTACAAAGAAACTGCAACAGCAAACACGTTTCGTCGGAAACGTAATTGTGACCAGCTTGTGTTTTCTACTGCTTTCTACTGAATGCAAACTTTGTTCTCTGGTGTGACAGTCGTGCACTTTGTATGCCCGCCATCCAGCCCAACCCCCTCTTTGCAACTCTGCTGCCGTTAATAAAATGTAGCGCTTCATTGATTCAAAAAAACAAAAAACAAAAGGTTGCCTGTGAACATAATCCAGCCGGCGAATACGTTTCCTCCAAAGCGTATTTGCTGTTGCAGTTTAGTTGCATATGATTAAGAAATGCAGTGGAGAATATATCTCACGTAGCTTCCTTTTGTCCGTTTACTTTAGAGTCACCTGAAAGTGTATGCACTGGATATTTCTTGCTTTACTCACTCACTGAGCTGAGTGAAATCTGGGATGACTAAAGCGGTGATAAACTACTCTTACTAACATGTTGTATATACTGCAAATTTCACATTTTAGGTGCCACAGGAGCGGGAGAGGGAGGACTATGGTAGTGGAAAGAAAATTCTTAAATTCAGCAACAAGACAGCAGGAGAGCCGCTGGTGTATATATATGCTGGGCCCAAATCACTGAACAAGGGACAGGTGTGAGCCAACAAGGCAATGAGGGTCAGGTGTGCAGAGAGGCGCAGAGGTCCGGAAAGGTCCATGAAAATGCAAAGGTCAATAAAAAGATCGTGAGGCTGAATTACACACCACTGCCAGTTCAACTCTGTTGTTCTAAACACCCCTTTAGTGTATGTTTTCTGTGGAAAAAAATGTCTGTTATAACAGAAGTTACTGCTTTGGAGACTCAGCAGCGATTTGTTCAGAACAAACAGAAGAATAAGTGCATAATCAACATGAACAGCTACCAACACCATGGCCGACATACAAGGAATACAGGAAACCCAAATTTCATGCACAGAAATCCAAAGTTACCATTCTGCTTGACAAGAAAATTGTACTGTAAACTCCAGAGAGTTCAGGACAAAAAAAAGACATCAACAAGCACCGAGCCGCAAAAATGTGTCCAAATAAATTCCAAAAAACAAGAAAAAAATTTCCTAGATTACCCTTTAAGTCAGTACATACAGAAATTGTTTTGTCTCACACACGTTCCCTCCCTGTTCGGTGTCTCTCAGGTGGGACGTCCACGCTGCGTCTCTCGTCGGTGCGGGAGCTGCCGGGTCAGCTGCAGGAACTTTACCAGCAGGGCTTCGTTCTGGCCGCCGTTCACCCGTTCATCCACCCCTGTGGTCCAGAGTCCAACAGCCCACAGCACCAGCTCTACCGGGCCATACTGGTCCAACTCAACGACGGGTAAGAAGAAACTGACTTTTAACTATTATTGCGTATAATTAATAATATGTAATTATCCGAGTACTGAAGTACTTAACCGGTACTTAAGATTCATCATTTTTGGGTTTAAATGAAAAATACCTGGTTTTATAAAAAGGAGCAGATCAGTTTGAATTGATTTTCAGCCACATTTTTAGGCGTCATTGTACCCAAATGCTTTTATGTATTTCATTAATTAAAATAAACAACAGTGAATTCACACATTTTTCAGAAATGTAAAAGGAAAAAAATCAGGGCCCCAGATGTCTTAGCTAGACCCCTGGGAATAAGACCTTTGTTATACCAAAATGATGTAGCCATTAGAGTCATTAAAGAAAACATGTTGAGGTTATTAATGTTCTTTAATTGGTGTCATTATGGAGAAAAACACTCGGTGGGAGTCAGAGCTTGCTTTATCCTCATGTGTTGAACAGCACAAAAATAATACTGGCTGGTTGGTAAGTGACGTTAGGGTTTATATAAGTATTTAATTATTTAATATATACTTATACATGTTTACATCCTTTGCATTGTATTTCAGAAATTTTTTATGTGGAGGTTCGTGTAACATTTCATATCAGTCGTTCAACCTTTCAGTGTGGATTCAGAGCAACACAACATCTGCTTGTGGCTCAGCAAGCTGTCATGTGGGCAGCTGCACTGGATGTGAGTCAGCAATAATCTCAATCCTCCATCTCCAGCCCTTTCAAAGCTCCGGCCAAAACCGGCTGCATGGCCCAAAGTCATTGCCGCCCTCCTACATCTGCCCTCCAGCCCTGTGTCCGAGCCCCCCTGTCCTGGGAACTGTGGGGGTGGGTGTGCACTTCAGAGAAGGCATGACGCCAGGGAGTGGCTCCAAGGGTGGTTGAAGGGCATGGAAGAGCGGTGATGGACAGTGGAGGGTGGAGGTTGCTATTTATCTGGTCAGAATTCTTCTTAAAATCACTTTCTCTGGACTGAAAGAGCAGAAAAAAACGGATGTAGCTTTTGGGGAAAATTCAGAATGTGTTTGATAGCCCCAGGGGTCATGAAACCTGATTCAGCTTATGCAGGACCACTTACTGTAAAGTCGGTCCAAGTAAAACCACGAGAATCAAAAGGATTTAATCTACGAGAAGCTTTTTCTTTTTTTTTTCCCTGGTAGCATTGACATTCAGACAGGCGGAGTCGAGCAGCTGAAGCCCCAGTGGCTGCTCTGTCTGCCTCTTTAGCCCAGCGAACGTCCAGGCCTGTTTGTGTGAGAGTCCTGAAGATATCCAGAACTCGAACCTTCTCCTTTTTTTTATGAGTTTCACATTACTAACCATGTTGTGTTTCAATTGTGTCTAGTATGTGGCTTTATGTGAATGTGAATGTGAGTGTGTGTGTGTGTGTGTGTGTGTGTGTGTGTGTGTGTGTGTGTGTGTGTGTGTGTGTGTGTGTGTGTGTGTGTGTGTGTGTGTGTGTGTGTGTGACATGGCTCTGGATAAATCTCCTGACTCTCTTCTATGGTGGCCCTGATGGTCAAAACACAACATTTCAAAAAACAAAACAACATTTCACAAAACACGACATTTCACAAAACACAACAAAATTTAAGAAAACACAGCATTTTAGAAAACACAACAACATTTCAAGAAACAAAACAACATTTCAGATTTCGAAAAGGGTGGGCGATAACTTCTTGTTGTTATTGGACAGAACCCAAGTCCCTGACAACAGTTCAATGTCATTTCCTGTTTCTATTGTGTACTACTCTCAGCAGTGTCCTTGCATGAATTTTAAACTGAGTTTGAGTTTTTCCGTAATCTGAAATGTCATTGCGTTTTGTGAAATGTTGTATTTTTTTGTGAAAAATTTGTTGTGTTTTCTGAAATGTTGCTTTGTTTGGACCCTCGGGGCCACCGTACTCTGCTGTTCCTGAGCAGATTCCCCCCTCCGATTCCTCACACCTTAAATCACAATTCTGAATGCTAACAGACCGTTCCACAAACAACAAACACAACACCACTGCTACTAATCTCCACTGACATTTCAGTTGTTTAGCTAATGCTCTCACCCCCAGCGACAGTACAATAACCAAAAACCAATACCCGATATTACAAGCAACCAAGAGTAAGGAGTGTAATAATCAGAGCTGCTGCACCCTGACAGTTCTGCTGCAACCAAAGCGTGATCGTGTAAGAAAAAACATGTAATAAAAACTAAAAGAGAGACTCACTGTGGAAGGGTTTTGTTGTTGTTGTTCTCAGAAAAATAAATGAAAGGAGGATCAGGGATGGATTTCAGAGGGGAGAGGGAAGATGACCTGGGGGAATTTAGATGAATTTAAGATGAAATCAAATAAGATGAAACTTTTTAGATCGTCATGGGGGAGTTGTAAGGGATAATGTAAGGTTTCAAAGTAAAGATAAAGATAACTATAATACAACCGAGGCAAGCAGTAAACAAAAACATAACAAAAGATAAGAGCAGTAAAAATAAAACTGTCAGAAAGTAATAAATTAGAAGAACAGCAGTTAATTGATTCGTGCGAATGTATGCTGATGATAATTTAAATTCCTATGTGGAGTGCAGAAATTGTGTCCTGAGGAAAAGAAGTTTTCAGGTTAGTGCCAACTGTCTTACATGCCTCTCTCTTTTCCGTCATCCCTGCCGGTGTTTGTTGGAGATAACAGAGCCTGTTTTCTTCCCTTCCAAAGAAATTGTCCGCTGCTTTTCTTGTCCTACAGAATGAGAAACAACCTCCCCAGCGTGAGATAATTCATCACAGCAAACATGACAACTTAATTTGGGTTTTTGTCAAACTTTCTGTTTTATCATTACTTACTATAATTTGGCCGGAGTTGAGCGGTGCAAGGCGTTACAAAATTCCCTGACAGTCACCTGACAGCTGCGGGACAAAACAGAAGACTGTGGCAGGGACTAAAAAAATCTTTTAAAAACTTGTTGCTGCACAGTCTTAATCCTCACATCCAGGTACATTTTATCTGAGACATCTTTGTTCGCCATGACAGCATTCATTTCAAGCTCATAATTAAAAAAAATTAATATTAAAAGAGTATCTTTTATTAGTCATTTTTCCATTACATCAAGTCCTCATACCTAAGTGACAAAAAAGGGTTTTTTTTGTCAGTGCCTTGCAAAACAACTTATGGCCATTAGAAAAAAGAGCGCTTGAGTGTTTCTCAATCTGTCACGTCTATGGTTAAGTTTAGCCAATTAAAACTACTTGGCCAACGTTAGGGAGAGATTGTGGTCATGGTTGAAAGAAACCAGCATTGACAGGTGGTTAGATTATTTTGTGGTGTTATAACAACGTCACACTGCTTCTGCCTTCACGTCTGAACGACGAGTCATTACTGGAACACCCACAAGAAGTTTCTTGTCAGGCAAACATACCCATAGGTTGTTTACAGTGTTTGAACAAAATACCAGAGCTTTTTTTTCTTTTTCTTTTTTTTTTTGGGGCGGAGAACAGACTCTTCAATTTAAATGATGGGCAAGATCTGAGTAAATGACAGAAGCTTTGGCAAAATAAAGTGCGTGTTTTCGTCAGCTGCCTTTATGCAAGTGTATTCAAGAAGATAGATAGAGGATATGAATGAAATTGTCTATTCTGATCCACATGGACCCTGTAGTGTTTTTTATCAGCCGCTATGGTGATAGAGATGGGTGACACGCAACAAAAGCCATCGTCTACACTTCCTTGCAAGCTTCATTCTGTATTTTTTAGGTTTTCTGGTGGAGTGGAGGGATTTAACTGATTTAACTTGACTGGAATGCACCTATTGTGGGGTGAAAACAAGGCAGCCAGCCACGTTTTAGAAGGTCATATAGCTGAAATGCAGGGCAATTTATCTGCCCTCCCTTCCTGCAGATTGTGTCCATTAGTAATCACCTCCCATGCTGTTGTGTAGAACACCTCAGGTTCACATTCAGCGTGCACGGACATTTGGGGAAACAGTCCGGACATTCCTCAGCTCTTCAAAATCCGGACAACAGTAATATTGATTCTGTAATAAAAGGCTACAGCCTAACGGACTATGTATCTATTTTTTTTTAAAGACATGCTTGTTCCAGAGAGAAAGACACCATTAGGGGGTAAGAGAGGCAGAAAAGAAAATTACAGCTGGGTGTAGAGAGCTGGGAAGACAGGAGCCTGAATGGGATATAAAAAAAAAAGGAGAGAGAGATATTGAATAAAAACGGCAGTGGAGTCTACCATCCTTTGATGGCCTTGGCCGAAAGCGGGGCCCAGGCTTTATCTTCAGCGTCTGTCACCGTGGAGACAGCCGCTCACATCAGCACCAGCCCAGGGGAATCCAAATTTCCACCAGGGAAAAATGAGGGAAGAGAAGCAAGACAAACCAAAAAGCAGAGCATCTCCTCTCCTCTTCCCTTTGGCTGTCAGACTCGGGAATCAAAGAAGACAATGAGGAGCAGGTTGGGGGGGTTACAGTGAATAGGACTGAAAGCTTGACAGTCTGCAGCCATTCATCCGTCCCTCCAAAACAAGCTGCTCTTCGTGACTGTACAGAGAACAAAGTGAAATTCAAGGTAGAGGAGCGGACTGGTGTACACTAGCTGTAAAGGAGTTTCGATTTAACATGCACAGTACGCCCTCTGACACAGTCCCTGTCACGTCTCTATAATATTAGCCTCAGAGTGAAAGGCTCAGCCAACAAGGCACTTTACATGGAGGTGGTGACACTGAGGGAGCCCGTGCACAGTCAGGAACCACAGAGAAGTTATGTACATTGAGCGCCGTGTCATCTGTAAATGTTAAAACACTGTCACCCGACTGACACATCTGGTTAAGTGGGTTATAACTTTAGAAACCCTAGCTGGCAATTTGTCAGTAGTGGAGGCTGTGCCCCCCCCCGCCCCATTACAACCTGCTACGGGAGAGAAGAAGAAAAAAACTGCAACGCAGGCAGAATAGATTGAACCGTTTGAAAATTTAAAATGTCAACTGTCAAATTTCTCAGTGTTCAATTTGGTTGCGATGGAATAGGGTTACAGTTCAGCAGGCAGTGTCTGATGGGATATATTCATCATTATTGGGTAATTGCAAGGAGCTCCTATGTGCTCGGGCAGAGAAAGAGAGGGAATGAATGAGAGATACGGGTCGAGAGGGAGAAGAAGGGTGGAGAGCGTGGGAGAGAGAGAGACGAAGAAAGAGGAAAATAAAGAGGTATGGACTAAAAACCATTAGAGGGGATTCACTCTGGTGAAATTATTCACCAATGTGTGAAAATGTGATATTGGAAGAGGTGTACTATATCATTAGAGCTCCACGGTGAGAGAGTGCTAAACATGGGTTCAGATGCTCCCTGACTGTGTCGTCATAGCATTAGATGAGAAGTGCGAGATGGAGGTAGGTGAATGGTCTGACACGACTTTGTTTCTGGTGCAAAAGGAACGGGAGTGAATTAACGCTTTCACTGATATTCACTGACAACGTTGGGAAAATGGTTTTATTCAGCCCTGACGTTCTTTATGTATAGTAAAAGAGGAAAGCTTTTATCGTATACAGTAAGTACAATTCCTGAAGCAGGTGACACAAAATGGGCAATATTTAAGTATTTCAGTTTAAAATATTGAAAAATTAACTATGATCATCATCAGAACGTGTAGAAATACCAGTTTTGACGTTATGAGATATGTATTGAGATTAGCATGCTAACCATGTAGCCCTGGTCAGTCCCCACTCGTAATACCACTTTGTACCTCAAGAGGCAATAATGAGACACTTTAGCGTCCAGTCTGGCCTCAATCCTACATGAGAAGATGGAGAAGTAGTAACTGTGAGTAGGCTATAAAACTTGTGTTGCAGCCGTCCTCATCTCTGCAGCATTCCTCCAATGTTTCCTCAAGCTCAGCTACTGATGCTGCTGCTCCAGCTGCTCTAGCTGCCCTCCCTCGCGTTCCTCGACCCCTCATGGCTCGTCCTCGACTCCTGCCACCACCACATCTTCCCTGTCTCTCCGACCGGGCGTGAAATCGTTGTTGTCAGTCTAACTTTAACCGAAGAAAACAGCCTACCAGTTACATAATCAGACTGTGTGGAAAACATTATTCCTCAACCCATGCAGGTTTGGCAACATGTCAGCAGCAGCCCCACGCAGAGGTTAGGTTTATTAAAGCTGACGTCAGCTCAACGTGAGGGTGAGGGTCGAAACTTGGTCGTGATTGACCAGTGAGCCCAGTCCTTGAACACGCGTGCAGCGCACTCTCTTGCGCACCCCGAGAGACAGGTACACAGAGAGGGCCGGGTAAAAGCTTAAGGGAATTTTTTGACGGTCCACCGGCCCACCAGTGCAGCAGCCCGCAGTTAGCCAGGTCTCTGACTACTAATGGCGAAAATGACGCGTCATGTGAACAGTTTCAGGGCTGAGTTAATTGTGCTTCAGCCACAAGTGCGACATACCTGTATAGATATCAGTGTTGGTCGGTCAGTCTGGTCTCTCAGAATTATCTCAACAACTATAGAATGCCTTGCCAGGTGTTTTTGCACAGACATTCAGGGTCTCCAAAGGACTGAGTTTACTGGTGATCCCCTTACTTTTTATCTTGTGCCATTGTGAGGTTGACATTTTTGTTCAAACATCTTGACAACTGATCGATAGATTGCTGTAAAAATGGCTACAGATATTCAAGGTACCAACAGGATAAACCCAAATACTTTGGTCCTGCCCTGAGTTTTCCCTTTAGTGCCACCAGAGTTTTCAATTGTCCAGTGAAATAATTCAACATCTACCAGATGGACTGGCACAAAATTCCGTAGAGACATTCATGATTTCCAAAAGAGGTATCCTATTGAGTTTGGTGATCCACAGACTTTTAATCCTGTACCATCATCAGGTCAAAATTTCATTTCATCCAGTGCTTTGCTATTCGTTCAAATACTAATGACATTTCCCATCAGCCTATTAGCAAAGAGCTTATTGGCAAATGTTAGCATGCTAACAGGCTAAACCAAAAAGGTCAACATGCTAAACATTATACCTGCTAAACATTAGCATGTTAGCATTCTCACTGTCATTATTTATTTAGCTCAAACCATGCTGTGCTTAAGTACACTATCAACGAGACACTAGCATGGCTATAAACTCGTAGTCTTGTTTATGTCTCTGGTATTTTAACAGTTTCAAATTTGATTATGTTTTGTTTTAAAATCAAGTAAGTCACTGTCTTATGTTTTGTGACTTCGGCGTGACTCAAGTCTCAAGTATCAGGTCTACAGCCTTGGTAGTTATTGGGACTCAAATTGAGATGGGGCAAGCATAAATGTCAAGATAAAAAAAACAAAAAACAAAGACTAAACTGGTTTTTGCAGTTTGGCATCCACTGAAAAACAGTAATATTTCACCACAATCCCTTTTCATACCTCAGTGAACACAATGCAATTAGAAACACGTTTACAAATTATGTAGCCACCACACTGTCAAAACAAATCCCAAAGCAAGTCATTAACAGGTAATATGCAATTAGTTACCATGTGAACGATCAGCTCCAGGGGGAGTGATTAGTCCAACACAAGATGTTCTACAGTGAAACAAAGCATGTGACCCATCGGTGGGCAGACAAGAGGAGAGGGAGTTTAGCAGGTGTACTCACCCAGGAGGGAGCTCCAGGTAGGTGGGCGGGCAGGCGGGCAGGCATTTGACACCCATCTAACCACAGGCGGCCTCGGAGCTTGACAGCCAGTTCTGCACACTGCATGAAAAGTCAGCATTTCACACAGAGAAGATGGACTGCAGGTGATGCATCTGCTATTTTTAACCCGAGGCCTCCCTTCAGGACTGAGTGCACCGTTTGAATCGTTGTAGTCATCCACCTCTCTCCTCCCTTTTTCCTCTGTCCCTCTCTGATGCTCTGACTGCAGAGGTCTCCTTCCATTCAGGGTTTCATTCCAAAAAGGGTTATTCACCATTCGAAACTTTCTCTGTGTAAAATATTTGATAGCACATGGGAAATCAAATTATAGTGCTTAAATGCCAGTTTTCTTGATTAGAAAAAAATCTCTCAGAAGAAGTGAATCATTTTTATTATTTTGGTAGATTCTGAATGATGAACTGGAGTTTCTGAATTTCTCTTCACAATGAATTTTATATCATTATGAAAAAAGGGCTCTTCATTTTATTATCCTTTGAAGCTGCCTCTTAATTTACAGCACACAGGAGCAGCTCCATACCTCTCAGTACAGTATTACCAAAACATGTTGTATAAGCAAGTACAAGAATTTATAATGTGAGAAAGGAAAGGACCCTCTGAAAAACGAGCGCCTTCTCGTCGTAATGAAATGTTTCGCAGAGGGTGTGAAGTTCGTACTTAACTAGTCAGTTGGCCCAGTTTCTGCTCTGCTGTGTGCTGTGACAGTGATATACCCAAAGCGACGAGTGTCCGTGACACCAGAGTTAGGAGTGTGGTGACTGTGGGGGTTTTTTTTTATGAGTCAGGGCCGTCGCTTGTGCCGTGAAGAAAGACTTGGGCCTTAGATCAAAGTACATCATACAATGATTTTCAAACTGTGATTCTGATTCCTGTAAAATGACGTGTAAAGAAAAATATAGGGTTATTTTTGACAATGAGGAAAGGAAAAACAGGTGAGGCTCAAGAAATAGACGCTAAGAGAAAACAAACAAGATTGAGCAACTGGAATGTCACTTTAACATTTCTCATACAGTGAAACAAGTTAGTTTTTTTGACTTTAGTAGTTTGACATTTTGTGAAACACATTTATTCACTTTCTTGCCGAGATCTGGATGATAAGATTGACTTTCATATCTGTATGCTAAATAGCATACAGATATGAAAGCAGCAGCAAACAGCTGGTTAGCTTAGCTTAAAGACTGGAAAAGGGGGAAAAATTCCGACTACCAGCAAATCTAAAGCTCACTAATTAATAAATTATATATATTCTTTGTTTAATCTGTATGAAAAAACTGTAAAAAGGAAAATGTTTTGTTACTAATTTCCCAAATAATGTTCACTGTTTATACATAAATTGCTCAATCTGCATCCAGTGACATAACAATCACTGTGATAAGTATAAGGAACACATACAAATACACACAAGAGGCAGGGACATGCATGTGCACTCTTTGTGTGAACTGGGAAGCTGCAAGAACAACCTTTAACACACACACCAGTATGCACACATGCATCTTTTATCCTCTCGCACATCAGGTGTCCGTGTAAAGTCAGACCTCACGCAGAGCGAACACACAGCTTCGCGCAAAAAAACACACACGCACTGAGGAAAAGGGTGTGTGGGGCTTCCTCGCCTTGTCAACAGGATGAGAAGCAGGGACATGGAAGCTGGGGCATCAGTCTCCTCGGGGCTTGCTGTGGGATTTCCTCCAGAGGACGGAATAGGAAAATACAACACCATATAAATAGATTCTCCCTGCTCAAAATACTGGTGGCCCCAACGGAGAGGACGAGGGGGGGGCAAGACGATATTCGCGTTGAATTTCCTCCTTTCCATGCTCCCCATGTGTTTGCTTTCATCCATGTGGATCTTTGTCTCACTTAAGTGTTTTATTGTATTTTTCTCCCACCACCCACAGGGCAACAATAACATTAACAAAGCTTCTATGATGCAGTGTAATTTGTTGATAGGGGGTTGTTTTTGCATTATAGATTTGATCCCTGGCACCCTGTTTATGGATGTTTTATGATTGTAATTTTATCATTTTGAGCTGTTTGCGAATGTGTGTGAATGCATGGGTACCCTCATGTATCCTGAGCGTTTGTCCAGCAGGCCGGCTGGCTGGCTGAAAGGCTGAAACTCATTGTCCTCTCTCCCCCGCTGTCGTGCCCGCAGGGTGGAAAGGAGCCAGCCAGTCTGCCCACCGTACAAACTACAGCTGGACGAGTGTCTGTCTGCTGAGCAGGTGCCCACCCCGGAGCTCATCCAGGGCTACGTCAAGAAGGTAGGGCTGCTTAACAGATGCCAAGCTGAAGGGGGTTTTTTTTGTGTTTGTGCCCAGCTGGAAGGAGGGACGCAGGGAAGAAGGAAGGGGGAAGAGATAGGGAGGGATGAATGCGAGAGAAACTGTAATGGTTTTTTATTCCAAGTAAATGGGTAGATACACATTTTAACATCAAAACAGAACGTCCAAGGCAGACACAGTAGAAGAGCATGTGTTTTTCAGGACTCCATCGCCTCAGTCGAGAATATAAACTCTAAACTGCTCGCAAACTGAAATCGCTCTGTTCAGCATGTCACCCTGTCTGAAGGTTCAGAGAACACAATATTTCTATGTTTACAACTGCATTTTAGTGAATCAACCACATGGCTAGGCCTGCTAGCACACTGCTGTCAGGCTGAAGGCCTTTAATAGCAGCTTGTCACTGAATGCTTGGAGCACAGTTGTCAGTGAAGTGCACCATGTTGGAGGAGTGACAATAAAGAGATTTATGTTTCTATTTTTTTTATTATTTCTTTACGTAATTGCCACTTTGAAACATCATAAAAAAGTCTGCATATTTCAGGAGATGTCATGTATAAATTACTGGTAACTTTACAACTTTGATTTTGTTGCTACTCCTTGATTATGAGCCACGTTGACAGGCTCCTACTGCTACATTTTCTGATCAGTTTCCCCTTGGGATTTCAAGCTCTCATTTGCTGGAGCGAAAGTAACCAACAGACTATAAATTTTAGCTAAAAACTAAATCACTGCTCTGTCATGCCAGAGATCCCGCATTTCAATCCCAAATTTGTCAGATTTGTGTCTAACTAGCGCCATTCTATCATTAATTACATTAATTACATCAATCAAATCAACAGATCTCAAACAGACCTGTGGAAAATAATTTTTTTTTTTAAAAGAGAGAGACAGTCAGACCCGACCGAAATAATTAGAACCAATTCCAAAATGTGGCCAACTCGGCAGACCCAAATAGAGAGAGAACTACCACAAGGGCGGCAGCATAATGCGCCACCAATTATTGAGCAGAAACGCATGTAATTGTTACCCGGGCTTCCCATTTCACACTCTCCCTATCGCCTCTGAGGAATACATTTTCCCCTGCCATAATTATGACTCACTGTGAGTCATCAACGGGTCCACTTGGGTCCATTTGAGTATTATACAGTACACATCAACACAGGGATACCAGACCCTGGGCAGTACAACAGGACCGTACCTGACCTAATTATACAAAATGTCATTTGGACCCGGCCTTCCTCAGGTCCTGGGTCGGCTCTTGGATATTAGGAACCGAGTGGACCTATGAAGGCGTCCAATTCAGATCCTTGATTACAGTGAAAGTTGTACTGTAGCAGTGTCAAAATATTCTGTAGCGAGAAAACGTACGGGCGTGTTAGCAGCAAATTATTAAGTAAAATACTCGTTACAAAGAATTGCCTGTTCAATTACTGATGCATAGATGTTAAACAGAATTTTAATGTTGTAACTGATCCAAATACAACTACATCCAGATATTGAATGCATGTATATCTTTGGGTGTAATGTATGTCATGCATCACACTTTACAAATTTATTATAGGTTTTGCATTTAAAATCTTCAGAATAACTTGCAGCAGCTAAATGAATTTAGTTGAGTAAAAAGTACAGTGTTCCCCTCTGAAATGTCGTGAAGAAGTATAAAGTTACAGGAAATGAAAGTGACGTACAAGTACCTGGAAACTGTACTTAAGTACTTGAGCAAATGAACATTTTCCACCTGAGGTTGACCAAGCTAGATCATTTATATAACTGTGAAGTTTTTATATTTATTTATTTAATTATTCAGTTGTTATTTTCAGTCCCATAATCCCAAAACCTCTTTCAAATCCCTAATAATTCTCAAAATCTGTCTCACAGGCCTCACATTTTGAAACAGTGTAATTCTGGGTTAATAAAGAATTAAATATTTTCATGATTTCACATTTTAAAATACAGGATATTGTCCGTGTGCCGTGCTTCCAAGTACCTGAGCGTATATATGTAATATACTAAAAGCTTTATTTCTGTAATGGCTCAAGGCCAATGTTAATTAGCAAACCACATAACTTAGCAATGCTATATTTTCCATAGAGGAGATGAAAGCAGCTAACAGGAGCCAGAGATGTGAAATCACACCCCCTGATCTGATAATGAATTGCCTCTGTAGCCTGTGTTACTGTTATGAATGCACTGCTGTAGAGCGCCTGTTTGAAATGGCTCTTCAGATGAAATATCTGAATACACCTTCCTCTCTTGTGCGCTGGTTATGCCGCGTCATCATGATTCAACCCCCCTGCCTAATCTGTATATTACCGACCGTTGTGTCAGCCTTTGAAGCCCCGCTCCCGAACCTTTCTGTACATTTTGCCCTTCGATTAGTCATGCAACCGCAGTCCTGTAGGACCTCATTACTGTTGGTTATCATTTTAATCTACTGAGCTGCTACAGGCCTTCTGGAGGAGGTGGAGGAGGAGGCCATGCTAGAAATCTATTAAAAGGAGAGTGGACATGGATGAGTGGTGGAGGAGCGAGCAGAGAAGTCCATTCCCTTCAGCCTCTCGCTTGGGTTCTGTTTTTCTTTCTCTTTGTCCCCTTTTTTCTCTCATTTTCTTTTCTTTATCTTCCCCACTGTCTCTGTCGTTATCCCTCTGCCTCTCCTTCTGTCATCTCCTCCTTCTCTCTGTCTGCCTTGCTTAATCTCTCTCTCCGGGGTTTTCATCTTGACCTTCAGACACCTTCTCCTGGTGCCACTTTAATAACTTACGGGGGAAATAGGAAATGTGGTCTCAAGTTAAAATTGAAATGGGTTTTTCACCACAGGCTGTTGATATTCTGATGGCAGAATAAGTGAAGCAGCTTCCAGAATATTTTTCATCAAGTTTGTGCTCTTCATCATTTTGGTTAATGAAGGGAAATGATGTGATGCAAAGTTTCCTTTTTGACCTCAAAACCTCATTTTCTTGACCCGAGGTGGTTCCTTCTGAGCCAGAGCAACTTTGTTCATTTAGATGGAGAAGTTCAGAGGAATGCTAATTCTTGATTTTATCCTCCATTTATTCTGTTATTCCCAGTTGTGTATATGGAACACGAAACTTGAAGGGCTGCGCCTGAAAATTATTGTCATTTTCAGTCAACCCTTTAACATCCAGTTTTCCCCTTTAGATTCCCTTTAACTAGTAGGTTTAACATAAGTAAAACTTAGATTATTCCACACTGTCTTACAGTAGAAATATAAACATGTACTCTGTATCATTTTGTACCTGCAAAAAATACCCACAAAACTACTGACATTCCCATCAGTCTCTGTTTGTTTACTGCTGATTAGCAAATGTTAGCATGCTAAACTTAAACGGTCAACTAGGTGCACATTAACTGCTAAACATCAGCATGCCTTCGTGTGAACCACATTTCAAATTAATCATTAATCACGGGGATAATGGCGCACATCCACAGTCTTTCCTGGAAAGTATTTATAGTGCCGCGCTCAATTGTCTACACGACAAAAAGACAGGAGCAGTTCTGTCACAAACCCAAAAAAAAGAGAACTTGAAATTGAAGTTCAAACCCTGCTTACTTTTCTCACCTTTACACAGCTGGCCAATCACTGCGTGAGCTGAGGGTGAATGTCGGGTTGCTGGTTTTGGAAAATTAGAGAAATTGACGGACACAGCTCCCCCAGTCCCGACATCGGAGAGGTGTTGGGGAAAGGGAGTCTCTGATCAAGTATACTGGAGCTTTAATACTTATACACATTTCCTCAAAATTCAGCCTCGCATATATTTGGTATCTTTGGACATTCAATTTACAATGATACAAATCAAAGGAAAGGCAGAAAATCCTCACATATAGGAAGCTATAACCAGCAAATGTGGGGAATGTTTGGTCAATAATGACTTAAATGACTGAACAGTTATTCAAATTACCGTCCATTTTTTTCGGTTTTCAGCTAATTAATTAATCAACTAATTATATCAGCACTAGAATCCCATATAAACCCATATTTGTTGTTTGTGTAATTTTGATATTTGACATGATGCTGGTCTGTTGGCAAGATGGTTGGAAAAAGAAAGAAAATCTGGATGGTTCTACTCTGTCATACAATGGATATAATAATAATAATAATAATAATAATAATAATATGGTACTGAAAATAAATTCAATCGTGATAGCCTTCATTACAATCTTCTGTGCTATCAATTGCACCAATATTAGACAGTCAAAGCCATTCATCTCTATCTCTCTGACTTCCTGCATTACCATTCAATGAGATACAACAGTTGCTTTCTTTTATCTGTGCAATTCCATTTAAACATATTGGTATGGAGAATATGATGTGGAAGCATCCAGAGAGCGTTCACTGATATTAAACAATATGACTGGAAACAATGTGACTGTTTTCCAATTTAATTTCATAGTGAATAACCTGGAATTTGATTTGATTTTTATTCTCTTCCCTCACTGTGGCACGAGATTGAGATGGGCGCCTCCTCGGCTTGTGTGTGCATGCGTGTGTGTGTGCGTGTGTGTGTGTGTGTGTGTGTGTGCGTGGGTGAATGGCACCATTAACATTCCCTGACAGTTAATGTTTCAATCTTGCTCTGTGGCAGAATCCCAATATTGACATAAAACGCCAGAAGACAATAAAACAGAGAAAAAAAAGCGGAGCCCTGGATTTGGGATGCGGCCTGAGCCTGACTAGGGTTGTGGCCGCTCCAATCTAATCATCAACTGTGTGATTGCAGCGGCTGCTGGGAGGGAACGAACAGAGAAAGTAACAGAGAAAAAAATAAGATCCAACAGTGGCAGAGGACTCAACAATTCCATTTTAAGATAACTGATGTTATATAAATTCTGAAAGTTTGGTTCCTGTTGCTCTAAACCCTAATGATTGAGTGCAACAGCAACTTCCCATCCAAGATATCCAGCAGTATATGCAATCGAATCTAAGGGTGCCACAAACAATTATTTTTAAAATTGATTAGTCTGCCTATCACTATCACTTAGTGGACTAATTGTTTAGACTGTGAAATGTAAAAAGAAAAAAAAAAGTGAAAAAATGGCAGTCACAGTTTCTAAGAGCACAAGGTGACATCTTCAAATTGTTTGTGTTGTCCAAGCAATAGCGTAAAACCCCAAAGATATTTACTTTACTATCATATATGAAAAAGAAAAGCAGTAACTGGGATTGGAATTTTGCTAGAAAAATGATATGAATAATAAAATGAATTGAAGTGAATTATTTTCTGTCAATTTTCTCACTAATCATTTTGGCTCTAATCAAATCAACATCAGATGATGCAAAGTAGCATTTGTTATTATCATTCTAGCATTTAATTTTTTTTTTTCTATATCATTCTTGCTCCCAACAGCAGATCCAGGATGCTGCTGACCAAGGGGTGAAGTTTGTGGGATTTGTCCAGGAACCCTATGGGGCCCCATGCACCATGATCAGAGAACCAGACACCCCCTCCCTTTCCCTGCACTCAAGCCCTAGCTCATTGCTCGGCTCCTTGGGCAGCTGCAGCCCCTCGAACCCCTCGAGCCCCAAAAACCACTCCGAACCTGGAGCTGAAGCTGGCAAAGTGGGCAAAGAGGGGAGAGAGGAAGCCTCACTTGAGGCCGGGGAAGGAGCACCGAGTGGGGAGAAGAATCAAAGTGAGAACACTGGGAACCATTCAGGGAGCGGGGTGGAGGGCAGTCAGGATGAGGTCTCGCCCGCGACGTCTCCTATATCGGAGCTAGATCTGGAGCACAGTGAGGAGCTGACAGAGAACTCACCGTGTCACAATAACAACAAAGACATTGGCACAGAGACTAAGGACAGGCCGAGATACCGGCTGCGGAGAGGCGATGGTGAGTGGTCCTCATGGTTACCATCATAAACTCAAACTAAGATGAAAAGGATTTGTCAAGCAAAAGACATCGAAATTAGGACAGTAGATCAAAAGAATGAATTTGTGTATTTGCAGACAGTAACTGAAGCATTTTTATTACTGTTTTGGTTTACTAAAATTGATAATTCAGATCCTATCACTAGATGTCATGCTCATAGTTCTTGTTTTATTTGCTCCGGTTTTGATATATATCGTTCAGTCTGCCACCCCAATACAACAGAAGAGCAACAGGTCTTTTCCAGAAAGAGTGCCCCAGCTCCTACAGCTAACCCACAAAGCATGCTGTCAGCAGTTTTCATGGGGAACGTGTTTTCTGTAGTCCCAGTCACCCAACTGTTCACAGTGAGGTCAATGGATTTTTGAAGACTTAGTATCCATTGTATTGGGACGGAGCCAGAAATCTCAGCAGCAAATATCTCAAAACATGTTTTTGTTTTTTGTTAGTGGACGAACTGAACCTTTTAAAAGAAAAACTGTACTAATTGGCCCAATGGGCTGCCTATAATTAAAGGTCAAAATTTCAGACTTTAAAACTTGACAAGACTCATAAGTCCAAATGACAGGAGACCTGACAGTAAACAAATCCAGCTATCCCTACAAATTACACAGAAAGGCCTAATGAGGAATGATAATCAGTATAATTTAAGGTCAAAGCTTCAAACTGTGAAAGGCTATTGCTGCTGCACCACTCACTGCTCGATGTTGATGAAACTCAGGCCGGAGCACAGGTTCCTGCATCATTTCTAGACACCGAATAAATGTTCCTTTAGCATGTACCGGTGTCAAACACATTAGCTGAAAGTGTATGCCTTTTTGTGCCATATGTTTGTACGCATTCACACCCGTAAACGCCCAATCAGCTGCTGGTCTCAGAGCAGCTGACGCGGTTGGGGGTTAAATCCCGCACTCATGCGGACATGCGGTAAACTGTCGCTGCAGCGAGATAAACTGACAGCTTCTCATCTCTAGCCAGTATCTGTCTACATATCTGAGTGACTTTGTTTTTTTATGATTTCATTTGTAGCCATACCTCTGGGCTGTTTAACTAGAGAAAAGCGTGGTGCCAGAGATCCCTCTTGAAACACTTGGCAACTGCGGAGGTGTCATTTCCTGCTATTGCCTCAATGTTACACAACAATTTGCTGCCTTGGGATATAATCCTCTCTATCCGTTACACAAAAAGAATCATCTTATAGCTGCGATGCATACAAATTCACACTCACACTTAGCTGATGAAGCAGGGAGTCTGTGAAATTCACCAAAACAGTTTTGTCAGGGGTTTTTTTTTTTGGAAGCTGCACATTTCAAGGCTCGCTCGCTTGATGTCTTCCCAGAAATTGAGCCATACGTAGCTACACCTCTATGAGTTATTCATGATAGCCCTCTTTTCTGCGGGAATGGTGTTGAAATTAGCACAGACATTTATAGTTTCAGCTTTATTTGAACATTTAGAATTAACAGATGGAGACACCCACCACTATCACCCCCCCCTACTGCAGTCTGTCGTCCTCTCACAGAACCTATTTGTGATACATTACGGTTCAATGTGAAAACTGTACATTAGACACACGTCCCAATGGGAGTGTTAACGTCTGTGTGTTTGTGTATATGTACAGTGTGCAATGCCATTAGGTTCAAAGCACCTAATACTCAGTGTTGCAAAATGATTGTACCCTTTTGTTGTGCATGCTTTGTGCTTTTTTTTTTTTTTGCGTGTGTCTTTACGTATACGTATGTGCAGTAACACATACTTGGCATCACAGCAGACCGCAGCCCACTGGTCCATCTGGGCCTCCCTACAGTGCATCTTGCAGTGAGATAATCCCCCACTGCCTCGTCCTCTACCTCCCTCAGCTTCACAGCTCTCCCCACCTTCATCCCCCCGGAATCTCTTCAACAATGCCAGCAGCGCCAGAGTAGCAGCCAGCCGGAGTGGTAAGGGAGCCTGCCAAGCTCCCATGTCCCTCTCTACTAACGCCCAGTCTGCCGAGGAGGCCCAAGAGTCTCGGCTACTGCTGGCTTGTCACAGCTAATCCTCACATCTCGAGGTGAACGCCGTGCAAGTCTGCAGCTTACGGTTGATAGAGGAACACCATCCCTGAGACTGGAGCTCTGGATAGACACAAGAGCCCTTAAGTTTGGTGTCTCAACTGCTTGGAGTGTTTGTGGAAAAGGGATTCTGGTAGTAGAGCAAATGGAAAGTGTATAGCAGGGTTTTGACAGTTGTACAAGCATGTCTGGATAAGACAACTCTGTCTCATAAAAGTTACTTCCGTATACAACTCATTGGCGTGGGCAAAAATGTCCTGTAGGAAATGAAATGCCAGCTGGATTATATCTTATGGACATACGGAGGAAACGTGTATACTGAAACTACTGATGCATGATTGACATTGGTATGGTCGTCTGTAATACTAATCAGTAACATCTGAATGTATTTTGTAGGATATTAAGTTGGGAGTAGACGTTGTGCAGGAGATGTAATGAAACTGAAATTTAAAAACTGTTCCGTTGTCATGATATGAGTTTACCATCGCTACAAACACGTATACTGAGCTTTAAACGAACTACATAAAATTTAGTAAAGACCTTTATTATAGGTGTAATCCTGATGCGTATCAGTCTGAAATATTCAGTCTGAAAATCGATGTGCAGGGGGAGTCTTTTCAGCTTCTTGGCTTTATCCTTGAGATCAGTGTTATCTCTGCTCTGACGGGATCAGTGTCCGGCTTCGCAGATTATAGAAACAGACATTGAAATGATGAAATGTCAGGCTAGAAAGCCGCACTGCTAAGATCAGTCCAGGTTTAGTGCTGCTGACCTTGTCATTTGGCCAGCCGAGCCGCTATCAGATAAGCCTTTGAAGCAACATGCTTTGAACGTCCTAACGACACTCATGCGCTCATTTTCTCGTTAGCCGGCCAGTGACAACAAGGGTCGGGTTAGCTGCACAGACTTTACTCTGAAAGGCTTTGGCAGTCATCTGCTGATGTAATGAATTAATGTGATTAGGTTCAAAGGACTCACACATGCACGCTTCGGTGCATGTGTGACTATGGGGGGTGAAAAGGAGGTCGAGGCGCACATACATACGAGCATGTGATTATATGCCGAAAGTCCCACATGTGTGCGTGTATGTGCGTCTGTGTGCGATTAGTACAACCCAGCCAGGCAGACTGCACGTGCACGCGCACACGCACACAGCCCCGCAGCCTCTGAGAAGTGCCGGAGCACAGTGGCATCACGCACGGCCGTTCATTGTGTTTACCTTAATTAAATCACCCGAAAACGACACCAGGCAGTGGTATAACCATACAGACCTCTACACACATAAGACCAGTCGGTTATAACTCGATGTTCTGCGCCTCATGTTTTATCCTTGAAACACATTGAAGCGCAAACGCTGCTGTGTCACATTAATTACTAAACTATGTGACCATGTACAGGTGAGATACATTAGAATTATTGCTAAAATAGCATCATATAAACGGTTTCACCAAATCATTATTATAGTAACTACCTGATGTAAAATTATGCATATATACGTAACAAGACTTGGTCAAAACCTAGTATGTGGCTAGTCTGCTCTTTATCTGTATTTTTCTCTCATAATCTCCATTCTCACAAACACAGTAATTTAATACATAACGCTATTCTCATACATAAAGCAATAAAGCTGTTCTCATTTACATGTTTTTCTGTTTCTGTTGTCAAACAACGGAACAAGTATGAAGTAGTGACTGTAACGCAGCCCATTAAGACTGCATGTTAACCAGCAGTCTCTTCCAAGCCGTTTCCAAGCTGCTGCTCTTCACTGCTTAAATCCTGATTTTTATGACCGCGACGTCCTCTGAAAAAAATCACCATACACATAAGTTAAAGACAGTGGCTGTGCTGTGATTCCGGGCGAGATTTTCTTACAAAATGATCAGTCACAGAGAAAGTTAGATTCACGTCTATGTCAGCTGCCGTGCGGTCAATTGAATTAGACGCATCGAGACATGTGCCTCCAGAGGGAAAGCCCAACCTCTCACTTGTGGGGCAAGACTGGGCGACTATCTTCTATGGAAAGTAGCTAAGGTTTGTCAGAAACGTTAATAAATTTGTTGCTAGGTGCTTTTCTGAAGAAAAGTTGCCAAAAGGATGTGAAAAGTCGGCAAGTCTAGCAACAAAGGCCCTAAATTTGCAACAGTGCCTGTAAACACCCCCTATTGATGTAATATAAACTGTTTGCAGCAGTTCACTTTGAAAGAGCAACAGCCAGTGGGGAAAATCCAACACTGGGCCAGCCGACCAATGGTGTAACTTCATTACTCACTAAGTCACTCACTCACTCATGGAAATTCACGTTTATACTGATATGATTACTGATCCACCAAACAAAATAACATGTTCGTTTTGAAATTCAAGTGAAATTCAGTGATGCTTTGAATGCTTTGACTTGCGCTTTTCAGTGCGTTTAAAATGCACATGAAGAGACATATTTCAATCGAAATTAATTCTGAAATACTTGTGGATGCCAAATGGAAGAATGGCTCCAGTTTGTTTCCTATTATTTTACAGCCCAGTGTGGGGGACATCAGCTGGACAGATTTTTTATGCCTAAACATATCAGAATCGGAAGGCAGTCTTCTTTTCTTATCTTATATCTTGGTAGCCCCATCCCCTTCTTTTCCCTGCTGAAGTTGCCCTTAGGCAAGGCACTTAATCCTCTGTGGCCTCTGTGCAGTATATCTCCAGTGAACAGTGTACTGCTGACGAGATGTTTACAGACAAACAACGATTGGAAAAATTAGCTACCTACTCGCTGCCTGATTTAAAGTTTGCCTTGGTGCCGTAATCACAGTATAATTAGACTGTAATGGAATAAAATGCATGGAAAACTCTCAGCTATTACACAGAAAACAGCTAATATTGTGAGAAGGATAGAGGCTGGGAAGCATGTTCCCTGTTAGTGGCTGTTTTATGTCAAGCTGTTATAAATCTGACCTCTGTCTATAAAAGCCCCATCAGCAGAACTGGAATAATCTGCGTCAACTATGGTTTAATGCTGTTACTTATCTAATTACACCGTCATTACAGAAATTTGGAGCGCTAGCCCAAACCTTTTCTGCATTTCTAAATCAGTTAGTACACATGACACAATTTTTCAAAAGCAGTCTTCCTCATGACCTGAAGCTCAGACACAGATACAGAGTGAGATACAGAAAGGATTCATGGGACAACCTCTGGTGATACATCATCTCAGGCTTGTTCACGTAAACTGTAAACCATTTACTATGATACAAATAGCTACAAAATCATTCACAGTGAGGAAATGTGTTGTTTTGGCAAGTCAAGTCTATGTTGAATGGGAAGTCGTTTCATTGTAATTGGTTTTCCAAGATTTGTTTACCATATTGTCTTCATCGTAAC
Source organism: Xiphias gladius (assembly GCF_016859285.1). NCBI lineage: Eukaryota > Metazoa > Chordata > Actinopteri > Istiophoriformes > Xiphiidae > Xiphias > Xiphias gladius. The sequence goes on along the minus strand of NC_053421.1, from coordinate 24,835,124 downwards.
ATGGGTAACACAGGCAGGATGAGGGGAGGCTATGTGAATATTGTGCTGTGATTGGACTTTTCTCAAGAGCGACAAATGACAAGATTTAGGGAATTTGGTGGCCAGCTGTCACATCGGTCAGACGAGCCAGACAGGAAATGGTTATAAATGATTCATTCTTCCTGGGTGTCTGCCGGATGGATGGACGGATGGAAGAACCAAAGCGACTGAGCCATGACTCCCTCACTACCACCAGTACCCCACGTCAAAGTGTGTGTATGTGTGCGGGTGGGTGGGTGGACGGGTGGGTGGCAGTGCTGCACATTCTGCTCATCCATCTGGTTCACTTGGGAAATGACAGTTCGACATTTGCATTCGAAAGACTGGGGAAAATGTTACCAGGCTCCATTTGTATTGCTTTCTGCCTGATTTGAACCTCGCTCACATCTCACGTTTTGTGTTTTTTTCACAGCCAAGCAGAGCAAATATTTCACTCGCTCACATTACAACAAATACAACTCTTTCCACTTGGATTTAGTATGATATAACCTAGGAGAAGTGACATACGTACTGTAGGCAAATTTCCAAGCCTGTTTCCCTCTCATGAGGCAACTGCATTATGTATATTTCTGCTTGATGTAAACAGCAGTTAGCTGGAGAGCTTTTAATGCATTATTCAAGGTTATACTATTAACTCGGTGACAATGAAATGGTCCCTTTTAAGTTCTGCATCAGCACAGTAACATCACTTCTGCAAAACATAAAAAGGAATTTGAGAATGACTTGTAGCATGAATATGATCAAACTGCTTTTGATTCACTTTACGTCTGTTGTTGAAAATGAACCAATTGAAAAATGCAGCATCCTTGGAAAAAATTTCCAGCATATTTGTGAGTCCAGCTTGGGGCAACACAAATCTCATCTTGTATTACTTTTTCATTTCTCGTTTATTTTTATACCTGCCAGGTGAGAACTTTTGTTCATGATATAATAAGGATGCTGGAGGTTTTATTGTAGTATCCTGCATACAAATCTGTCCTGCCTGTATAGGCTCACAAGACACGAGAACTTAATTTAAAACAGATGTAGAATGCAGCACATCCATCTGAGATTGCTTCTATAAAAAGGCCTGAAAATAAAGATTACCAGTGCCCTAGAAGTCACATAATAAGATGCTTAGAAACTTCGTGCCCACTGCAAAAATAACAAATTTTAAAACGTCCTATATCTGGACTTTTTGATACAAAGGTATCTAAGGAAAACATCAGAATTAACGACATAACCAGACACCTGACAAGTCAGGGTCAAATTGGTTGGAAGGTCTCTACTACTTTGTGTGTATTTTTGCTTTGAGTATACCCAATTTTAGTATACTAATTTCTATGTCAGTGCTGCCCTATTTTTCTAGGAATTGGAAATGTTTCCAAGGACCCGTGCAAACCGTCCTCTTTACTGGGCTGTTTTTTAATATCATCCATCTCTATATGGAGAAATTTCATCTCTTACAGTAGTGCAGCTTTTCAGAAGGCAAGAAAATCAAACTGGTCGGAAAAACAAGAAAGCACACAAATTGTTATTTACTGTTGACGGCTGATGACCACGAACACTGTGGCCAACTTTTTTTGGCCAATAAACTTGTTGACTGTCCACACATTGGCTGAGTTTCCCTGGTTGCTTATCTAATTGAAAATAAATGTACTTCCAATTGGTTATTGCCGCGTTGCTCACAGTGTGGATGTGTGGTTAGTGTTGAAAAGTCACAGGAAAGTACTGCAAGTTCTCCAAAAGTAAGAAGTCCTTAAAGAGTATTTGCTGTATTTAAGTTGCATCATAGAACAACTTAATAGTGCAGATAGATGTTTGCATTGCAGCAAAAGAAATATATGTCGGACCAAAACGTCTGCTGTCTCTCATCAAACCGTTTACCGGGACATTTCGTATAATTTCTGGCAGCTCACGAGAACTAAAGTGCTCCTGCAGACGGAGCCAAATTACACTTTGGACTGTGGCCAATGTATAGCAGTAGTTCAATAATCCTGCAGTAAAAAGTGGGACTTACACCAAAGATTTATCTCTCTTGTCCCTTACTGAGTTAAATCAATGACGAGATTTTTGTTTTCTGTTGTGTCCCTCAAGGGGTGGAACTGCTCGCTTTGTACAACCATCCGCCCGTTCGAGAGGGCCATGTGAAGTACTACACTGTCAAGGTGCCGCTTCAGGTTCAAAACTGTGACGAGGGTGTCAAAGGCGTGGAGGCCAACTGGTTGGATCACATGACCCAGCACTTCAACAACGGAGCCTCACTGGTCGATGGATACTTCCACCTGGGCAACGTGAACGGTAAGCCAGCATGGCTCTCTGTTACTACAGAACTCAGGGGTTTCCCAGGAGAAGGATTTGGGACCAAGTGTATCATAAAGAGGAAATCTCACTGCATTTTTAATATCCACACATGCTGTTTTTAGGTTACATCTCACACACAGTCGAAAAACATTAGAATGAGAGGTTTGTAATGTACAAAAAATACAGATAACACATTACAGTTTTATTCCCTTAAATATTACAAAAGCCTTAACGTTTGTTCTTGCCTTCTTGGTTTCTCCAGAATTTTTCTTCTGCAGGTACAGTCCTAGCTCAGACTGTTACAGTTATTAAAAGTCAAAAAGGTTTCCAAATTGCCTTTTTTCCTATCACAGAATTACCAGTGAAATTGTCAGCATCGGGCAGATACAAAATTCAGGTCAGCCTTTATAAAATAAAAAGCCTGTGGCAGGTAATGATGCACCTTGCCCTTTGTGAAATTAATAATGCATTAGCTGGCATTCATTTTCCACCAGAAAAACAATCAGAACACATTTGAATAACACCTACATATGATTGTGATAACACTTCCTCTGTCAGTGTCAGGAAGTGGAGAAATGCAGGATTTTTTTTTTTTTTTTTTTTTACAGCAAACACACATTAGATACACATACCTTTTATGTTACCTTTGAATCAAATTATTTGAGAGGGTTCACCCATAGTGCCAGACCCACAAAGGATCAATACCCGACTCTGCAGCTTAACACAGCTTTTAATCTATTTTATCTAATTGTTTTGAGCCTCTGGTTGACATAGACTTTAAAATTGGATTTTACAACACCTGCCAATACCACACGGCAAATTGTAGGCAGCTGCTTCAAACAAGCAAGCTTAGATGAACCAAGGATGCACCATTTGTCTGTCACAAAAGTGAAAGTATAAACTAAGTATACAAGTGAATGGTTGAGCACCAACATAGCCCCCAGATATTTCTCTCAGGTGTTTATGGATCAAACTAGATCCAGAAAACAAGTGGCTATTGGATGTAAATTCCTTTGGTGGTAGAAAACTTGAATAATGGGATGCTCGTGTGGCTCGGTGGCTAAGGAAGCCATTTGGATTTTGCATTAGCCATAACAAAATAATAAGATGATGACATATCAGGGCCATTCTCATTGAATTTATTTTGTCTTTCTTCCTCTAGTGGTAAGAAACGCTTGAGGCAGCTTTCAGTATTTTTAGCCCTCGTAGCACCATGGCTCTAGGGATGGCAATGTCAGTCTGACAGTTGCTCAGTCCACCACATGGGTCCAGACTGAAACATTTCAGCAACTGTTGAATTGAATGCCATGAAATTCCCCACAGATATACACAGTCCCCAGATGATAACTACTAATGACTTTGGCGATTCCCTGACTTTTCCTCCGGCACCGCGAGGAGGTCAAGGCATTCACGTATCTTGTAAAATATCTCAACAACTAAATGGATTGGTTTTGTGCCATACCGTCTAGTAGATCCACAGTGAGATTGTACATGCGGTTTTGAGGGGAAATATCTCAACAGTAAATGGATGGACTGCCACGAAATTTGGTTTATGAGAAAATACCTGCAACACTAATGACATTCCCATCAGCCTCAACTGTACTTTGTTTTTAGTTAGCAAGCTAACACACTGAACTAAGATGGTGACCATGGTAAACATTATACCTGCTCAACATTTGCATGTCACTGTGAGCCTGTTTGCATGATCACAAAACGTTGACCCCCCATCGTATTAAAAAAAAGACGGCTCTATGTTTAGAGTATTGCCCTACCACTCGGTATTCGCACCCATAAAACTGCATCGTTTCATTGCAGTTGCTTTGAGGTTTGATGAAGGCAACTTCAGAGCCATAGTGGTATAATCAACATTAGAATTTGGTCAAAGTGAGCCACAGTGGCTTCATATGCCACGTCCACTGGCGATATTAGACCTCTAAATTGCAAGAAATGTTAAGGGAAACCAATCCACTGCATCTTTTACAAAAGACAGAAGGATAGACTCCATTTCACCAGTGTGCCATGTGGCTGACATGAGGATTCTTTCGTTTGCTGGGGATGCCTTAGACGCTGGAGTTCAAGGAGCTGTTTGGCATCCTCTTTTAAACTATTTCCTGTTTGAGTTTTCCTCTTCCATCAGACCCCAGCGGCTCTGTGCTTCACTCATGACACTGGAGAAATAAACCAGAGTAAATAAGAGTCATAATTCATTAATCTGGGAAAGTGAACGCCTCAGCAACTCTGAAACACAGATAATTAACCTGATAACAAATTAGTGCCTCCTTGCATATTTTATGTCCTGAGAATGGAGTAATGAAGGGTACTATTATGATTAAATTTTTTACTGCCTATTAGGGTCTTCTAACATATTTTGCATTTTTCATGCACTGCGAAGATATGCATCTCTTGAACAGTGAGATCACTGGGTAGGATAGAGAGCAGATCAAATGCATTATGAAACTGTCTGACCCTTCACCGACTTTTAGGACTGAATTCAGCACACTGCTTAAGCTCAACCACTTCCGAAAACAGACAACTTTACAGAGGTGAATGCTGTACTTTGTGGATTTTGGTCTCTTGAGAGCAGCTGGCAGTATGAAATCAAAGCGGCACTGCGTTTGTTGTTAGAAGCTAATTACATCAAACAGCCGTGCAGCTCAGGGCCTTGGAATCAGTATCCATTCCTGCCCTCTCCATATTTAGCAACTTCTTTGAGACAAGTTTCTGAATTCATGATGAGACGCTCAACACGATGCAGGAGACCATCTCAACCCTATGAACATCAAGGACATATCTGACAGCAAAACAGCAGAGTAAAGGATATGTGACGACAGAGACAGATGCAAGCAGTTGGATGGGAGATGGTAGTGACAGTGACATCCTTGTTTTCAGATACAATGAAATGCTTCAGCTTGTCGTGCACTGACAGATACATGTGTGGTCTAATGAGTGTAATAGTGTTTTTTTCCAAGACTGACCTTATTGGGCCCTATTTTTTTTTCTCTTATACTGTTGAACTATTATCTTTTTCACTCTATTTATCACTTAAAGGAAGCATTGCTGAGCTCGCCTGCTTTTTATTGTCGATGGCAATGTTAGTCGGTCGCTTGGTCAGTCGATCCACCACTTTGATCCAGAATGAAATATCTCAGCAACAACTGGACGGATGGCCATAGAATTTGGTGCAGATACAGAGTGCAGAGCGGATGTATCTTAGTGACTTTGCTCACCCCCTGACTTTTCCTCTGCAGTAGCACTACCATGGTGTTGAGTGTAATTTCTGAACAACCAATGGATGCGTTGTCATGAAATTCAGTACAAATATTCATGTTGCCCTTCAGAGGAATTATAGTAAATTTAATAACCACTTCACTTTTCATCTAGGGTCATCATCAGGTCAAAATTTAAATTTGTCCCGAACTTTGATTTATGACCAAACACTTGCAAAACTAATGATATTCCCATTAGCCTCAAGACATCAGCTGGTCCCGGTTTGACCCAGAGATTCTCAGCTCAAAATCCTGCAAACCTTCCTGATTGGAAAGTTTTATGAAGTTGTAATGCTGTGTTATCTCAGACAGATTATAAATTCCAATTTGGCATCATTGAAAATACAAGAGATTTCCCATGTGTCATCCGGTCCCAAATGCAATAAAGATGTATTTCCATGACAACACTGTTGTACTGTGAGTCAGCAGTTACCACTAAAAGTAAACCATAGATTGACTATTATTCATAATCACACTATTGTTATGCAGAGACCATGATTCAGTAATTGATTGAAATTAATTATCCATGCAGCTCTGAGCTTTGAAGTCTATTTTCCAAATAGTAACACAGTTTATAATCAAGTTGAAAGCTCTGAGAGAAAAGCATCAATATGTAACTTTCCTATAAAGCACTTCAGGGTCCTGAATTGTTTGCTGCATCTGTATGATTTCATCTCAATAATCATTATGCTGTCATCCTGCTTACATTCATGTGACCTTTACCGCTCCTTTTACTATAATAAGATTACTTAGCATAATAGATATGATTTCTTTTTTTTTTGCTTTTTAAACCTTTTTTTTAAACTTTTAACCCTTGAAATTGTTGCAAGAAGCATGAAACTGATAAATTACGTACTCGAAAATTAGAACTTCAAAATGGCAAATTAATGTTTGAAATCCATGAAACCATAAGAGTCTGTTGTTGTTGTAGTTAATATTGCTAATGGTTGACCGGGAGTTCACAGATTATTTCCCTTTTGTTGCAGATTGCACATCACCGTTCACGTTTCCGCAGTCCGTCCGCAACTCTGCGTTTCTAAATGTGCTACCTCTCTCTTGTCTCTGACAGTCGGCCGTTTGGCATGGTCCAGAGGGATGCACACCTACACACAAACACACACAAAAACACACCGTGTCCCCATGCTCCTTCAAAAGGTGGGTTTCCATGGTGAAGCTGGATGAGAAAGCATTAGGGTGCCTTGTTTGCATACGCATGTATATGTGTGTATTGGTGTGCGTACGACGGATCACTCAGACCGTGTAAGTCTTGTCTGGTGTGGCAGCGGTGTTTGCAGCAGGCGGAGACCTCGTCTGAGCCACATGGTCAGATATTACACGATGATATTTAATTTACAGATCCCAGGCCCAGCTGCCATAAGACTCACGTTAAAGATTAATAAACACACAGACACACAGACACACGCACAAACACACACAGAGGCCTACATATACAGTATCCATATATATTTACAATGACAAAAACACACCCATTTACAAACACATGCATACACATAAAATGCACATGGTTTAATACTGCCTCCCAGTTGGGAGCAGTGTGGGGGGTTGAGTGTGTTTACTAAAGACACAGTAATGGATGACAGTAATGGTGTTGAAGGGGTGTTTGCCTTTGTTACTCGTATAGCTTAAGCTATCTCCAGACCCACAATGAGGATTTGTAGCCCGGTTGTGAGACATTGAGCTATTCATACGCATGAAGTCAGCCTTCACTGGTTTCTAATTTTGGGCAAAGCCGATGGAGGGAGAAAAACAGGGAGAGCGAGAGCCAGATACAGGGAATATGAAATTCCAATAAGGATTTTTTTTTTTTTTTTTTTCTACCCTGAGAAGAAATTCAGGGTAGGGAAACAATCTGCAAGCGTTCCTCTGAGACAAAAGTTGACGAGAGGTGGAATTAGAAATCATGGCCCTGTGATGTCTCTGCACGTGTGTGTACACCTATGAGCACATCTACGGGACGCATGCATGTGTTTCTGTGTGCTAGCAGTTCTGTGTATAGGTTTCGACAGCACAGCAGGAGAGGCAGTTACAACACAGGTTGAGAGTGTTGTGAATGAGAGGCTGCTACATGCAGTCCGTTAACTACTGACTATGTTTTACGCTGACAGACCGTCCTCTGGAACTTGTTTTTTCCCACACGAGCTTGAGTCTCAAAAATATATGTATATTGAAATTTTACCATGTTAAAAATGTAAGGGTGAATGGAGGATGAATGTCTGCCATGGCTGTAGGAAAGCAAATTTGTCTTCATCTATATTTCTTCCTATTACCTCCTGGTTCCTCTGGCCTCTCGCATGTCAGGGCTCATGTAGTATTAGAATATCAACTGTAACTTAGTGGAAAATGGAAATTAATTGATATTAATAAAGATTAAAAATTCATAATTTTCGAAATATGTATAGATAAAGCAGATGCACGATCCTTCATGCCCACTTGGAGATTTCACCCCTGTATCCTTTGAATTCAGAAGAAAGCGATAGGACTATACATTTGCAAACACCCCCCTGGTATCCAATCACCATGCTGTCCATCCACTGCTCTTTCACTACCATCTGAAGTCTGCCCAGTAACCCACAGGTACCAACCTGCAGCTGCCAATATGGCTCCACTGGGACGGGGCCACATTCAATCCACACACATCAGACGCCCTCGTCTCTTTCTCTCTCTGTCCCTCTCTGTGGATGTCCACTCGCTCTGTTTGAAATATAGATAAGCTGTCAGCAGCCTGTCACCAGCTCTTTCTGAGGCAGTTCCTGGCCTGCATGTTTAAATCATGTCAGAAGACATGACCCGGGGCAGGGTCACTTTCGCGCTCGGCAGCGGTCAGCTCCGATCCTTGCAAGCCCACTTGTGAGCAAAAAAAAAAAAAAATCCCGCTTTGTGAATCTTTTAAGTGATTCAATTTGATTAAATAATATCATAAACTTTAAAAGTCACGACCCACGACATTTTGATTTGTATAAATATCTAGTTTACTGCTCTGTCTTCTTGTAGTGTGCTCCTCTGGAGAGGGCAGCCGCTATAGTCAGCTTGACTAGATTCAGAGTAGTTGCTAAGGAGTCCAATGGTGAACCAGAGTCGCAGCAAAAAAACATGAACATGTTCATAGAAACCACTCCACCAGCAAAATCCACTTCTCTGCTATTGAGCCGTATGTTCAACATGCTGCAACGAACTTTGACTTTAACGATAAATACATGGACTACTTTTTATTTTTATTTTTGATACTAAAAATAACACGGCAGCTTAGAACTGTACAGATTGCAACAATACAAGATTAGAAATAATGCCACTACAGAGGCTCAGAATAGACTGAGGACATTTAAGGACACAGAAAGAATCACCTCTGCCTCTCGCCTCAGCCGCCTGTGAGATAACGGAGTCTGCAAACTGAGCTGATTTCTGTTTGTCGTTTTATTTGCGGTTTGAATAGACCTGCCTGTCCACTGCCCACCTACATCTATATAGGCTAGGCTCGGGCAAATGCCGAGAAATGGCTGATGACATTGTTTTGGAGATTTTATTCCATGTCTTTGATATAAATCCAAGTGGGAAAGAGTCAACTTTGAATGTGGCAGTAAATGAATGTTCCTAATTTTGCGTATGAGAATTACTGCTGTGTGATTCTATACTTGTCAGTGATGACGCAAAATGATGATTAATAGGTCCGTGACGTCTCAATTTAGCCCTCACTGTTGAGCGATCTATTGAGGGTTTATTACGTGGGGAGTAGTGAATGAGTGAACGAGGGAGTGATTTCAGACACAGCCAAACAATATTAGTTTTTTGGATATATTTTTTCTACTATTCCCAGCAGCTATTGCTTTCCATTCAATTCGGAAGTTAGTAGATGCTTGAAACTTTCTGAGCCATCTAATCCATTACAGTGAACACCAAATCTGCATATATGTTTGTCGATATTATATTGTCGCAGCACGGTAATTCAGTTATTTGAAAGTACTGCACTGCACAAGAATAATTTAACTTTGATAAAACATAATGATTGATGTTCACTGTCATGGATTACGCAACTCTAGCAAATTCCAAGAGTTTTCTACTTAAATTTCATACAAAAATAAATGGAAACCAATGGATGCCTGGAACGTGGGGAAAATACATTCCAAAATCTAACATGCGAAACCACTGTTGTGGCCCTTTCATCAGTACTATCTATTAATTAACATAATACAGGAATGAACAAAGTACCAGTCTTATTTTCTACGGAGGGTCACAACTTAGAGGTGATGTAAACCTGTAACATGTATCCGGAGAGTAACTATTTGTGAAGCCGGCTAGGTGATGCAGACATTGCAGGCAGCTTCCTGGGAACAACATCCGGTGTACTTTCTCGGCTGTTTACTCATTCAAAACACTGTGTGCTAGAAATCGATGTATAACAGCAGGTTTGCCGCGAATATCAGGACCAAACGGCTTCCAAGTGTCAGTCTCCGTGCGTCGGTCTCTGCGTGTCGGTTTGTGATCCTCTCCTCTGTCATTTGGGTGCTGATTTCAACCGCTGCATGTCACCCGGCGTCGCTTGCCATCTCCCTGCCACTCTAGATATCTGACTCTCCCCCTCCATTTGCTTCTGCGTCTTTCCGTCCCAGCGCCGTCACTCCCTGCTTTTAGTGCCACTGCATTTGCATGCCTCGCCCTGTGACCTTGCGTATGTGAGTCACAGAGGGATGGAGAACAATTTTACCGGGGGCATACGGTGGGTTTTTTTTGCAAATGTAAACAACTTATTCTCAGTCGGCCTGATGGCTGCTCAGCTCAGCTCCCAGTCAATAGGCACAAGATAATATTTATTTGTGCACGCAACCGGTGCATTCCCCTGACGGACTCAGCACCCCCAGCAACCAACTCTTTCTCTTCCACTTCCTGCGTTCTCTCTCGTTCTCTCTCCTCTGCTGAGCGTCAGCCTGCATTATCACCGGAGACAGGCTTACCCCCGCAGAGCAACAACACAGCCCCGTGTAGATCTCACCTGAGTGATCTCTGTTACATGGGCCTCGGCGTCTTACAGTTTCGTAAAAGACTTCTTTCCAATTATGCGGCAAGCGGGCCGGGGGCTGAGAAATACGGCGGTGGGGCATTGGACTGGGGGAAGAAAGAGGTGAGGGAGGGAGGGGTCCAGAGGAAGAGACAAGGCACAGGAGTGGGATGGAAGTGAACAACGACAATGTCTGTATTTGAGATGGAGCCAGTAGATGTCAGAGAGATGTCTTCAATTGAGCGTGTAAGGGCCCTAAATGGGTTTTTAGGGAAGGGAAAATAAAAGAGCCTGTCAGCCATCCACTCTATCTCTCCCTCTGTCTTGGTCACTCCCGCCTTCTCTTTCTATCTTCCTCTCCTTCCCTCTCTCCGCAGGCTCTCCAGCCACCTCTCATCCCCCTATTATTAGGGCCGAGTAATGAAATGTGGAGCGTCTCGTATTGGCGCCCAAAGTGTATTAGTGTGTAAATGGTGTGGGAGTAATGAGAAAGCACTAAGGCCAGTCAGGAAGACGGGACCATGGGGCATGTATTGTGTCCGTGAGTGTGTGTGTGTGTGTGTGTGGGTGGGTGGGTGTGTGTGTAATGGGCATGTGCATCAAAAGGAATAACAAGAGACACTGGGTGCAAAGGGGTCTCGGCTCATGGGGGCCAGATGCCAATCCTTCGATTGTTAGCCTCCAACGGAAGAGAAGTTTAGAAAATCTACTTGGTCAGCAGCACACAATCTCGCTAGTGGCCTAAAGCATCAACGTCACTGTCTTTATGTGGCTCCCTTAATTCAAGTCTTTTTAAGGTGTATTATGCAGGCTTAGCAAAAGGATTTATGCTTTAATGCCTTACAGACTGACTTCATTAAATTGGTGTCTACATTTTGCCAAAGTTAAAATCTGTCCCTCTCTTTTTTTTTTTTTAAAACTGGTTCTCAGTCCTGATCCACAGGACACAGAGTGCTGCTGGATTTAAATCCTATCGGCTATTGCATTCACTTTGCTTTCCATTTGTAATTTGCCTTTGTTTAGCTGTCGAGCACGAAAACCAGCAGGGCTCTGGGTCCTGAAAACCACGGACGTAGCGCATAATGTCTCCTCTCCTATTTAAAAACATCCCAGAAGGGGAATACCTGCTCCTTTCTTTTCCTTTCTTTCACGTCGCCCTGCATAATGCATAAAGTGCACATTGCTAATACAAATGGCCCACACCACTGGCTATGTAATAAAGGGTTATGTGTGAATGCGGCTGACTGATATCATTCCATTTCCTCTGGCCTGGAGGGCCTTAAGGAGCAGCGCGGACAAGGCAGACACACTCCATCCAGTAAATACTCTTTTCACGCCTGGATTTTTTTTCCTCTTCTCTGCAGATTTGCTGCCTAAGTCGGTGGATAGTGTCTTCATCTTCCAGGAGGCCAGCGAGGGCGAGCCCAACGTGGCCACTCCGACTTTCGACGCCATCGTAGTGGAGCAGTGGACCATCATCGATGTGAGTAGAGAAATTTGTCTTTTTTTGACACAGTGTCACAGGTTGTGCGCTCCGTGCCCCCAGTAGAGAGGAAAATCTTGGGAAAAGGTTGCATCTTTTTTTTTTTTTAAGTACATGTTGTGAACGCTACTAGTTTAGAATGGCAGGTTTACTTAACATAATAACTGTGTTAAAAGACATGCAGGGGCACATTTAACCAGGGCTGGGTCACGTTGTGATAATATTATAATATTCTGTTGGCATTTTTCAAAATTATGTCATCCAAATTACGATTACAAGATGCTTGTGATTTAAACTATATCCTAAGAAATTACACCCATATCGGACGATTCCACACCTCGCAGTTTACATCCAGTGCCATCGTTCATTGCCAGTGCAGGAAGCAGAGTGCCCTATAGTACACTGTATGTAGCGAGGCGGAAAGTAAATGTGTGAATGTGTGGAGTCCAGAGCAGCGGATGAGTGTGTAGTACATCTGAATACAACTGATGTTCAGTGCTGTTATTTTACATTTGGTTTTGCAAACATTGTCCACACAGCGATATAGCTATTGCTAATTAGAGAAACAACCCTGAATAAATGAGCAATAGATAAATGAAAAGTAAGGAATGCTGATGCGCTCGTGTAGGGCGGTGTCACTGCATGGTTTGATGGGTATGAAAACGCCATGACCTTCCCAGTCGCCAGGTCTCGACGCAACTGAACCCCTGTGGGAGATTCTGAAATGATGTGCCAGACAGCACCATCATCAAAACACCAAATGAGGAAATGTATTTTCTAAGTTTGGTGTGGGATGCCTCCAGTAGAGTTTCAGAGACTTAGAGAATCTAAGCCAAGAAGCATTGGAGCTCTTCTGAAGGTTCGCGGTGGCCAAACATTTTACCAGAACACTTAATGCGGGTTCTTCCTTTAACTTGTCACCCATCGGTAACGGTCATATGAAAATTGTGGGATTCAACAGATATATGTTTACATCAGCATCGCCGAGCCCTATTTAGAGCACAAGTCCACTTTAAGACACTGGTCTTCTTGTCCTGACATCAGTATTGAAATCAGTTGTATTGATATTGTGCCTTTCCATCCCCTCTCCGCTCTTCAGCCAACCATTCTCCCCACAACCCCAAAGGCAAATCTGGCAAATCTCAATTTATGGGACATGTGTTGCGGTTGCCGGTCTTATCAGGAGCAAACAAGCCCTTATCTGCCCAACGATTAGTGTCTCTACTCAGCACAAGTTCCAAGTTGGAAATTGATTTCTGTCTAGAGTTAAAGGGATTGCAGCCATTTCGTTGCCTTTCATCTGTATGTACTGTATTGTGTGTGCGTGTGTCTGCATGTATACATGTTTGTCCGTGTAGCTCCACGTGCATGTGCTTGTGTCCACTCAGTGCGTGTGGTTTGGGTTTTTGTGTGTCTGTATGTGTTTGCCGATGCTATCTCAGTAATTGAATTTAGACTTTTTGAGGCTTGTGGCTGTCCAAGTGTGAAAGGAGACTTCTGTCCCTAAAATGTGGCTTTTCTGCTTGTCCAGCCCAGCACCGAATGGCCACATGCGCCAATAAAAAAAAAAAAACTCCTGCAGTAGTCTGGCGGCAGCAATAGAACCGCCCCTCCTCTGAGATTGATGGTAATACTGTTAAAGCTTAATGGATTTCAAGGCTTCCTCAGAAATGTCAGCAGAGAACGACACCAAACCAACACCCAGTGTTCCAGGGGAAACAAGCAACTGTTCCACGGGGACTTTATAAAAACCTGTTTCACCCGAGCAATCTGCACCGTGCCGAATCAGATTGACAACACACTCTTTCACAAATCTTTCAATCAGGTTCTCACATCATCCGCATTCGTTGTGATACTGCCGAAAATATATATGCAAAGTATCCTCACAGCTCATTATTGTTTCAGTGCCGGGATGATTACAATGGAAAGTAAGGCTGAATATTGATTGCGGGTGTTTTCTTCTTGTTCTTTATATATATCGTCTTCTTTTCTCCCTAATGCTTTACAGTTTTATTTATCCAAAAGTCTGACAGGTGGTTGGATGTATGAAGCTCCAAGAAGAAGAGGAAAACAAGCTCTTTCACCGAGGGCGTGCAATCACCTACATTGTCGTCAAGTAGGAGTGTATCATCTCAGGGACGGTGTCTATTCATAACTGAAGGGAAAAAAAGGGCGTTTTAATTTTTTCATTTATAAATGAATTAAAACTAATCAAAAGATTTGCATGTGAACGTGCTGAGGTTCTAGTGGTATCAGATCTACAGGTGTTCGCAAAGCAGCGGCGCGGTGATGAGCCTCAGAGATGCCGCAGTTATAGCAGCACAGCAGATTACTGCTGAATACAAATGCATAGTACTGTTCATAGTGCTGTCACAATCTGGCTCAAGCAATGTGACACGGAGGGGGTCCGACCAAGATTTATACGTAAAATGAATTTATCAAAACATCAGCTGACGACCGTCCCGTGTCAGCCAGTCTCCGGCTGAGGTTGGCCGGGGCAGCATCCAAGACAGGGGGAGGGGCGCCACATAAAGTTTAGATGGGTTTAGATCATTAGAGAAAGGTTTATCATACCAAAGCTCCACTCTAGACCAGCGCAAAAGCGTATTTTCTTATATTTTAACATTATTATTACTGGAAGACCATACAGGGTGTTTCTGTTGTGCTTAATCGGCCTTGCTGGTAAATTAGGACACAAGTCTCAGGTGTAATATACAGGGTCCAGATCATGTGACTGCGTTTTCTATTAGCGTATAAAAAAAAAAACCTGAGTGGTTTTACACCTGGCTGGGGAGGAGAGAGGGATGTGGGTGTGGAGGCTTTGGAGTTGTGTAAAGGCACCTTTGGTGGAATCGTCCTGAATAATGAAAGTAAAGTGAAAAGTAATGCTCTTTTGCTCGACATAGTTTTTTTTTTTCAATCAGTAATATGTAATGAGTTATTGATTACATTTTCCAGGTAACTTGCCCAACACTGGTGAACAAAGACTACATATGTCTCACTGTATAGTAAAACATAATGTCAGCCATTTTAAAAAAATAATTAGAGTTACATGAAGTATTCTCTTTGGATAAAAATACATATAAAAATAAAATTAAAAAAATACATGTATCTGCTTAGGTCATTTATTTAGTTTATTACCAAATGATAAACTGAAAAAGACATAGAAACATTCAAAAATGGGTTTTTTTTCATAGAAGTATTGAAGTAAAATTATAAATAGCCAACAAATGTGACAAAAACCAGACTTTGCTACATGTGAGACAAACAAAACTCATGGGTCATAAAATTTTGACTCCAAAACAAATCATATCATAGAGGGAAATTAAAGAAGGAGACAAGCAGAAAAAATAAATGTCCAACTGACAAACTAAGATGCAAGTGTTATGGAAACCGTTTGTACTGAATGACAGCAGAACACAGCCAGGAGGAAAACAGCAGAATGCATGCATTTTCAAGCAAGGGAAATAAATTAAAAGCATACATACTGGCTGCATATACTCTGCACAAGAATGATATCAGTGCTAAAGAGCTCACACAGACATTTCTTGTGGCTTTTTTTTTCCTCATGAAAAACAAAACAGCACCGTTTTTGGACAGATGTCCCAACTCCTAAATACATAGGAGGAACGTAGCCGCCGCCTGAACGCGGCTGTTTTTTCCTGAGCAAAGTGACCTGAATAGAAACCGTACGGATGGATGTGAAGTGCCTCAAAATGAATAACTCATTAAGGTTCTCTGCTATGAAACTCCAATTAGGACCAGCTTCTCATCTCCTGTGTCCTGTGGGAAAATCAATACAGGAGCTGCAATGGAGCTGAAGTACTGAAAGCTCTCTTTCCTATCACTGAGTTTCACAAGAGCAACTGGAACGGCTCTAAGTACTGTTCACACGTCAGCCAAGGCGAAAAATGTCCTATCTCACAATGTTAAGGAAAGTGATTGAAAACCCATATCCACTCCTAGATTTAATGGGTTCTTGCCTGGGCCTTGCCACATCCCTCCACCAAGTGTGGTGCTAATCGGTTCAGTAGTTTTAGCGTAATCCTGCTGACAAACAAAAAAACCAACAAAACACAACCTCCTCGGCAGAAGTAATAACCACAACGAAACATGTTCTTCTTCAGGCGTCAACTACGGTTGGACGTAATACGTTTGCTCACAATGAGCAGCGGCGGGAGAGCGTATTTATCAAGAGGGACAAAAGTGCATTGGCGGGAAGGTGTTTTGTTTCAGTCTTTCTGTATCCAGATAAAACAGCGAAGGTGCACCAGAGTCACAAAGACATCCGTGTGTGTGTGTGTGTGTTTTATTGAAAGATGAGCTGAATGAATTGCATTGTGGCTAATGTAGGCACATGATTTTGACAAGGAGGAAGAATGAGGGGAATAAAAAAGATGATATCTCTGTTTCTGCTGCATACCTTTTTTTTTTATTTTCTTAAACTGTCTGCCGTGCTTTGGACAGTGTTACAGGAATGCAATGTGAAATCAGTACACTACTCTTTTCAAAGGGGCACTCTAGCAATTTAGTTTTGCAGCTCAGTCGTTACGAGATCGTTAAGAGACCGATATCTAAGGTGACAGATATATAAAGTCAGATATGCTCACTTTTAGTCCCTTGTTTGGGTCAAGCTTCAAAAAAACACTGAATCCTTTATCGCCCGAGATGCTACTACATGGTTTTAAACCCAGACTGAGATTACTCAAGGTGACGTCACTTAAGCAACTTTCTTGCAATTTTTCACGACAGAACTCCTCCAGAGCAAACAGAAGACTTCATGCAACTTCCACAGGCTGTGTAGTGCTCCTCATGACTAGTGAATTCACTTTGACATGTTAACTCAGTGAAGTGCCCCTTTAAGAGGACAATCGGGGCTCAAAGGGTCAAAAATTACTGTGTTTCCATGGGTCTGTAAAGGATCATCTTATAAGGGTCATAACACTCAAAGCACAAAAGAGCATTATTTTCACACTTCCCCCGAGTTGTATCCAGCCATGCACATAATCTTAGCTTTATGTGCCATGTGTGAATGTGCCACAACCCAAATACAGAGAAGGTGAATGGAATTTGAGCAAAAGTTCACATATATACATATATATGTGTATATATATATATATATATATCTACACCATTCAGCCACAACATTAAAATTGGTTACTGGTTTTAATGTTGTGGCTGATCAGTGTTTAGTTACTGAACCATTAAAATATTCTTTACCAGAGGAATAATACTGGCATGTCTGTTTGTTATTCTAATTAGGTACAGAATGGCTCTACTAGACAGTGATGACAGAAAAAGAAAAAGAAAAAAAGTTTAACATCTTCAAGACAATGATTACTTCTGTGCAGTGGTTACCAG
This sequence comes from Xiphias gladius, assembly GCF_016859285.1. NCBI lineage: Eukaryota > Metazoa > Chordata > Actinopteri > Istiophoriformes > Xiphiidae > Xiphias > Xiphias gladius. The sequence continues at coordinate 24,817,681 of NC_053421.1, read as the reverse complement.
TGCTTTATACATAAGAGCAGAGCAGAAAACAAGACAGATTGCAACTAGCTCCCTGGTAACCACAACAAAAAGCTTTGTTTATGGCTGTTATTAGCGCTGCTAGAACATAGGAAAAAAATGTTGTTTTATGAGTTTGGTCTTTGAAAAATCATTTAAAGCTAAAATTAAAGCAGTTTTCTCTCTCTCTGACTTCAGTTTGGTAGTACAGGATATTATTGCAGGTTTAATACATGCTTAATTATTTTCTCAAGATGTAGAGCTGTCTGTACATCGTTTTTGGTATTCCCGCTGAAGACTATGAATACCACAGCGTGATTGTAAGTAAAATATTCTTTCAACACCTTCAAGCACTGCAGTTTGATGATGTCGCAGGTGCGCTCAGTCCTTGATCTTGACAACTCGTAACCCACAAGACAAACCAGAAAAGCTGCAGGGGGAGTTTAGAGAAAGTGTCTGCTCCGGCAGAAAGACGCCCGAAAAGTTAATATGAGTAGAATTCAAATTTAAGAAATGGCAGTCCAAAGTCAAAGCAAGTGAAAGGAGCTTAACAGAGCTGACATTATTGTCACTCAGGCCCAGAATTCACTAGCATCCCCAGCTTTGAAGAGCAGCACTTCACAGTCCTCAGAAACTAAATTATGTCTAAAATGGGATTAGGGCCCCACATCATAGCATCGGTACGGCAGGAGGGAATCTTTGAAGAACTGGTTTTAAGACCTACAAGGACACCTCAGTTCGACACGTGAAGACATACAAAAGGACACCTCAGACTGACACATGAGTATATTGCATGTGTGTGTTCAGTCACTCCAATGTCAGACCTCATGCATCACTCACAGTGTACAGTATATGTTGTATTATGTGCTCTGCTTCCGTGGGCGCATGCCGTGGCCTGCAGGTGTGCACGTTGTGCAGGGAGCTGACCGCTAACGTGTATCGCCTGTCCAGGATATCTCTATCCTCTCTGACCGAGGTGAGGGAAGAGGTGACCCAGATCGGAGGAGAGTAATTTGCGCTGTCCGTGCAAGCGAGAGATCACACCCGGTCTGCCAGACAATGTGACGATGATGCTGATAGCTGTCGAGCGGAGGGGCGGGTTTCGGTTTGTAGGGTGCACTTGTTTATAAAGTGTAGTGGGATATAAGAAAACAAGTAATAACACGTACCCAACAGAATATATTTAACAGTTTTGTTGTGAATGTTCAAGCAACAGCGGTGAAAAGATACTATGTGCATTTATTCAAGTACTGTACTTTTACAGGTACTTAGTATTTCCATTTTGAGCTATTTTATACTTCTAGTCCACTACATTTCAGATTTTAGTATTACAGTTTTTACACTACAAATATGATAATAATATAAATATCATAAGCTTATTATAATTATATCACATTATCCCAGAAAAAAGCATCTAGCTGGGGCCCCTTGTCATTTTTCAGATGTCTATGAAATGCTAGCTGTTCCAAAAAACAGTGATTTCTCTTATAGACTTCTAGGATGGTTTCATTTAAATTGAAACTGTTTGAGACCCAAGAGGTGAAATTATTCAATATCATAGAAAAGTCGGAAAATAAATAAATAAATAAATACAAATTTTGTGGAAGAACTTTTGTTTGTTGTAAATCTGAGAGGATGTCATGACCCCGAGGTGGGGAACCACTAGCCTAACCTGAGTGATTATAAGGTAATTAAATCTAGCTCCAACTGCTTGTGCATCAGTAACTACCTAATAACGTAATGTATAAAAATACTGTATATCAGTCACAGGGGCCGTTTTTCTGCAGAACAAGTCCTTTAACTTTGGATACTTTGATGGAATTTTTCTGACAATGCACTTTTTCTAAATGCAGGACCTTTACTTCTAATGGAAGAATTTTATTTTGTTGTATTGGTACTTTTACTTAAGTAAAGCATCTGAGTACTTCCTCCACCACTGCCTAGCTACCATTTGATGGAGGTCCTCAGAAAATGGCTTAATGTAGGTCCAGGGCCATCTCAAAAGAACCATTGTGGCGTGCTTGTAGTTTATGTTACGAGCGAAAGTGAATAGTCTGGTGAGGTAGAGCTGTTTATCTCTTGCTCCTCTCCTCTCCAAAGTAGGTTGTGGTTAAAGGAGTCAGCTCAGTAACCTGAGAAAACATCTGGTTTTTAGCTAACTACCCGGCAGGCAAATTTAAAAATGCAGAGAAATGAGACACAGAGAGGAACTTTGAATTTTGTCTGGAAAAAAAAAAAATTACAGCTGTTGCTTTAAAGGTGATGACTTGTCTGACGAGCTGTCTCAGAACTCCCCATTTGAATCATCACTTTCAAACATCAAATGCTTCCATTTTTTTTCTCCCTGCAAAAGTGCATAATAAAAGCCTTCACTGACACATGATGAACAGTAACAACTCCATGCGCTGGCTGATCCTTTGTTTTCCTAACCACCTCATCATGTGTTATCAGGCTACATAGTTTAGTCTTTACTCAAAAGTAGGCTAATGCCTCATAAATATCTAAAGTTTGGATGGACTTTCTATGTCTTCTATTAAGCTTTATTATTGTTGCAGTAATGCAGGGTTTAAGCCAGGAAAATGTCCCTTGATGATGCATCGGCATCCTAGGGAGGGTAGGAAAACCACCAAGTATGAGTCTGGACCAAAGTGGTGGACTAACAGAGTGACATTGCCATCCCCAGAGTAACTGCACTAGCATGGCTAAAATCATTAAAATCAATATAAATAAAATAATACAAACAAAACAAATAAATAACAAATAGAAATGAATAACTTAATAATGAAAAATACCCTTGCTGTTTATACCCTATGCAATTATTTTTAGACCCTGTGATACAATCAAAAGTTCTGGGACAGCTACTCAATGGACAGAATAGATTGGTTTTTCAGCTGCTGTCTCCGGGGTCAAGTTTGAGCCTGCAGCCCCAACTTTTAGTCTCGACATAGACCAGTGCCACAAAAATGAAAATTTAAACATTTAAACATTAAACAACTATAAGTCCAATGTAGGATTCAGTTGAAAGCTCCTGAACAGATACAAAGATGGACCTTGTGGTGAGACTGTTTAGTCAAGCTGGGGAGAGGTTTCAGAACATCCGCGCTAGGCAACAAGCTGATATTATCTATACGCAAAAGTGTGCAGATGTAACAGGGAGGAATACATGTAAGATCAGCACAAATATAAAATATTTATTTTTAATGTTTTTGAAAGGGCCAAAGGCACGTAGAAATTACTGTTGCAGGCGCTTTAAAACATAGTGGATGTTGAATATTCTGTTGCTGTGACAACACTCCAGGGCGAGCGAGCCCATCAGGAACAGTATCTGAATGCCCCTTTTTTTTTTTTTTTTTTTTTAAAAGGTATTTGCTTCATCATTGCTGGACTGTGTCTACAAACCGGCTGACCCCAGTAGTCTGCAAAAAACAGCAGCCATATTCAGAGCTGCTGAAGAGACAGAATTATGGTTTGTTGTGTCTATCTTGTGGAGTTGGTGGAGGGGGTCTAAAGAAAAACAATAGACCTGTGTTTTTGTTGAGCTGACTGTCAAAGTGCACTATGAACTTTAAGGTGACCTGCAGCTGCACACTCTCTTGCCATAGGCCTTAAAATAAACGTTGTCTTAGAGCCATGTTCCCAAACGCTGGATAGTATATCTCCACACCTTTTCTGAAAATGACAGCAAGGAAGTTGAGCTGGGAAGATTTTGAGAGTGAAAGTGAATAACTAAATAACTATATTTTTTCCGTCCTGCCTGAGAAGCCATTTAATAATCTTTTTAGTGCTCGGACCAAGGTACAAATGTGTTTACACTTGTGAGGACATGGTCTCAGGAAAAAGTAGCTTTGACCGAGGTGGTTGAAATAGAGCTTTTCTGTCTTCCCACCGTGTGGTCCTCCTTTATGGTCACTCAGATAACACCGAAGACAAAGATGGCGATGTGATTACTTTGTTTTTTAGGCTCACAGGTTGGTGCTGGAGTGCTGGCGCAGCAAGGTGGCCCCACATAATAAGTCAGGGAGAGCTGACTTCCCCGCTCCGGGGACTGTGAGTAACTCTCACCTACTCCAAAGAACAGCAAGCCATTTCAGAAAAATTATTTTTCAATTTACTCTCTGGGAAGGCTTTGAAAGAGAACATGTTTCTGGGAGTGGTTCCAACATAAACTCCTGAAAAATGGAGATGCGCCGCTCCCTGTAGGAACTTAGAAAGTAATGCTTGTGTAAATAATGTCTGGAGCAGTGTCTTGTGTTCTAACAATTAGCTCTTTGCCATCTACAACTTAATATGCGGCTGTTTGCGCATGTTCTGTCATCTTGGTCAATTAAAATCTTTGGAAGAAGTACGAGGCATTGTGCAGTGGAGTGGGTTTGTGTTTTGACTTTAAGTCTGTTGCATGGCAGACAATGAGCACTGCATGCCGATCCCTCTCTCAGAGAAAGTTCTCCCTTTATAATTCTCTCTGTAGGACTACCCACTAGGTCCAGCTGCACAATCGGAAGTTGGGGTAATCGTAGTAGGAAAGTACTGCAGTTGTGGTAGCAATCATACTTGTAGTACTAGCAGCAATAGAGGTACATGTAACATTTGGAGGGATAGTAGTAGACGCGGCCGCACTACTGCAGCTGCACTACTTCACTACTTGTATAGTAGTAGTTGTGCAGTAGTAGCAGTGGTTGCAGTAGATATTAAATGATAGTTCTAGTATCTACATGCATACATAGTAGTATTGCGGTATTGTTGTACCAATAGTGGCAGTTGTAATCAAGTCAAATAGAATTTAGTATAGTCAAATAAAAAATGGATGAATAGCTGCTTAGGGGCAATTGCCCAGCAGCAGTAGTATTAATGGTAATGGAAGTAGAATTAATAATACTTGTTGCTGTTATAGAATTAATAGTATGTCAGTAGATAATATGTTATTTAGAAGTATTACAGCAGTAGTAGTAGTTTATCCCACAATAATTTACCTCCCTCCTCCAAAATGTGTCATTATCATTATCATTGTAAGAGCACGTGATTTGAGTGAATTGACCCTTTAAAGTGTTATCTACGGTAGAATTAAATCTATAAAAATACAATTTATAAAGTAGTAAAGTGTTACTTCATTGCATTTTTTACAATGTAGAAATGTGTGTTAAAGGATTATACAAGACTAAGCAAGAGCAGAAAACAAGAGAAAGATTGCCAGCTACCGTCCTGATTACCAGCTGATTAAAGCTTTTATTTTACATCACTCACATTGTCACTAGTAAAGCTGGATGGAACAGCCGCTAGGCATGTTTCCAGCTCTAAAACAGGAGCAAGAGACGAAAAAAACCCCAAATCCCCTTACACTTCATCAGTAAACTGCATGTAACAGGCCTATGTCTGTTAACCTGGCTGCTCTGCGATACTTTAAACAAAAGGATGTGAAGAGGAAAGAGCGGAAAGGTCATGGTTCTGCCTTGGTTTTGTATTTCACTCTCGAGTTTTGATTTGTCACCCGATTTTCACGAATCTGTGGTGGTTCCCTCAGGGACCAACGGGACACTTGTCTAGCGCAGCCTCTCTGTGATGGAGGCAGATGAAGGCGGGTGTACAGTACATCCACACGAAACCTTTGGCTGGTGCAGCTTTAATTAGGGACGACTTCAACACCTCGCAGTAGAGTGAAGGCTATTGTAGCGTGTGTAGGTGTGATGTATTCTCAAGTCTCTGTTCTTGAACAGTTGATCAGTGCACTATGAATAGGCTCTGTGAACTTGTGTGGTGCACTTGGTTCTTGTTCACTCCCTTCTTGACTCATATCAATACTCATACTGCACCAACGAGGGTAACGGTGTGAAATTTATGTAAAACAGGGCAACGGCCTGAATGCTGAGACTTTTATTTCAGTCTTGTCTTTCAAATGATAGTTATTTTCTATAGTCCACAACTTTAGACATGCTTTTCAGAATGCAGAGCCTTGAGGTCTCTTAATGCCTCTATATGAGCGTTTGTTTTTCTGTGTGTGTGTGCTTGCGTGCAGATGCAAAGGCTGTTACTGGTTGGAGCAATCTGACTGACGTGTGTCGCGGTTTTTCATTTTCGGCAGGTGCCTAACGTGGCAAGAATGACAAACCACACACACACACTTCCTCTACATAAAAGCTGTGTGTGTGTGTGTGTGTGTGTGTATTTCAGTTTGAATAACTTTTTTCCCCGCAGTCAAAATCGGCATTTAATTTTTTGTGCTTCATCCACTCTCGATTTAAATCCATCACCGAGACAATGCGGCTGTGGCTCATTTGATGTTACTTTAATAGCTCAATCAGCATTGAAATGTTTACCACCAGTGAGCAGTTTCACATGAGCAGTCTATTTAGTCAAGGACTTAGTGACAGATACTTGTCATGAATAGAGACGGTGGCCATGTTGACTCATGGCAACCTGGGAGTTTCTGTAGCAGTTGGGTTTATGTCTCGGTTTTTATTCTTCTTTACCCCAGCGACCGCTGCTAGCGAAAGCAACCTCTCAGACAGCAAACATACCAGGTACATTGTATAAAAGCCATCATATCTGAGAGGGAAGTTCTTTGTTTTCTTCTTTTAACTGAGATGAAAGCGCTTGATTATATCTCATACCTTGATGCGACACAGCCGTAATCACAGCAGTGAATGCACTCTGCTACATAATATGCCTCTATACTGCTCATTGTGTTAATGTAAGTGCTGTTTAAGGGGGAGAAGGATGGCGAATATGTTCAGGTTTAGAGCTGTTTGAGTTGATTGCAGGTTGTGACGGACATCTTGCTTTCTTCACAGGGTCTGCAGGTGAAGGCTGATTATGTTCCTCTGCTCCAGTCCCTCGCCACGTATGGATGGAGACTCACCTGTGTGCTGCCAACTCCTTTAATCAAGACTAACGGGTAATCGCCCTCGTTTGACAATTTAAGGGGCATTAAGTAATCTATGACCTCTAATGACCTCTGTTGGGAGCCAGCGGGAATTGCAACACCAGCAACTACAAGCTTTTGTGTTAATTTTTACTGATTTATGAGTGTCTATAAAAAGTATTCAAAACACACGGTGATCTCAATTTAACCATGTGACTCCTAAAACCAATAAGCAGCCATATACGTATTATCAGCAAAAATGTGATGTAAAAGTATGCATTACGCAGAATGGCCCTTTATAGAGCGTTACATTTTTACATAGGGTATATTATATTATCGTATCTGTATTATTGATGCATTAACGTGTGAATGGCATTTTAAATTTGTAGCTGGTCAAGATGGAGCTGATAGTAAGTTTTGACTGAAAAATATTAATCTGCAAAGTTGCTATCAAGTAGAACTATAGAAGTAGAAGTACAAAGTACTATAAAATGAAAGTACTCAAGGCAAGGTAAGTTTTTATACAGCGCCAACAAGACTCAAAGTGCTTTATATTAGGCACACAATTGCAAGGACAACAATAAAAGACTAATTTAAGTTGGATTTCAAAAGAATAAAATAAAATGGAAGTTTTATTTTAGTTGCAATTTTTACAAAGACAAGACAAAATATGTCTTTTTTTTTTTTAATTAAAACGTCTGTGAATAGAAAGGAAAATGGAAAATTTCACTGTTAACATGTTCTAGTTTTGTTATGGGGAGGCAACCTGTTAAGTTCACGCGAGACCTACAAAGTAGAACGAGAAGGGAAGCTGAAAACTGGCCGCTACCTACTGTATATGCTACAGAATATCTTAAACTGGAACTTGGTATAAATGATAGCGTGCACACTTTGTCCGTTCAAGTCATCGTCCAAAGAAATATGAAAGGCTTTTAGAAGAAATGGACCTAAATCTGTGCCAAGTGTGTTTAGGCCGAGCTTTGAGGCAAGCAAGCAGCAGCGGCAGCAGCTGTGAGCGTTCAAAAGCAGCAACTCTGACTGTTGGTGGAAATGCAATGGCTCCTCAGCTAAGCTCACGCTGACTCATCACTCACGGCTGCTATATGAGCGCACATCCGCTCATGGTCAAAGGCCTCGCATGTTCCCAGACACACTGAAGAGCTGCACTTCAAAACAGAATTTGTTCCATAACATGCTGACACTGTGCTATACCGGTCAAATATTTCACCCCAGTATGGTCCAGTATGGCTCACTGTGACACTTCAAACCAGTCGTAGAAACCACTCGTGGGTTTTTGAGAATAGCGTACTCATGAAATACAACAAAACAGATATAGTCAAAGGCCTTCACGATCAAGCAGACCTGCTTTGGCTTTAAATATTGCAATCAAGTACATAAAAGTTAGCCCAACAGTAACAGTAAGTTACTTACTATCAGTGTAAAGTGTAATCAATTACGTATTACACATTATTCAATGAAAACGTAATTACATTACTTTACTATTTACCTAGCAGCGAAAGTAATTTGTTACATTACTTGTTACTGCTACTACTCTCCTTTTGTTACTCAGCTGTCAGCTCCGTCAAACGTGCCTCTAAACAACTCCTCCACACCCACGCACCTCATCTTTTGCATTTAACACGTATAGAAATAGAAGACAAGGCACGGCACTTCAACAAGCGGGCAGCCCTAAGAATCGGAGGGATGTACTCTTTGAAGGAAGGCTTCAAGTCTGCCTTAAAACAATGCTCACATGCCCAAATGTACGTCGAAAGTGCTATGGGTTGCTGTAATTGCCCCTGCTGTCCATACGGGCCACAAAGAGATCCCTTCTAAAAGGAATTTGCCTGATAGGTGCAAAAATGACTTCTAATATTACGAACAGGAAAAGGTGGGATTAATATCAGAGAAATCGAGTGCGTATCTTCCAGATTTATGGCCATTTCAGTGCCAGATTCCCACTTCCTGTCCTCCTGCTGCAACTCGGAGAGAAAACATTGTCCAGGAAGCACAAAGGGGAATTTCGTACTTAAAGGACTGTAACTCTGGAGCATCCCCACATGATTTGTCAAAGTCAGACTTCTGCCTCATATTAGCTTCTACTTTAGACTGTATTTTTGCAGAGAATGACAACTACAGACCCCCCCCCCCACTTATGTTGAAATTGCTTAAGGAAAATCTTTGTGGCCCCTATTGGCAAGACGAATGATAATATCCACTAATAACTCTTTCAAAGTACATACAAACATGTAAATATTGTTTTGAGATAGACTTGAAAAATGTAAAGCCCCGGTTTAATAATATGTTGCTCTGCCCCATCATGTTTGCTGCTCTTCCAGAACATAGCTGATTAATTACCTCTCTATTTTCATCCTTTGTTTTTTCTACCTTCCCTCCCTCTCTCGTCTCTTTCAAAATGCCACAACACAACAGCTCAACATGGCTAATTAATCAGAGTCGGCCTAGATACAGTACAAGACAGAGCTCATTTCTCTCCCTGTCTGGAAAACATTTCGCGCACCAAAATAATGGTTGATGATCTGTTTCAGATTAGCAATACTCATTACACTTGTTTTTGTGGTGTTGACTCCTCCATTTTTAAATAGCAAATTTGCAAAGGCATGCTTTTTGTAGTCTGAGGGTTTGCAGGCTGCACTTCATCTGGAGGGGCCGGATAAGTGTCAGTGAACTCAGCAGTGTCTCAAATTAATGCTAACTGGTGCTCAGCAGCTTCTCCACACAACATTACTTCACGTAGTTGTCTCAGAGCATGCATTCATGTTCGCCGCATTCAATTAATGTAGATTGTAATTACATTTTAGAGCCATTTACTACAGTAAATGTGAATTTCTCTGCAAGTGAACATACAAGAAGGAAACAAGAAGCTACAGAAAAATTACTCAATTATTGCAGGTATCTCACTTTGTTGGAGAGTAAATAGTGATCAACATATATATTATAGAGTTTTAATCTAGGTTTTATGGAAGAAACGTTAGAATTTAGTTGCAGCATTTCATGTGCCAGTTTTTTTATTTCAAGTGGCAGTTTTGCAGCAGAGGTGTGTAGTCTGCTTTTTCCCTAAAGATGAAGCCGCCAACAGGTACATTCACCCATAAATGGACACAGGCAATTGCTGTTCTATATGGCTTCAAGTTATAATAGTACAGCTGACTCCAACAGCCAAGAGCAGGTTCAGTAAAGGACTGTAATTTTCTAAGCCATCCACTTCTTTCTAGCTTAATGGTCTGGGGCTTTTGGTGGGAGCTCCAGTTAGTTTTCAGCTTTGATTCACCAGGAAGCTGTCCAGCATTCTTGACAGCCTAGAAAATAGCTTATGGATAAATGGTGGAAAGAAGGAGGTAATGGAAAAAAGAGGTTGTGGTGGGCTTTGAATGGTTTAGATGGTAAGCCTTGTGCTGGAGAAGTCTCAAGTCCATTTGATGTTGAGAAAGGGAAGGTTTGTAGCAGACTTTTAGGGTTTCTGCAGCTATCATAAACCTGCCATCTTTCCTCATGTGCAAGGTTGAGCAGGCAGCTTAAGTATAGACAGCATGTAACCTGTCTCTGTGTGTTTGTGTGTGTGGTTTCACATGTGAACGTGTTATTGGACTTCTGTCAGATAGCAGCGCAGGACAACATATCTCCTTTTAAGCCATGTCCAATAATAACAAAAGAGAAATAGAAGGAAAAAAAGCAGAAACAAACAATAAAACTGTCACACATCAGGCTGTCACAAGAGATAAAAGCAGAGAGGTAAAACTCGGCGTACAGCTAGTTAGTGAGAGCAAACTGGGCCAAAAAAAAGAGGGCAGACGAAAGAGTGAGAGTAAGTGTGAGAGACAGGAAGCCCACTCAGAAATGAATCTGCATTTCCAGCCACGATTAATCTGTCAGCGCGAGTACTTGCGCAGATTATCCTTCTCAGAACACGGGAGCATGCATGGGATTGAGGATTATGTTTGGGGAATTGAGGAAGAGGGAGAAAAATACAGGTCCTGAGACGCGGAAGATGCTCACAGGTTGCTCACAGACATTCCAGCAAACTTCAAAATCAGCGTCTCGGCACATGAACCATCTGTTTCCCTGCACAATCCAAACGAAAGGGGGGGAAATGACACTGACAGATGACAGCAGTAAAGAGGTTGGGCCACAAATGTGAGCCTACATCCTTAAACTGTCAGATAAGAGTGTGAAGTATGAGCAGTGGCCAGCGATCATTTGACTATCTTGATGGAAGGTCAATAAGAGTGTGGATCACTCTGTGTTATCCCAGGATTTAACTCAAATGAATTGTACACATGGTTCTGCAGCATTCTTGCGAGCAAAAAAAACAGCAATGAATTATGAAGAATCTGTCAGTGTTTTTAACACCGTTTCCATTTCTATTGCTATTTCATTCTATTCCATTTCTATTCATGTTTAAATCTTGAAAAGCCAGTTGGAAACCTTGTTTCCATCTCCCATTCTCATGTTATTTTATATCAATCCTAAAGAAAATAGCACAAAAAATGTAAACGTGCATGATTTAAGAGATAAAATAATCTCAGAGTCTTGTTGAAGTGTCAAAATTTTCAGCTGATGTTCTCTACTCTCTGCTTTTCTCTCTCTGTCCTCATCTTTTAGTGATGGAAGTCTGTCCACCAAACAGATTGTTTTCCTGCAAAGACCCGTGTTGGGCCGAAAGAGGAGGGAATCCAAGGTACACGACCTCACATTTTTCTCTGTATTTCTTGCTAATGTGAGGTCTCTTACCAGTCATCCTGTCACCTGCTCGCCATATATCCAAAGCCAACATCACCTTTTGCCACCTCCAATTCCACAGCTGTTTTTGTTTTAAGTAGACAAACAGACACAGCACTGGTAAATCTGAAGAAACCCTTCTCCGTTTGGGATATCAGGAATTCATCAGCAACGCACAAATGTGTTGTTTTGGGAAGCAGGGTTGGTAATGCTTCTTTGGTGACCCTGAATAGTGGTGATAACCTCTAAAGCTAACCTTTGTCCGCAGTGGAATGAATCCATGTTGATGCTTTCTTTGACCTGAATTTAAACTGCCATCACAACAACAAATTTAATAGGCCCTGAGACTCACGGAATTGCTAGCGTTAACAAGATTTTCTTGCCCGCTTCTCTGCAGTTTATCTCAGTCCTCTATATCCCTGCAATGTGTGGAACCCTGCGGAAGCAATTGAGGACATATTGCATTAAATTTTTGCCTGTTTGTTTGGTCAGACTGAAGGCCTTGAGGCCACCAATGACTCCCCTCAAAATGGCCTCAATTTCTTTCTCTGCATCAATGAGACTCATTTGAATAAGCTAGTTATCCTGGTGCAATATTAGATCCACTGTGATCCATTCTTAATTAAGTCTGTGTGTAATGCTTTGTACCCAATAGCATGTTTAAATTTCAATGCATTCCAGTAACATGCTAATGTAAATGTTTCAGAAACTGATCTTCAAGCCCCGAAGCAAATCCAACAAGAATTGCATCAAGGACACAGCAAAGAACAAGAAGAAGAAAAAATCAAAAAACGAAAAGGATGCAGAAGATCCAAAAATCCTTGATGACAGAGAAAACGTTGAGAAAGAGGAAGACAAGAGTAGGGATGAAAGAGTGAACGCAACAAACGCAGAGGCCGTGAGAGAAAATGACACGCTGAAAGAAAGAGAATTGAGGTCTGAGGAAGATAGAAAGATTGATGATGGGATTGAAATCAGCATAGAGACTGTCGAAAAGAAAGATGGAGGAGCAGAGACAAAAGACAAAGAAGTAGAAAATGGCACAGAGGAAGAAGAGGAAGAAAAAATAACTTTGGATGGAGAGGGATCAAAAGAGAATGGAGAGCCTTCAGAAAACAGAGAAGTCCAGGAAGCGGCAGAAACCGTTGCGACTGTTGAAACAGAGAACAAGGCCAAAGAAAAGGAGGATGAAGGCGTAGCAAAAGTTGAAGCTGTGATCGAAAACGGTGTTGAGATGGATGAGGAGAAAGACGAGGGCGAAGAGAATGCGATCAAACAAAAGACAGAAGAACCAGCAGGCATGGAGGTCATCGCCAAGGAAATCGTGGCAGGTTCTCAGACCACACTGACCAATCAAAGCCCAGAGGAGACTCAAGAGTAGCCCGTAGTCAAGGTTTTACCCCACCCTACCTCTCAAATTCCCCATCTTAAGAACTGGTTCACAGTGTTGTCCCTGATCCAAATTAACGGGGGCTCCGATCAACATCGCTGCCATCTTCCATAGACAATTTCGCCCAAGCCTGCCACAGCGTAGCTACAGAATGATTTCATGTAAATGCAGACATCAGTCCTACCGTATAACCACACATATTGAATGTATATATCGAAAACAGGTGGTGCCAGTGCGTGATAGTCAAAGTGGAGTCACTGGAATAACTGGATGAGGACCAACAGGGGGATGAAGATCTACAATGATGCCATGACCAAACAGGATGAGTTTTTGTTTTAATTGAGAAGAATGAGCAAAACTTTAAAGACCTGGTCACATCAGCACTTAAAACTGTAAAATCTTGCAGTGAAATCAGTTCTATCCAACAGAGCCAGCACGATCAGTGCATTAGTTCTTGGGGGCAAAGTAATTCTGCATTAATTCTTTGCGTCAAATTCAAAATCAGTGGAGTTTGACACCCAAATTTGTGCTGTTGACCAGTCAAGAGTCAAGAGTGGAGGAAGCTGTCATAGCTTAGCTGTGTTTCAACATCAACTTTCATTTAACCTCTGTTGTCAGAGTAAAAACTGTTCCACAAAAAAGGATTGGCTTGCTGATAGTTATGAGACAGGAGTCAAAGGTACAAATTCTTATTGTCTCAATAGCGACCAAGCTAACTGTTAACAGGCTAGCTGGCAATGAGAGCTTTTTTTTACCCCTTGAATAATTCTTTATTGAATGAAATGGTGTACAATCCTGAAAACAAAATGCAAAAGGGGGGGGTAAATGGCCCAATACAGAAAAAAATAGAAAAAAGCTTGGGGAGCTATTAAGACTGAATAATGCTATCAAGTTAGCATGTAGCTCGCCAGACACAGCAGTATACCAGCTAGCCCTGCGAATAGTCCGCATGTCACCAAGCCTCTAGGACCGTACATTTTGCAAAGATACAGGGATAAATTACACTGTGCTACTCTCTGGTGTGACCAGGCCTTTAAGGGGGGTGAGGAGCATTATATCATTCTTGTTGCAATGTGACATTGAGTTTGATGTCAGCTTGAAACCTGTCTAGTTAGGGTTATTTAGGTACCCTGACAGAAAAGCAGTGATGTTCCTGAAAGGTCATTATTTGCTTCTGAAGTTACTACCCCCTTCAGCTTCTCTTGTCTTGTCCTACCCAGATACAGCATCTGTTACAAGAGGTACTTTCACCTGACAGTTAAACAGCTTGAGCAGCTCTTTTCAGTTTTTTGAAGTCGTGGAAAGACAAGTCAGTTCCACAATCCACTCCTGACAAGACACAGGCCTGCCTCATCCAGACGACTGACAGTATAGAGGCAGGTAGGCTCAGAAAAGTGTCCTATGTGATCACAGACTGTATCACCATTTCCCGTTCCTTCGTTCTGTGCGTCATAGTAGGTTGTGATGTGGAAGGAACTTGGAGGAGAACGCTGGTAGAGGTTATGGGAAAGGCATTTGTTTGCGACAGGCAATCCAAAGTAGGGGTGAAGAGATAATTGTTTACGCTGAGCTCTAAGCCGTCAAGTGCTTCAAAGAGAGCCAATAATCACTCTTTGGTGTGGTGTGCTAAGCTCACCTTGCATACAGAATGTTCTATATTCAAAGCCAAGTTAGATAAGGATGTGAAATTCAGCTGAATGTTTGCAGCTCAAGGGCAGAACTCCTATTTAGATTCACATAGTTAGTTTTTACATACAGGAGTGAGGATTTATTTCTACCCAAAGTTGCATTTTTAATTACATTTCCAGTCAAAGGCCACAAACAAAAGCACTTCTCAGTGTGGAAACAAGGTTAATCTGTGTGGTCAGGGCAGAAGATTGTTGTTTATTCAGACCAAAACTAAAGATTGAGAGGGAGACATTGAGAAAAAATAAGAGGTTGAGAGAAATAGAGAAAGACCACAGACCATAAGAGAGTCAAATTAAAGAAATGAATGGGCTCATTTAAAGTAATGTCTGTTTGCGTCCCACATTCCCCGTTGAGATTTCCTTCATTATTTTACCTCCGGCTCTTTAAGCACCTCTTCCCAGACATCATTTCTGACAATAACCAAGTCATAATGTGCTATTTCATTGCATCGTGTAGCTTTCCATTTGAGAAAGGGGAACGCGAGGGAGGGAGGTGGCAATGTTCGTAGTGTGGAGCTCTCATTAGCTCACTAATGGATTTTGTCAGTGGGGTATCTGTGAGGAATCATGCATTTATAATGGGGGTCACTTATTGGTGGAGCAAAACACCTCAACATGTCAACAAAATAGCCTTCGGGTTTAATGGTGATGTCATAGGGAATCATTTGCACTGAGGAGGACGATTTTGCGTTAAAAGTACTAAATTTTGCAGAGAAATTACACACACTTTGTCATAAAATATGTTCAAAAAACCTATTTATTAAATAGTAGCATTCAGTTAATCAAGAACTTAAACTACCTGCTGTCTTGCTTTAAATAGACTATAATTTGTAATAATTTGGATCTTTTGCTTTATGCGAATAGATGATACCTTGGTCATGAAAAATGTTCTCTCCTTTTGGAGATGAAACTCTTCAGTTACACACAAGTAAGATCGATTATGCCAAGTAAGTGCTCTCCTTTTGGGGGATTAATCCACCCGCCACTGAGATTTTTTTTCGATGTAAAATGGCAAACGTTTTTATGTAGAGTAGAATATAAAAACTGCGACCAGTTTAGCCTTATTACTATACTGTAAATGGCCCACAACCTGCTATTAGAAATGTCTTTTAGAGGCACAATGGTGATTTAAGTGTTATATGTTTGTTATAGTCAAACAGGAAAGTTTTGCTAAAGTCAGTGTTGGTATTTTGAGGCTGTTGTTCCCTATTTTAGTACTGGAATTCACAGTGAGGGGATAAAAGATTTGAAGTTTTTGTCTATATGTAGGTAACATGTGTTGGATTTTTTTTAAGGTGTTTTGAACATGTTCTTTTTTTATTTTTTTTTTATCGTTGTGAATGTTCTGTTTTTGAGTCGAGAGATTTTTATTGTGGGCTTTGTGTTGCCTCTGCAGTTCCGCTAAAGCTTGCTAAAATGTATTTCTGACTGACGCTTCAAGCTACCTCCCGAGAGCTGCTGCTGGTTTTAAAACCGAGGGGGTCACAGCGTGTGTGACCCCCCCTGAAACATATGCTCCTTGTCCTCTCGGCCTCCACTATGACGGAGCCCAGACCTGCGAGTGTGAGTTCATCACTAATGACAGACAAGCTCAAGGGTCATATTTGAGCCAGAATGGATTTCCCACAGCTGTGCACAGGGGTGCGCACGAGCACGTGACAAATAACCACTCTGATATTGAATTAAGATATGAAGTCATATCATAATATTCTCTGTGGTAATTTCTTTTCTTTTGTAGCTTTCGGCTGTTTGAGCTTTAATAAGCACTTATTGTATTCAAGAAATATTTAACGCTGCTGGGGAGCAAATAAGACTCAGCTGTCACTTTCACACTTTTGTTAGATGTGACAAATACGAATTATGAAAGGCAATACCATAATACGCCTTTCGATAGCTGACGAGATCACTATGAATATTTGAGATATTTCCTCGCTGAATCCTGGTCAACTTATTTGATCAGATTTAATCAATTTCTCCATTCTCCCCAGTGCCAAGATAAACATTTTAACTCTCATCTATCCTCTTTTATGAATATGAATTTATTTCAGTATTACTGTCTTTCTGCTTTTTTTTGTTTTTTTAATCTGAAACATTTATTCCCCCCCCGGGCATCCTGTGAAAACAGACAGCTCATACTTCACTTTGTGCAGAAGAGCAGAGTTTGGAAAATCAGTTAAGTGACGAGGTGGTGTCATGTGACGTGACTGTGTTTTTTCAACTCCCACTACATTCCGGTTGGACATCCACAAACATGGACGATTGTAACCTTGACAAAAGTTACAGCCGGCCCTGTATCCGCCCGTCCTACCTGAGGCCGTGGCCTTCAGGGGTCTAACTCTCCCTGATAAGGGCTGATTGGTTGCAGTGCAGTCTAACCTCTGACATGAGTACACTCCAGGGACTGTGGGTAAATGTGATTTTTTTTTTTTTTTTTCTTTCTTTTCGGTCTGGTATTACAGAAAACAGACAGGGAGAGGAAAGCGAGGCAGGGTCTGACACTTCATCAGTTAAATGATGCAGAACCATGTTAACTTATCCATCTGTGAAAAGAAAGACAGCTTTGTCTAATGTTAGACTTAAATATACATTTGCAGCCCTCTACTCATTTGTGTTAAAAAAAAAAAAAAAAAGTAATATACAGTTTCCTGTCTTATATCAGCATAATTGTCTCTGAGCCTCAATAGTGGCGCTGGTGCAATCGTTCTTGGTAATGCTGTAAAAAAAAAAAAAAAAACGTAATGGTTCATTTCCTGTGTGCTACTATGATGTGAAATGGGCAGAGTAGAAATATCAGATCATGATACAATAGTATGCTGTCATTTTTTTCCTGTGTTGTCACTTTAGCTTGCTCACAGCCTCTGGAAAATGTATTCTTAGGTTTTTTTTTTTGTCTCTGATGTTAGTTCTTTGTCACCTCCGCTGCCATCTTGAATGTTGAGTATCTTTGATCATGTGCTGTTGTCACTTGCATAACAGTGTTTGCTAACGAGGAAGAAAAAGTATTCTTTATCTTTGCTATCCTGAGTATGGCCACATTCCTATTGTTCATGACATCTGTACAATTTGTATATTATAAAATGATTTATATTTAATGTGTACATGTGTCCTTGCTTCTTTTGTGTCAAAGGAAATACAGCCTCTGTTTGTTAAGGCAGCTGCTATTAAAAGTAACTTCGATGTTCAAGTGCAAAGCTATTTCAGGAATTATCCTTTAGCTCTGGATTTGACTCGTGAACGAATTCAAGGATAGGTTCACAATTTTTCGAGCCCTTCTTAAAATAATAGTCAGGTGTCCATATGTACACTGAAACCATTTTTGCTTGGTGTAATCATTTCTCTTGTCCATTAAGAGATTGCCGCCTAATGTGCTTTCCTAATGGAAAGACAGGGGACGACTGAGACTGCTGAAGCCTCATATTAACTTCAGGTGAACTTTGGAAAATATTTTTGCGAACACGGCAAACTAGGGCTGCAACTGGTAATTATTTCCACTATCGATTAATCTCCCGAGTATTTTCTCAATTAACTGATTAATCATTTGGTCTATAAAAGATCAGAAAATAGTGAAAAATACAGGATTAATTTCTTAATTTCCTTTTTTTTTTTTTTTTGTCAAAACAGATTTTCAGGTCACAACGATGTAAGACAAGGAGAAGTACATTTGTGAAGCTTGAACTAAAGGTTGTTTGGTTTTTTGCTTGACAATGGACCTAAACAATTAATCCATTATCGATTATATATAGTTTCCGAAAATTGATTAGCTCGGCGCATCAATTAAATAAAATCGAAAATCCTATCCATCGGAGGCTTGTTAGGAAAAGGATGTTTTATTTGCCAGTACGAGCAGGAGGATTGATTACAGCAAGCAGAAACTGTCTAATCGTAGATACGGACATGTCAGTGTTGTTTTAAGACAGACTTTTCCAACTGGAGAAGAAAAATGTTCGCAAAAGTTTACCTTCTACATCTAGGCCAAAAAAAACAGTTATCCACATTTTTCTTACTGATGCCCTACTTTTAAGGATGGTGAGACACAACCGTGATGTAACTTTAAAGACTCGGTAGTACGCCACTTTGGATTTAGAAATGTGTGAAATGTGGTACTGGAAACAACATAAGGAACAGGAGACAACACAGATTCCCCGAAAATGTTGGTTCATTTGCTAAAATTTTAATTAAAACTCTGAGGGAAAAAAACTTAATATAAATCAAATATTTTTCACATTGTTACAAGCTGACTGCAAGTGAAAGTATGACTCCACACATTTGAGGATAAAACTACAGCTCTAAAATGAGGTTGCTTGGTTGTTACATAGCGAAGCCACACTATGGAAAATTACCATTTGCTGAAGTTGTAAATGATTAAAGAATTAATATTTATTTGGCTTTTCTAAGGGGAACTACAACAGAGCTACCTTTCCAGTCCGCAAGACACTTTGGAGAAAGAAACAAGTCTGAGATCAAGTAAAAAAAAAAAAATGTCTCCGGGCCAAAATTAAGTACTACAGCCTTACCTGCAACCTTGGGAATCAGAAAACACAATGGTTGTCCCTCACCGGGTCGTCCAGGTAGCTCTGAGACATCAACCAGCAAAAACAAGTTTTTAGAAAGGTTGCGCTCTAGCTCTACATAAAGGACAGTCCGTGCCGGCCTTGGACGACTACATATAGTAAATGAAAGACGAAATGCCAACATCAGCCCACCGAACACAGTGGAAATGCAAGGAGAAGCAGAATGCAGCAGGGAAATCACTATTTTCTCCAAGTGAAAGGATCTCGCTTCTTAAAATATACTCCATCTGGCTGCTACCGTCATTTCTGTGGGAACCTCAGGATAGATCAACCTTACAGTTATTACACCCTAACACCACAACAACACCATTTATTTCGCTCTCACAGGCAGGCACACATCATAATACCCCTACAGTGTTTATGAACTGAACTATATTTACAGTTGAGTCAGCGCAGCTGGTGTGATCTATAAGTCATGAGCTCGGAGCCCAGGGGAGCGTAAGGTCATTAAGAGGGGGGGCTTTGCCTTCAACCGAGACCACTAACGCCATACCCATTCTGTTCGCTACAGGAGTTGTTAATGGCACTTGAGGCGGAATGGGGACCGCTGGTGAGCCGCTAAGCTGGTCAGAAGCACATTGAGACTGTGGTTTGGATATTAAACTTGTGACCTGGAGCATTACATCCCTGCGGTTCCACTCTAGGACTCAGGAGGTAATGCCACAACCGCAACTTGCTGAGGGCGGCGTGTTTTGAATAATGAACCTCCTTTGTTTTTGGTGATTGCAGTGCAGCACGCTGTAACAGTGTTCACGATGGGGTAGAGGTTGCCTCAGTGTAGATTTTAGGCCTCCCTGCCCAGAGGGCTTCTTTGGTGCACTGCGAGGTGGAGCTGCACCCACAGCATAAAATCAGTATAAAGATGTTCGTATTGGATGTGTTGTGCCATAAAAGTCACAGGTTCCACTGAGACGTGGGTTTAAGTTCCGCTTTATGCAGCGCTGCCATCTAGTGGATGTCCAAGGCCTCGTGTGCAGTGAAGTAGACTTCAAAAAATACACAGAACTCCTATTGTTCCTGTTGGTTTTCGATTAGTCAGTTAATAAGAGTATTTGATCGAAAGCGGTGGAAAGTAAGCAAGTAGATTTATTCAAGTACAATTTGGAGGTACTTGTACTTTACTTAAATATCTCAAGTTTCTCCTACTTCATTGCGCAGCTGCAGCCAAAAACAGCTCGAGTTGTGAGAACGGCGAGAGTGAATCCGAACAGCAGAGCCGTGGGCTGGGCGGCCAAACGCCGAGCTGAAACTCGCCCCTGACCTCACGTAAAGCTGAGGGGAGCTGCAGTGTTTGGCTCCACAGCGTGAGTTTGTGAAGGAGCGCCACAACGGCGAGTCGGCGAGGTTTGCTGTTCAGGCGAGATGAGCAGTTTCAGCAGGACACTTCTGGGCTCGCAGAAGTTCAGCAAGCATTTGTCCGCACTTTTCTGACAATTTAGACCAAAACAAATGCTGCACGGAGCAGAGCTGGGTTTTTTTTTTACATTGCTAGCTAGAAATGACCTCCCTCCTCAAACGGCCGTTTTCCTTGTTAACCCTCCTCCTGCTTCCAAGCAGACCCAACGAGTGCACCTGAGCATCCAACTCCAGGTACACTTTGAACTTAGATGTGAGCTCAGCCTGAGCGTATTTATCACCATATTGGAGAGGGACTCTGTAGCTGTGTCTTAAAGACTATAATCACTTTGCCTCGACTGGCAAAATCTTCTGAAAACCATTACCGCAGTGTTTGATAACGTCCTCGAGTTCCCTCCCCAACCCGCCGCACACACTCTGTGTTAGCAGATTAACTGCTCACCGATTAATTAACACAATTACCTCTGTGTATGCCAATCGGTGTCTTATCAACCTTTGTCAGGCCTTAAACTGTAAATTAATTAATACCCCCTCTCTTGTCATTTCTTAATTACCTCAGTTCCGACAGGAATTCTGGGAAATGCCTGTGTCAGCGGCTCGGTTCCGTGCTCGCGTATATTACCACTTTGCTGCGAGCTCATTGGCTCGTCGGACAGGATGCCGAAACACGCTGCTCTCGTGCTGACGAGAGGTGAGGAGGGGGGTGACACGTCGTAGAAAGCGGCTCTTCAGATGAGGGGCTCGATTTGAAGCAGCGCTCCTTAATCTTTTTGTTTTTGCTGCTGAGGGGTGACACTCAACTTTGTTCTGGGGGCTCGTTGTTCTGGCAAATAACTGTCAGTTTTTTGCAGACCGCTTTAAACTCTGATCTGAGTGCACGTTTGTGTTTCTTTGAAAAGGAAGGAACTTAAACTATACAAGACACACTTGGGGTTCTGGGAAAGCATTACAGAGACAGCATCGATTCAAATGTGCGCTTTATTATTTGTCATCTTTGATTGCAGGGTGTCGGAGAAGGACTAGATCGAGCTTTTCACCTGTCGATCACTGTCAATAAAAACATAGAGCACAAATTCATAAACAGCAAAGAACAGCGTCACAGAATTGTGCTATATATACAATATTTGTTACATTTGAATAATGTCGCTTTGTATTTCAAATGTTAAACCCACGTGCATGTCCCAAATGACAAAATCATTTCACTTCAAGGTCCCGTTAGTAGTTGCAGTCTGTTCTAATAAAAAAATGTCAAATCAAAATCTTTGCTTTGTTGTGTGTTTATATTCGGTTCAGTCTAGTAACAAATTAGTGCCTGGAAACAAAACTCTAAAATTAGCTCGGCTACTGGACAGTGCTTCAATAATCTGTCATCTCTGAGGTTAGAGACTGAAAAGGAAGCGTCCAGGTGGGCATTAGCACGTCACCCCGGAAAATCCGTTCCAACAAAGAGCTGTTCCAAAATCTATTCGGAAATTCTATTATCAGCGTTCACGACTGCAAACATGAGTTAACAATATTCCTTAAACCTTGTCACATTAATCTGCTCCCGTGTTCCCCGCTTATCTTTATAGTATTGGTTTGTGAAAGACACCAGAATATTTCCAAACACCAGGAACAGCTGGTGCTTAAGCTCCTCAACTAGCCAGACCTCCATCTCTATGGTCTGGGACCATCTGGAGAAAATCTGATCTCATCATTAAAAACTCTCAAGATAATGAGAATTCCTCAGGCAAACTGGCCAAGATTACATGTAACTAGTGGTGGAAAGTGACTTATTACGTTCATTCGAGTATAGTTTTTAGGTAATTGTACTTTACTTGAGTATTTCATGTTACTTTTACGTTTAACCATCAAAGTACACTTTGCTCATAATACTTTTGATTATACTTTTCTTACTTTACTAGGAGTTTGTACTTGTAGTGGAACGTTTTATACTGTTGTATTAGTACTTTTATTTAAGTAAAGGAACTGAACGCCTCTTCCACCACTCCTGTGAATTCAACACACTTTTCTTCTTGATAGAAGACAAACGGTTGTATTTTTGTGCATCTTGCTGCAGGTCAGGGAAAAGGTAAGGGTTTAGATTTACAATTTTTGGCGGCAGTACCTTTAACACTCTCAGAGAGTCTTGGTGGGGCTTGGGGCCACACAGTCTGGATTAAAATAGTTCTGACTTATTCAAATTAATGGAAATAAAGCTATTCGGAGTCTATATAGACCTTCTGTACTTTGTCTCTCAACTCTTTCTGGGTTTTGACTCCCATTATTTAACCCTCCATCTTACCTGCTGGGGCCTGTCACAGCAATGAAAGAGCACATCATTCAGGCTGGAATCATCCAGGCCATACTGGTATTCCTCCATCTTGGTCTCGATGCCACAGATTCCCCCATCACGGCACTCCTGGCTCCAGTAGCCGTACTCTCCCCACTCCATGCCGGGACCCTCCAGAGTCGGGTTACTGCTGCAGCGGAACTTAATGTTGTTGACGGCCGTGTCGTCACCAAACAGACCCTGATGTGGCTCCACGCGAATCTGGAAAGAGGTGAGCACGCCACCGGGGCAGTACTGAGGCTGGGACCAGTCACCGAAGCTGCACAGGAGATCAGGAAATACAGGAAGGGAGGGGGAGGGAGTCAGGAAAAGATCCAGGATTTGGGTTGGAAAGACTGGAAGGAAGTCAAGACATTTCAACATCTGAACACCTAATTTGCAAACCTGGCAGAAACTGTGTTTTCATTTCCCCTCTGAACATGATGAGAAACTGCCAGCTGCCGGCTTCCTGTTGCTTTCAAAGTACCTACTTTTTAAATCTAAATATTATTTAACCTTCAGTACAGCCCCGCTAGTCCCACCGGGATCAGGGATCTATCACATGATCAATCTGAACACGGCAACAAACAGCTGAATTTTTAAAGACATCACTAGAGACATTTCAGTGTAAGTGGCAGACATTCTCAGAGAGGGTGAAGGAAAGTAGTTCTGCTAATATGTTCATTACTGTCCAACATTAGATTTCCTGCGGCTAAATACCGGCACCCTACAGTGCCATGGTTGCATTTTGAAATAAAACTGCAGAAGAATCAAACCACACGCAGATGTGGCAGGGCAGTTTGCCTAACGTTCAGTTACTGGTTAGATCGACTGGTTAGATCGCTGAACACTAATTTCTTAGAATCAGTAACCCCTTTTTAAATCACTTGTCTTTTTCTGTAATCATGAATGCCAGCACACAATTTTATATTTCTACTTCCACTATGTTCTGTTTATTGTACAGTTTTTCTTATTTGTATTTTAGGTATTTTATTCCATGTATTTATTATTCTCTTACTATTATTAGCTGGATTTTATATAACTGTGGTGTATGTAAAACATGTTTTAAAAATTAAAAAGCTGTTTTAATAAATAAAATGTATTATTATTATTATTATTATTATTATTATTATTGTTATTATAGAAAAGGGTATCAGGCAATCTGGATCCAACTTTAACACTTACAACTGTAGATTTGATGATTAAAACTTCTTATTAATGACTTATTAATTCTTATAACTGATGACTTAATTGCTTATTAGAAAGCGACAACCCCATGAGTATCAATTCAGGGGTTACCAACATTTATAACTACATTATTACCAAGAGGAAAGACACATCTGCCAATTGGACTTATTAATGGCTTATAACCGATCTGTAATGCATTAGTAATGATTTCTTAACCACTAATAAAGCCATTATTACAACATATAAGCCCTTTATAAAGGGGTGCCTTATTAGAAAGTGGCACCGTTGCGGGCTACCTACTAGCCAGTGTGGGACTCAACAGAGTACAGGAAGCTTCGGTCCCCGTCTCTGGCGCAGATGAGGCGGATCCCGTTCAGGGCAGTGTCATCTCCAGCATACTGAGAGGGCTCCACCTGAGGAAACAGAAAACAGTTCCCAGAAGTAGCAGCAGCTCTTATCCAACCAGCTTTTTTTTTATCTCATTCCTGGGAGAGCAGCTGGCAAACGTGGTGCGAAAGGTCATGTCACGTTAAAGAGCAGATTGTTTCCAGGGTTCGCTGTAGTCTGTGCAGAGAAGTGCGGGTTAGTATCTGAAACAACGAGAGGTACTTATCTATTCCCTGTGCATCTCTGTTACTGAGAATTGTTCTGCATGCAGGTAAACACATAGAAAAGGAATCTTAATCAAATGCTAGGAAACGTCAAATTGTTAAATTCTTTTTTAATTTTTTTTTTTTGCATTAAAAAAATACAACATTGAAAACTGGGTAGCTGGAGCTTGTTTCAATCAGATAATTTGTCCTGTCTACGACACCTTGAAGGATAGGATCACTAGGTTCACATTATTAACACCTATCTTAAAACAACCCACATGCCCACTGTTTCTGGTCACTGTAAATGCTCCTCCTCTACATACTGGCCGTGAAGGCTGTGTCCAAACGTAACTCCGATATGACGTGGGAGATAAAATCCATAGTCCTTACTCCATCCTAAACTTCAGTTTACTGGGCTAGCCAAACCAAGTGGGTTTCTTCGAAAGGTAGATTGAAAGTTTAGAACAAAGTCCCTCTTTTTGTCTTCCGGGACAATTTTTCCCTGCTGAGATGGAGGAACAGTACATCAAAGAGGGAATTTTTGAAGTAGAAAGATTGCAGCTTTAAAAGATAGCAATTTCATTTCACTAACTCAGGCTGCTGAAGCCTTCCTAGATATGGCTGAACTTATGCACAGAACGAGGACTGTGAATTTGGTTCCCCATTTTCTTACATTGGAATCCCATTAGGAAGGGATCTCTTCACGGCCAGTATGAGAAGGAGGAACAACGACATCACGCAGAATCTGTTTTAATGAACATATGGGCATGTGACTTGAAAGAAAATGTGAACCTGTGCATTCAAGCTTCTAAACAAGGAATTCTGTGTCTTTATTTTCAAAGCCTTTCAACTAAACTATCCGTTTTGTAAAACTGCATGGAGAACGGAGAGCTGCGCACTCATAACTCCAACGTACTCGTTTTTAAACTGTGGCAAACAGTGCTCATCATCTGTTTCTTATTTCATCTTCAGGATGAGAGCAACAGTCATGGCTGGCATTTATACTAACCGGGACAGGTGATACAAATCAAGACAATCAACTGGAGGCCGACTGAAGGTCCATCACATGTTCACATTATCAAGAAGACAAGCACACACCAGAAAGAAGCATGACACGAGTCAAAAGAGAAAACGTTCAAGCCGGAGAGAGAAAATGCACAAAACACAAATGTACATCCACACAAATAAGCTCCAATTCAGTATTGAATGTCAAATAAAGAAATTAATTATAAACAAGTCACTATGTGAAAAATAAATTCAAAAGTTCAAAAATAATTGGGCAAACACAATAGAAAAATATAATAATAAAATCACCTACATGAATGTCTTTATGGACAAGGGGAATCTACATGTGATGGGCCTTCAGTTGGCCTCAAGTTGATTGCCTTGATCTGTAAGACCTGCGAAGGTCAGTATAAATACCAGTGAAATGACTGATGTTCTTATTCTGAAGATAGCTGCTTGCCAAAACAGCAATCTTTACAGGTTAAAAAAAAAAAAAAAAAAAAAGACGTCAGACTGTATAGCTTCCAGCTTTTCAGCCAGTGTAGTTCACGAAAAGCAAAAAATCTGAAAGCTTAATATTTGGACTTATAAAACAGTAAGGAAAGATCATTTTCAATTTGCCATGCCTCAGCAGATTTAAGTCAAATAGAATCTTGTAATACGTGAAAGAGTCAGTGTCTTTACCCTGATACTGAAGCCAACAGCAAAGAACTTGTCAGGACACATCTCTGGCCAGGTCCAGTTTCCAAACCTCTCTCCGTTGTTCACAGTGAGCACAGAGCTGTACGGTCTGCTGTTAAAGGCCACGCCAGCTCTCTGCAGAAAGGCTTTCTCGCCACATAACCCACCGGACAACACGGCCAGCAAGACCACAGCGGCGAACAGACTTGCCATGCTGACAAAACTGAGTCAGTGTTTCACCCTGAAATGCCAACTAACAAGTACCTGGGGGCTCAGACTCAGAGCTCTTATAGTTTCCCTGTTGATCGCAGAACAGGCCGCGCGTAGCAAACATGAATCATTTACAGAGTCACAGAGCGGCGTGGGAATTAACATTTGGTGTCGGAAAAGGAAAAGGTTTTTCCTCACTGAAGCTCAGTGACACAGGCTATGCTTTTCAGTTATTCATCTTTTACATCACAACATGCAGTGGATCTGATAGGAGTTTTACATTTCTGCATCACCTGAGAGCCGAGAATCCACGGGTCACTTTTACAAATGCAATCCACAGGGTACGGTTGGCAGCAACAGGTATTAGGCTGCATTCATCCTTTGCTCAATTTTGACCAGAACCTCTTTCCCGGCCATTGAGAAGCCCCCCCCCCTATAGCATGATGCTGCCACCACCATGCTTCACCACAGGGGTGGTATTATCCAGGTGATGAGCAGTGCCTGGTGTTCACCGGACATAGTGTTCGGAGATGTGCCCAAAGAGTTTTTGTCTCTTCAAGCCAGAGAATCTTTTTCCTCGTGCTCTGAGTCCTTTAAAGGCTCAGTGGCAAAATCCAGGGCGGCTGTGATCTGCCTTTTGCTCAAAGTGGCTTCTGTCTGGCTTCTCGACCACAAAAGCCTGACTGATGAAGTGCTGCTGAGACGGTTTTCTTTCCAGCAGGTTCTCCCATCCCCGCAAAGGACTTCTGAAGTTCTGTTAGAGCAACCGTTGGGTTCTCAATCACCTCCCGGTTACAAAGTTCTTCCATTTCACAATTCCTGAGGCCACTGTGCTCCTGGGAACACTCAATTTTTTAGAAATATCCTGGCCCTGATTTCTGCCTCACTACAATTTTATCAAAGAGGTCTACAGAGAGTTCCTTGGCTTGGTTTTTTGTCCTGACATGCAGTGTGAATTGTGGGACCTTATTTACACAGGTGTGTGCCTTTCTAATGTCCACTCAACTCAGTTTGCCACAGATGGACTCTAGACAAATCTTAAGGACAATCAAAGCAAACAGGATGCACTTGACCTAATAAATTTGCAAAAATTTCTATAAACCTGTTTGGATTTTGTCATTATGGGTTAAGTGTCGATTGATGGGCAAAAATGGCAATTTTATCAATTCAAAGTCAAATCTTAAACACAATAAAGTGTGCAAAAAGTGAAGGGGTCCTAATACTTTCTGAAGCCAATGTATAACAGCTAAATGAATAAATAAAATGCAGAGAACAATTGATGATAATCTGTAGCTTGAATACATTTTTTTGGTGGCAGGTCAAAAGTTTCTTAGGGGTGTGGGCTGCGTGCTTACTGATACACAGCATATTATCAGGAACAATCTTTGTATATATTTAGAGTACCGTCAAAGTTAAACTTGACTTTTTAAAATTGGATTATTGAATTACTCAGTTTATCTGTGTTTCAAAATGCTTCATATGTATCCGACATACACAGATTTGACATGTCATGTAAAAAATATGTGTCTTACTCCAAGGTGAGAACTATTACAGGGGACGGGTCTGGCAGCTTAATCCTAAAAAATTATCCTAACACAATATTAGAACAATTTGTGGCACCTTTTTTGAAAGATACTGATACAGGCAAAAAAAAACCAGGCTGGAAACATGAATAGGGAGGCATGCAAACAGGATCAGCAGCTGGCACACTGTGGAGATAGCGGCACAACAGACAACCCGGCAGGGAGTAGGTGCTGGATGGCTGGTATCGGGGGCAATGAGGGAATGAGAAGCAGGTGAGCAGGTGGTTGTGGAGGTCAGGTGGTGGGGAAACATAGAAATGCACCAGGGGCAACTGCTGGACAGCCTGATAACAACAGGTTTGGAAAATCCCATAAAAATGCAGTTGGCATAAGATTCCCACGCTCAGGGGTAGATTCTGGGGGAAGTGAAGCCTGCTTCCCTTTCAATGTGTCTTTTGCTTGACCTTAACTTGAACTTAACCTTCACCCTAACCCTAACCAGTCGTGACGCTTAACCTGACTCCAACCTTATCCTAACCCGACCTAACAACCAGTTATCTCTGCCCACTCCTGTTGGAATGTGATGTTGACCAGAAAAATGCAGGGGCCTGCGGGGAAGCGGCAACATCTGAGGCTGAAGGGAGAGGTATTTTGCACCCCACAACCTCCCTGTCACAACCCTTATGCTGCATTCATGTCATATTGGGGTCATCTTAACACGATATATATATATCCAACCCTAAGCCTAGTGCCTGAAAACCAAGCAAACGTGGAAGCTTAATGTCAGCCCAGTCCACAGTCCAGTGAAATGAAACCCTAATTTAATGGATATATTGTAATTGTCATCACACGACCTTCTTGAGTTGTCAGATGACGTGAACGGTCTCATGTTGTCAACATGGGAATCTTTCCCATCTTTATAATGACTGTCACAATGGCGACTCAGTGAGGTTTGTTGTTCAGACAAGATAAGCAATTTCAGCAGGATACTTTGGGCTCGCAGAAGTTCAGCAAAGCGCAAAGCGCACTTTTAGACATTTTAAAAAAAAAAAAAAAAAAAAAAAAAAAAATTTTTTTTTTTTTTTTTTTTTTTTTTAAATGAAATCTCCTCACTCTCTGGCCGTGATATTAGCATATATATTTTTTCCAGACCAACACAACACTTGAGAGCATCTAACTTCCAAGTCATTTTTTAATTACCTTAGTTCCAACAGGAATTCTGGGAAATGCCTGTGTCAGTGGCTCGGTTCTGTGCTCACGTATATTATGACTTTGCTGCGAGCTCATTGGTTAATTAGACAGGATATGAAAACTTGCTGCTCTCAGCCTCATGTTACTTTTACGTTTAACCATCAAAGTACACTTTGCTCATAATACTTTTGATTATACTTTTCTTACTTTACTAGGAGTTTGTACTTGTAGTGGAACGTTTTATACTGTTGTATTAGTACTTTTATTTAAGTAAAGGAACTGAACGCCTCTTCCACCACTCCTGTGAATTCAACACACTTTTCTTCTTGATAGAAGACAAACGGTTGTATTTTTGTGCATCTTGCTGCAGGTCAGGGATAAGGTAAGGGTTTAGATTTACAATTTTTGGCGGCAGTACCTTTAACACTCTCAGAGAGTCTTGGTGGGGCTTGGGGCCACACAGTCTGGATTAAAATAGTTCTGACTTATTCAAATTAATGGAAATAAAGCTATTCGGAGTCTATATAGACCTTCTGTACTTTGTCTCTCAACTCTTTCTGGGTTTTGACTCCCATTATTTAACCCTCCATCTTACCTGCTGGGGCCTGTCACAGCAATGAAAGAGCACATCATTCAGGCTGGAATCATCCAGGCCATACTGGTATTCCTCCATCTTGGTCTCGATGCCACAGATTCCACCATCACGGCACTCCTGGCTCCAGTAGCCGTACTCTCCCCACTCCATGCCGGGACCCTCCAGAGTCGGGTTACTGCTGCAGCGGAACTTAATGTTGTTGACGGCCGTGTCGTCACCAAACAGACTCTGATGTGGCTCCACGCGAATCTGGAAAGAGGTGAGCACGCCACCGGGGCAGTACTGAGGCTGGGACCAGTCACCGAAGCTGGACAGGAGAGCAGGAAATACATGAGAGAGAAGGGAGGGGGGGGGGGTCAGGAAAAGATCCAGGATTTGGGTTGGAAAGACTGGAAGGAAGTCAAGACATTTCAACATCTGAACACCTAATTTGCAAAACTGGCAGAAACTGTGTTTTCATTTCCCCTCTGAACATGATGAGAAACTGCCAGCTGCCGGCTTCCTGCTGCTTTCAAAGTACCTACTTTTTAAATCTAAATATTATTTAACCTTCAGTACAGCCCCGCTAGTCCCACCGGGATCAGGGATCTATCACATGATCAATCTGAACACGACAACAAACAGCTGAATTTTTAAAGACATCAGTAGAGACATTTCAGTGTAAGTGGCAGACATTCTCAGAGAGGGTGAAGGAAAGTAGTTCTGCTAATATGTTCATTACTGTCCAACATTAGATTTCCTGCGGCTAAATAACGGCACCCTACAGTGCCATGGTTGCATTTTGAAATAAAACTGCAGAAGAATCAAACCACACGCAGATGTGGCAGGGCAGTTTGCCTAACATTCAGTTACTGCTACAAATGAAAAGAAAGAAAAACCAAGTGCATTTACATCGGAGTAATATTAGATTTTATACATTTCCTATTTAATTTCCCTCTTAAAAGACTGAATCAATCTGTTTTATTCAAGGCGCACAGCTTTCTGATAAGACACCCTTTATGAAGCAAAGTTGTAACTGTAGTGGCTTTAATAATGGTTACAAAGTCATTTACTAATGCTCTATAGATCACGTATGAGGCGTTGAAAAGAACATGTTGGATTATTGAATTACTCAATTTATCTAATGAGTTTCAAAACGCTTCATATGTATCCGACATACACAGATGTGACATGTCATTTAAAAATATGAGTCTTACTCCAATGCGAGAACTATTACGGGGGACTTTTTTTGAAAGATACCATGTCAGCTGAGTCCTTGGTTGATAAAAATGATAAAGGAGGAGCTCTGCCATGTCAGGACACCAGTCCCGTAGTAAAACAACAGCATGTCACCTTCTCACGCTGCCGTTTATCTCCTTCCACTGTAGCTCAGGCAAAGCGGACTGAAAGACAGGAGGACGTTTTTCCTTTTTTGTAAGCTCAAGGGTTTTAGAAGATGGAGAGTTTTTGTGCTGAAGAAAGCTTCGAGGGTCACCTGTAATACTTGTAACCTTGTCCAAGTCTTCAGCAGAGCTCAACGGTTGATTTTACTTTATTATATACGGTATTATTCATTATATCATCATATCTGTCTCCTGTTGAAGCACTTTAACAAAAAAAAACAAAAAAACAAACTACAATTCTGAATGACATGAAGATGCATGTGCCAGACTGCCAAGTGGGCTGAAGTCAAACCTGAAACATGAAAAAAAAAAAAAGAAAGAAAATGTTAAAAAACCTGATGACCTGTTTTATTTCATAACTAAACCAATTCTCACAGTCTGGTCTCTGTATTCTGTTACAAGACAATCAACAAAAGTACGAGTGAACAGCTTCTGAATACGAAAACTGATGTCAACACACCTCTGTTTCCACCAATAGTAAACTGCTCCGCCAGCAGCTGCAGTGAAGCCACCAAAGAAGAAGATGGTCCCCACCGCCATATTCACATATTTATCATCCAGGGCAAAGATGTTTGAGTGAGAGAAATATCGACAGTGAAATCTTAATCTTCTCACAGATCCTATGATGAATCAGAATACTTTGTCATCCCGTCCCTTCCTAGGCGAAGAAGCTAATTTTGTCGGGCGCCATAAAGATACCGTTAGCACCATCTGAATCTAAAAGGCTTAATACCTTAATAATCCCTTATTGCTATCTGTATACACACAAATCTTCAATAGTGCTGGGGTAATGCTTAGATGAATGGAATTCCTTATCATGGGTATAGAATATGTAGAATCTCTTCCTTTAGTATGGTCCCACTTGCCAACTTTTTCATTGTTTTCCTAGGACAGACACCTTAAGACCTTTTCCCTCACATTCTGCTGGTGAATTTCAGCTCTTCCTACTCCGATTTTATCATGTCCACGTCTCTGTTTTCTCATACATTCACTAATCTCACTTGTCAACACAGCCGACAAACCAACCCATTGGTCAATGCCGCTCCCAAACTTTTTGTAACGATTCTGTTCGTAGATGTTTGGACTGAAAAGCAGGACCCAGAGACAGAGCAGGCAAGGTAAATTGAGTTTGAACCTTGTTTAAAAGCAAAGGTCACCAAGAGGCAGTCATTCAGCATGTGGCAAAAAAAAGGGACCAGGCAGGCAAAAAAACCAGGCTGGAAACATCTATAGGGAGGCATGCAAACAGGATCAGCAGCTGGCACACTGTGGAGATAGCGGCACATCAGACAATCCGGCAGGGAGTAGGTGCTGGATGGCTGGTATCAGGGGCAATGAGGGAATGAGAAGCAGGTGAGCAGGTGGTTGTTGAGGTCAGGTGGTGGGGAAACGTAGAAATGCACCAGGGGCAACTGCTGGACAGGGTGAAAACAACAGGTTCCGAAAATCCCATAAATATGTAGTTGACATTAGATTCCCACGCTCAGGGGTAGATTCTGGGGGAAGTGAAGCCTGCTTCCCTTTCAATATGTGTTTTGCCTACCCTTAACTTGAACTTAACCTTCACCCTAACCCTAACCAGTCGTGATGCTTAACCTGACTCCAACCTTATCCTAACCCGACCTAACAACCAGTTATCTCTAGGAAGCGATAACGTCTGAGGCTGCGCCCCACCACCTCCCCTTCACAACCCTTATGCTGCATTCTTGTCACAATGGGTCATCTTAACACGATATATATATATCCAACTCTAAGCCTAGTGCCTGAAAACCAATGAAACGCAGAAGCTTAATGTCAGCCCAAGTCCC
Source organism: Xiphias gladius (assembly GCF_016859285.1). NCBI lineage: Eukaryota > Metazoa > Chordata > Actinopteri > Istiophoriformes > Xiphiidae > Xiphias > Xiphias gladius. The sequence goes on along the minus strand of NC_053421.1, from coordinate 24,784,596 downwards.
CAGTCCATTGAAATGAAACCCTAATTTAATGGATATGTTGTCAACATGGGAATCTTTCCCATCTTTACCATCCATCCATCCATTATGACGTGAATGAAGAATTTTCTTCAGATTGTTCCAGTAACTTGATTATGTTAAAAGTGTAGGTTGGAACCAGTGTTGAAAAGTTCAACTTGTTTAAGTTTGTTCTATTTTAAAGAGAAAAAATTGGGTAAGGGCTTTTTTTTTTTTTTGAATGGATGTTCCATTTCACCTCACCTGCTGGCTCTTCTCTACCAAGTCTACACAGAGTCTAGAGGGGAGATGCTGTCCTTAATCCTATATTCATGGGCCTGCGTCTTATGAAGATACTAGAGTCTGTCTGACAAAACTTCATTAAATTCTGTAAATATCGTCATTCATTTCCAACTCATCCATACTTCCTGAATTTAAGTTGAAATATGCTGAGTAAAAAAGACACTCTCCTCCAGTTGGGACATTAGTGGCTTCTAAATTTCAACAGTGTTTAGTGTGTTTTCTCCTCTGGAAAAACGCTAACCCAAGTCCACCTCCAGGCTCTCTTTCAGGCTGCTGTGGTCCACCCTGCAGCTCACCCTCTCTCCTCTCTCAGGTGTCAGTGCCGGGTAGGAGTGAAGTTGGGAGCTCCGGTTCTCATTTGCCACGACATCTGTGGACGACACATCGGTGGTGACCTCCACCCCGTCTCTCAGCCAGCTCACGCTCACTTCTTGAGGAAGAAACCCCACAACGCTGCACTCTAGCACGGACCACTCCCCATGGTCCGCCGGCTTGGTCTGATGGACCCTGAGAACCGGAGGCACTGGAGTGTGGAAATGATTAGAGCAAACAATTAGCTAAATGGCCTGCTGCACGTAGAGCCTGCTTCAAAGCAGAGTGCAGAAGAGAGAGCAATGGGCTAAAAAGTTTTCTTTGAAACATTGAATTAAAGAATGGGGAGAGAAAGATTTTCTCTCTTTTTTCAATGAAGCAAATTGAGCTAATTAAGCGGCACTGTTAGGCATTTAAACAGGCCATTTTCCAAGCCTGATTGTTAAAATGGTCTGCCTTTTTCATGCCGTATTTTCTCCGAGGCCAACATACTCCCCAACACAAGAGTCATATATGTTGTTAAGCTTCTGGTTAAATACCAGACCACGTCCGTGATGTCGTCGCCATACTCACAGTCTGATATCATCTGATATACGTAGCCACCTGTGACAGTAAGAAAATCAGTTAATACAGAAAATTGTGACGGTAAAATCAATCATTTTTATTTCACATGTGCTGAACAAAAGCAGTCCTTTGTTCTGTTTTAAAGAAGAAGTATTTGGCAAACAAGTTTAACTTTTCAACACTGGTTCCAACCTACACTCTTATCATAATCTGTACTAACTAATGAGACATGTCACATTATGAGAATGGGCAAAACAAAAGAAACACCCGCAAATTAAATTACAGTTCTGCTGTAACTGCTGGGGAGAGTCGTCCAGGCTATGTTTGCCACACTCTTGCCACATTTTTAAGTGTTTGTAACTGATGCATGGGCACTTCAGACAGCAACTACTGTAACTGACGATTATAGAAGCTACACAGATCCGTCATATTAAGTTGAAACCCAGTTACTCTACGACTGCAAATTTAATGCAGACCTGGCAATCATTATGTGTTATAGTGAGGACATAGGCCATAACTTTTACAGCCACTATTGACACAAGTGACGGTAACAAGATAGTTAGGAATGATAACATGTAGTATAACAATAACATAAGTGGTACATAAGAAGTGAACTGACTAAATTATGTCAGTTGCCCAGCAAAATCTAACATCTAACATTAGCTAACACTAGCCACCATAAGCTACTGGTCATACCAGACCAAGCAAGACTGTATCAGCAAAGGTCCCAGGTGTACTGCATTGAGCAAAGTTGCTTTTTATTTCTTATGAATCCAGTTTTTTGTTTGTAAGAGGGAGAGTTTGTTACGTCGTCATTCAAATCACACAAAGGTTTTGTTTTAAAGGCAACAAAGGGCAAGATAATTGCTGCAGGTGACAAACACAACAAAATCATGTGACGTTGCAAGAGGTAAAGTCTAAAAATAATGATGACATATGGCTTTTCTTTAGAAACAAACAATGGGGATTACATTGGATAAATCTCAAAAAACTGAGCATCAGCAAATCAATTTTGCAGCAGAATTTTTGTACTGCATTGTAAGGTGTCTGTTTAATCAACCTTGTACAACTCTTTAAAGTATTATAAATAATAGTATACAGAAATAAAAAGTAAAATATAACACGAAGATACCTACCTGCTGGTGTAGTGCAGAGTAAAAAAGCAGGGATGCGAGATTGTACAGAAAATAAAGTAGTCCCATGATCTTTTAAACAATGAAAACTACAACATAAAGTTCATCACTTGCTGCTTGCAAAAGATTATAGACTCAATCATGCTCGTAAAACTTCTCAAGCTCAAAAACTAAACTGCATCCTGCGTTCTTGTACAACAAATGATGCAGATTTTCGTGTGTGGGCAGCGCAGAGATGAACAGGTCTTTCAGGTTTTATCAAGGCTTTTTTTCGTTTTCGAGCTTAAAATGATTTAATAGGAAAGAATTCTCAGCAGTGCAAATAGATGTAATTGAGGTAAACAAAAGTGTGGTCAGTCTTGTTTCACTCTTCCCATGCAAAGGCCTGGCTATTACTGAAGTACTCAAAGGACTGCCACTTCTGTAACGTAATTCATCATTCCGTATTTGTAAATCCTACTCACAGAGTCCAAGGTATGAATTATTTCTAAACCACTGAATAAATATTGTTATTGCAAAATCAAAGCTGCAGTACTTTGGATTTTCAGTGTTTGAGAACTAAAATGCATCCTTCAGAAGCTCAGCACACTTGCATATTAAAATGTGGCAGCCATCTCGTCCATCGCAGTGATTAGGATTCAGGCCGGAGGAAGACAAGAGAGGCAGTTTGGAGCATCGCAATTCTGTGCCGGTATTAAAAACACGAGCAAGCAGAGACGACAAACATTATTTACGGATCATTCACGTCAGGTAGTCACTGCAGAAGCAGCAATTTGCCCCAGAAGCTTGGCCAGTGCAGTAGTAACTGATGGCGCCAGTGGTCACACAGGCTGCTCTGAGGAAGGATTAGTAAACGCACAAGCAAGAATGTGATGGATTTGTTCTCAGCAGTACAACAAACAGCAACAGACATTTTTAACTTCCGCTCATGTGCTTTACGTGTACATGACAAACACAACGAGCTACAAACTCATAACTGTGCATCATGTTGCAAAACATGGGTAAAGCCTTTGCATTTTCTTCTGATTTATTAGAATGTATATATTTTTCTAGTGAAAAATGAAATAATATGTTAAACTGCAACTGTTCAATAATCTTGACACTTTTAAAGGATAGAGGCTACTGCAAACATTTATTCAGGCAAATGAACGGAGCCTAAACTAAAAGGTCCCTTCATCTCTTAAAGGAATAGTTCAACATTTTGGGAAGTACTCTGGCAGAGAGTTAGATGGGAGGACTGATACTACTCTCGTATCCGTCTGTTAACTGTATGGCCGGCAGATGGTTAGCTTAGCTCTGTAAACAGTATGGAAAGAGCCAGCCTGGCTCCGTCTAGCAGTATCCAACTACCTGAACCTCTAAAGCTCACGAATTAGCACATTACGTCTTGTTTGTTTGATCCAAACAAAAACCGAAGTGTGAAAACGTAAATTTGCGGGGTCTGGGGTTATGTGCCGGACAATTTCTTTCTCATGAGCGAGCTTTTAGAGGTGATGGGTCTGTTGGACAGAGCCAAGAGTGTATTTCCCAAAATGCCGGACTACAGCTTTAACTGATGGGGTTTTATTTTGGTTTTTTTTTTAGCTCAAGTTTAGATTCAGTGTTGTTGCAGAAATGGAAAAAATAAAACAGACACAGACGTCATATAAACACTGCAGGTGTAATACAAATAAATAACTAAAATTCTGATGTGGACAAAGAGGAATCTCCCTCCCGAAAGGAAGAAACACAAGGGAAAACAGAAGAAGACAATCAGATGTCTGACGTCAAGAGTCAGGTGTTTGTTTTGATGTGTGTTACCCCCGGCAGGACTTGTTGGCTTTCACGATGAACCAGAGGCCTGTGACAACTCCAATCAGGCCCAGGATCACACCGCAAACACACACTGAGGCCTCCACGGCCTGGGGGTCTGTGTGCGCTTCGACCTCTGTGGGAAAAAAACAAAACAAAAAAACCCACATGCACACACGTCTTTGTTTTACTGTATTCGTGGGGGCTCTTCATTGACATAATGCATTCCCTAGCCTCTTACCCTGACATAAACCGTCACAACTGAATGCCTAACCCTAACCTGAACCGGATTCTAACCCTAACCCTAAAACCAAGTCTTAACCCTCAAACAGCCATTTGAACTTGTGGGTCTGCCACGGCCGGTCGACTCTGCCAGGAGGGAAAACTTGTCCTTCTGCCACTGGAGATGTTCAGTCTTAAACTGCTGCTCTGCTTCCTTCAGAGCAGACATCAGCTTATTTTCCTCATCTCTCTCACTCTCCTGCCGAGCCAGACAGGAGGCTCTGGATTTGTTTATTTCCTCTATAAGGGAGCTTTTCTGCTGCTGCAAACGGAGGCGCTCAGCCTCCAGTAGGTCTTCTGCCGGGCAGCTTTGATCTTGCTGGTCTCCGCTCTGTGTTCCTCCAGCAGGGCTTGATAGGAATCCTGGGATTACTTTCCACAGTCTTCTTAGCATCCTCCTTCTGCTGCAAAAGAGTTTCCTTCATCCTGCTCAGTTTCTTGTGCAGCTTCTCAGTCTGACCCCTCTCAAATACAAGATCTTTCTCCAGTTCTTCTGCCTTTGAACTAGCCTCAAACTCTGCAGTGTCTCTGTCAAGTAGCTGCACCTCCAGGCAATGAGCTTTTCAACATAGACGTCTACCTTCACTGCCTCCAACTCATTCTGAATGGCCTATTTCTCCCTCTGCGTGGCCTGCAATCTGAGTTGAAGGTCCTTGGTGTTGGAGGTCTGATGCTCAAGATCATTCTGGACTCTACACAGGATCATCCCGGTCTTTCAGAATTTGGTCAGAATGCGGCGTCAACAGCATGAGTCCACAGACCCAACCTGCCTTGTGTCAACGGTCCAGGCTGGTGGTGGTGGTGGTGGTGGTGGTGGTGTGATGGTGTGGGGAATGTTTTCTTGGCACACTTCGGGCCCCTTAATACCAATCAATTATGGTTTGGTCTACCTGAGCATTGCTTTTGACCATGTGCATCCCTTTTTGGCCACAGTTTACCATCTTCTAAAGGCTACCTCCGGTGTGATAACGCACCATGTCACACAGCAAAAGTCGTCTCAAACTGGTTTCAGGAACATGACAACGATAACAGTGGACTTCAGTGGCCTCCCTAGCCTCCAGACCTGAATCCAATAGAACATCTTTACAGATGTGGTAGAACGGGAGATTGGCAGCTTGAATGTGCAGCTGACAAATCTGCAGAAATGATGTGATGCATGATCATGTCAACATGGAGCAGAATCTCAAAGCACTGTTTCCAACATCTTGTGAAATCAATGCCACGAAGAACTGAGGCTGTTTTGAGATCAAAGGAAGGCCCAGCCAAGTATTAGTATGGTGTTCCTAATAAAGTGATCAGTAAATGTATATAACAATATACATATTAGCTATTATACGGAAGAATCCACTGGGAAACCATTAACTCTTACCTTTCTCTAACTTACTGTATGAGAGTATGGTATAAAATAAAATAAAATTGGATTTAAAAAAATTGAAATAAAATAGAATAAAATAAAAAATATATTCATCATGTTATTAGACTGTTAATATATTAGTTTTGTTTCTCTAAAATCTTCATTTAATGAGTTGAGTGAACTATCAGCAGTTCATTCATTCAACTCATGTCAAGTCTAAGTACCTCAAGCCCAAACAAATCGTGCTTATAAATTCTAAAGTGGGCTAAAAATTAAAATTAGAAAGTCCAGCTTGAAATGAACTAAATTTACATATGTACAGTAAGTTAATGAGAAAAGATTGGTTGATTGGTTCCACTAAAGTCCTGTATGATGTTTTACAGTTTATATTTAACAAGTGCAACATCTTCACTCTTTAGTTCTGTGCCACACTAAAACCATCCACTGACCAACTCTCTCATTCGACCGGGTTACCCGACCTGTGGAACGGAACCTGTGGTCCCCGCTGCAGGAGTAGATCCCTGTCCTGTGAAGTTCAGGTAGGGGGAGAGTGCGGAAGAAGGGAAAAAAGCTGGGGGGCAATACTGAGTCCGGCCGACCTCAGTCCGGCCCACGACCTGCCCGTCCCTGGTCCGGGTGATGTCCACAACAGCCGGATGGACGTCGGTGACAAAGCAAATAAGGGTGTTGGGGACCCCAAGCTCCATGTCCTGCTTCGGGTAGATTCAGGGAGGTAGGACTGACTGACTGTGGATGAACGGGTGGACGGTTGACAGGCACAGACAGTTACGCTACATGGACAAAAATATGTGGACATCTATATGTGATTGTTGAATTACGCTTTGCTCACAGTTATTCCGGGGGTACAAACTGTTGCCACAAAGTTAGAAGCCCACCATTGTCTAAAATAACACTGTACACTTGTCAATCAAGATTTTCCCTTTATTGGAACTAAACATGACCCAACACATTAAAAAAACAGACTCAGACAAAATAATGTGGACAGGGGTGTCCAAATACCTTTGGCCATATAGTGTCACCGTTATAACGTCAGCACCCTTCACAATTACTTTAATACTTTTGGACAGTTTTTACAAGCTGCCTCAGAACCTTAATTAATCTCAGGGGTTGGATAAACAGCAATGCAAAAAAAAAAACAGTGTCTACTGGTACTTTAATTTTGTTGAAAAATATGTTTAATATGGAATTAATCCATTCATGGTATGAGTCAAATGCCGAATCGTGGGCTGTGGCTTGAATCATCCCAAAACAGCAAAGTACACACACAAAAAAGAAAAAAACTCGTTTGATGTTTAACATTGCTGATGCAACATTTCTACGGTGGTTGACAAGTTTCCGCTGGAACCGATACGGCTGTTCGGAGCTCAAAGTGTTAGATGGACTGAAATGACAGATGTGGCTGAACGCAAAGATAATTTGAGCGTCATTCATAGCTACCAACGGGGGAAGTTTCCCAGAGACACGCTTACTTCTCAGTATCACGGAACGCATGCTAATTAATGGGAACTCCCGAGTGCAGAGCTGTACAATAAACAGGGACAGACGCCTTAACCTACACCGACAATACAAGTATGATTATACACCCAGAGAGGTTAATTGCGGCTCACAGGAATTTTCCCTTAAGAATACACACCAGAACGCTCTTCTCATCAACTTGTGTTTAATAGCACCGCTGCTCCCATTACACTGTACTGCAGTATTGTGACTGACTTTTGTTCTTGGGATTAGGCTATAATCCAGCCTGAGTTTTGGAAAGATGAAGTCAGCAGCGATATTCTTGGTTATTTCACCATATTTGCCGTGCTCTTCGTCATTTAACAGCTCCCATCTGCATCACCAGGGTTTCAGACAGGGCTCTTCTGACGATTCCTAGATCCTGGTTCAAGACTAAAAGCAATGGTGGAAAATAACTAAGTACATTCACTCAAGAACTGGGTATTTCCATTTTTTGTTACTGTCCTCTTCTAGCCCTCTACATTTTACACGCAAATATTGTACTTTTTAACTTTTATTTTGTCTTTCCTCTCCCATTAATCATCTCACAACCCCTCAGATTTATCTTGTGACCCTTTGGAAGGGGGCTGACCCATAGGTTGGGGACCACGGAACTAAACTACCAACTACACAAATAGTGAAAACCAGCCCCACCTCGAGCAGCTACAACAGTAAAGTGCTGTTTACACGTCGTTTAGTCAGTATTAATCTAAAAATGTCATATCACTCGATACTTAAGTACTTTTGCTTCGGTATGATTTTGAATTCTGGACCTTTACTTGTAATGGAGTACTTTCCTGTATTGGTACTTTCACATCAATAAAAGATCTGAGTAATTCTTCCTCCACTGACTAAAGTCGAGTTAATTAGTTCTAAAAGTCAAGACTCCACAGCTCCGAGGCTCCGAGAATCTGTAAATTTTTTGTAAGTAGTCATATTGTCCAAGAAAGAGAAACTCAGTGTTTCAGCTGCCTCACCTATGACCTCTCCCTTTATGGCACATGGGATATTGTACTCGCAGGTACCCAGGGACGAGTCTGCGTCTTTGGCCAGTCCAGGATCAGGGGTCCACTGCTCCGCAGACACTGGGAGACGGGGCACTGCCTGGTAGGTGACGGGGTCGACGTAGAGGAGCTGATGCCATACTGGCCATCATCTGGCACTTCCCCTTCGACAGAAGGTCAAAAAGCGATAGCGAGCGTTTGCCTGCAGGAAAGACACAATTGCATGACGTACTGTGTTTGAGTTGTTTCAAGTAGTCAGGTTCGAGAGCAAATCTGGTGTCTATGCTCGAGCTAAATATGGCCCGATATCTCAAACAGCGTGGAGAACCATCACCGGACACCATCCAACTTGCTGCTCAGATTTCGGCTGTGGGGTTTTTGGCTCCATCAGCCACGCTGGCAGGTCACTGACCAGGATGATTTCTGCTGTAAAAATGCTTTTTATGCTGATTCATCACATACTGCATCTTCAACGTAGCATTGAATTTAGTTTTGCTTCATTTTGATCTGACCTGTGCATATCTGACAAGAAAACTCCTGACAAATCACGAATAATGTACTTTTGCAGGAACTTACCTGGACTGCATTTTGGGAGACAAACCAGTAGCAGTACCGAGAACAGATTCCTCGCCATGTTGCATTTCAGGTGCTACAAATATCAAACTGGGCAGGTTTAACTGCCTGCAGCTCCCTGCGTGTTGATGTCCCTCCCGAACATCAATATCGGATGCAAAAAAAAATGTTTCTCCCCCCAACCCGACGTGGGAGAAGACCCGCCCTACTATGCCACTGATTGGCTGCGTTGGTTAAGTTTAGGCACGAGGAGTGGTGAGGCAGGGTAGGGGGGGGGCGGGTCCTTGCCCACCTCGGGTGAGATTAAAAAAAAAAAACACAACACTTCCTGACAACACAACCCGATCGAGGCTTGTAACGTCATGGCAACGACGTCCCCACCTTGACAACGCCGAAGGAACGTGCAACGTGAAAGGTTTTAAACACGACTACCTGCTGCCATCTGCTGGACAAAGGTGATGATCGCGACATGTGCAGCTTGGAGAAAACAAGTGGGACACATCGTGGTTGTCTTTTTACTGAAAACGCCAAGTTCACAGTTGTTCATTTGTGTTTTTAAGCCTCTATTTTATATATTTACCATTTATACATTTATATTTGTATAGCAGTTTTTTTTTTCAAGTGAATAAACAAGACAAGAGTGACAAAACTCAAACTCTTTCTACAGAGGAGAATATTTTAATAAACACAGTTGTCAAATGAAACGTATGCTTCTGAGAGAGCAGGGCAACCTGCTTGACCAGAGTCAGCACTGCTGATGTGAATGCTTTTCAGCAAACAATTAAGACAGTTGACTGAATTAAAAAAAAGGAAAGCGTGTAAAAAAAAAAAAAAAAAAAAAAAAGGAAACAAGATAACTCAGAAAAAGAAAAAAAGACTGATAATCAGAAACACAAGTTTGTGCAACAGCAAATACAGTTTAAATATATACAAGCGTATCTTCTTTCACTGAACATTCAACAACAGCTTTAACTATGCATTGACTATGAGGACTTTCCTGTCTCTTTACAGAAAGCTTGTAGCGTTACTCACCTTCAGTTTATTCAGTCAACTCCATTTGTTCCAGTACGTGCGGAGCAGCCGGGAGATTTTCTTTTAAGAAACCTTCACGGAGTTAACAAGTGCGACAGACGTCTTCAAGAAAACAGTAATGCAATACTTCACAGGTTAAGGAGATTGATGTGGGAATTAGAAACCTGCACTGTAATCTGATAACATTCAGCCGCCTGTGTTCAGCTCTTAAGAAACTGATGCACGCTTAATTTACTGTTTGATGTGATGAAGAGAAATGTTGAGAATAAGACAGACACGGCCTCAATTAGTGTCACGGGTATAAGACTAGTCAGTCTTAAAATGGCTGGTGGGCTTTTGGGGGAAAAGTGCAGCCATTTAAAAAAAAAAAAAAAAAAACCAAAATCTTTACAGAATGAATATGTAACTTAATTGCAAACTTTGTAAATTACAGTATGTTTAGCCATTTCTATACTGTACTATAAACCCACCATGTTTTCAAACTATAGGCTGTAAAACAGGCTGCAGAGTGACGCTCAATATCAAACTGAGGAAAACTGTGTATGTAAACATTACAGACATTGTCCAGAACTCAAACTGAAGCTGTAACCAACTTTCACTTTGACCTGAATGTGGCAGAAAACACAGGTTTGCTTTCATTTACTGCTCAACAGCTCTGAGACCTGTGAACATGAGAAGGAATCTCAGGAGCTACTTAACAATACTGTATTTTTCCAAATAATCTAACCATTACTAACAATCTGGATCATTAAGGCTGAGTCTAGGGGTTGGTCTAAAATTAAGTGTGGCTTAAGAAGGCCAGGTGTTAGAAAAGCAAGTCTTTTGACCAAAAGGTTGCTGGTTCAAATTCCAGTAACATCTGAGGAAATGTTGGTGAAGAAAACAAATAAATAAAGACTCTTCCATTTCCTCCACAGAGGAGGACACAGCATAAGTCCAGCCAAAGCAGATTTGGAGTAACGCCCATCTTTCCACATCCTCTTTTTATTACTCCACTCCCTCTTTGGGGGATCACCATAAAATCTTCTTTATAAAAGAAACATAAATTTGTACAAGTATTTACAAAGGGGAGCAGGGGGAAACCAAGGCATTTAGTGTTTGGGTTCTACATTTATCCACAGAGACATGGTTGCACATCCCTCAGTCCCACATCCAAAACATTTTAGGAGACCACTTGAAGTGTTTTTTGCCATGGTGACTAATATCTTGGCCCACTACTGTTTCAGGGTGTGTTGTGTCCGGGGCCAGCCCAAGTCCCTGAGTTATTAGTGTTTTCGCTCTTAGCCAGTGCTAAGGATCTCAACCAGAGTCTGAATCACTGGTGTCTGAGGACGAGGATGAGGAGGACGAGGAAGATGAGTCCGAGCTGGAGCTGCTGCCACTGAGGCGCGAGGGCTGGGCTTGAGTCTCTACAGCACTGGGCTTCTCCGCTGAGGAGAGGAGAGCAGAGTAAATGACTGCGATTTCCACAGGTGTACCGCGTAGAAATGAAAAGGACAATTAATGTACAACGTAAAATGTTTTATGAAACGACAATCAAGAAATAGTACCTGCAACAGAGCAACATCAAAAAGGTGTGAGAAGACACGTCTACAGACAATGAGAATGTAAGAGCTCACCTTTAGGCTTCGTAGGTTTCTTGACAGAATTAAGTTGTCCACTGACATCCTGCAGCCTCTTCTCCAGCTCCCTCCTCTTCTCCAGGGTCAGCTCCTCTTTAGACTTGCCAATACAGCCTTTCTTTGCAGCTGCAAGTGAAAAGATGACAAGGCTGTTATACACCTGGCAGCCACATGGTAAATGCAGTGATCTATTTATTGCACTGGTGTAAAAGAGCTGCAAGTACTGTTTAGAGAGTCTTTGGGAGTGGAGGGGCCTGGGAGCAGTGGGGCTTTTTCCCCCCAAGCCATCTGGAGGTAGTGTGAGCTAAATTCATCAGTAACGGGATGGAACTATGTAACATCCTGTATTAGGGGTGCAACTAATGATTATTATTGATCTGTTGATTATTTTTAGTGAGTAATCAATTAACCATTCGGTCTATTAAACATTAGAAAAATGTGAGAAATGCTCATTATAATTTATAATTTCCAGGCCAAGGTGGCATTTTCAAATTGCCCGTTGTGTCGATCTACGGTCCAAAACCCAGAGGTATTCAGTTAACTGTCGCATAAGACGACGAAAAGCAACAAATGCTCACTATGAAAAGCTCGAACTCGGGGAAGTTTGGAATTTTTGCTTTAAAAATTACGATTAACAAATTATCAAAATAGTTGAAGATTTGTTTTCTGTGTATAGACTAATCATTTCAGCCCTACACTCTCCACATTAGTTCCTTTAAGCTGACACCAACAGAGCTGAAGTACAAGTTGTACCCTCATTCTGCACCTAGTAGCTAACGTGGCTCTATTTTAAATAACGCAAGGCAAAAAAAAAAATGTATTTTCTTCCTGGTGCAAGGAAAGATATCATTGCTCATCACATTAACATTATCATATTACAGCTAGCTGGTAGCAGGATTAAATTAACTTCACAGAACATTAGTTTAGGAGAAGTGTAGCTATTTCTGTCATTAATTAATTAGCTTCCTGACATGACCCAACTACACAAACTTCCATTGAGGAACTTATCCAGCAGCATTTACTCAGGAGGAAAACTAGCCCTCCACTCGCTGAGACACACAGAGGAGAGATGAATAAAGGATGTGGGTGAAGTATCAAAGTCAAGTGCATTAAATGGCTGAGGAGAGGACATTACATGCCTGTCAACTTGGTGAAATACCATGACTACATTTTTATTTCTTTAGCAGTCCGGTCAGTGAAAAACCTTTGATATTTAAGAGTAGAATCTTCCTTTGCATATAATCTTGAAACTTCATTAAAAAGCGGCCAGGCGTGCCATCATACGCAGTCACTGCATGATTGCCTTGTAATGCTGTGTCATGTTTGGCCTGCCTTCATTGGCCTTGTCGTTTTAAATGGCTAATTCCACAGGTGGACAAGGGACAACAGTTGAAAATTAGTCTTGGCTAACACTGGTGAATAAATAAATCTAAATAGAATAAAATCTAAATAGAAAAAAAATATATATATATTGCTTAAAAAGGTTGGCAGATCTGGGCTCTGTTTTAATCAACACTAGCTTTATTACACTACAAACTGCAAAAGTCATTTTCAGATAACTCATTTGAAATATAAAAAGCAAAAACAAAAATAAAACACTTGGCCCACTGCTATGCTTTACAAAGCTCAGCTGCTTTGAGACGTATTGCTGCTTGAAGGTGGGAAACTCAATTGTCCTTTTTTTCTTTTAAGCTGTATCGCAATTCTTTCACATACACACAAGACCATCTGGGGGCAGCGATCAAGTCCGTCATTTGTTGGAGGTGCAAGCAAACAGGTTAACAGCGTTGAGATTGCGCGATCGATTGGGTATCACTCTTTTTTTCTATTTTCTGGCCTCCTTGCAACAAAATTTGACCCATTCATTTATTAGCAGTCCGATTAATGATTTTCTCTCAAGAAGTCATTTGCTAAATTAGTCCCTTTTAGGATAAAATTTCAAAAGAGAAGAAAAATAGGGGCACTTAATAGTTTCGGGACAGTCTGCAATAGATGGAATTCAAGTACACTTGTTCTAAAAACAGGTTTAAGTACCTAACATATTACATTCTCAAATTCCAAACAAAGCCATTGTGTGTAATCAATATATCAGCCACTCATAGCCTATGCAAATAATGAAATATGTCAAGATTAGAAATAGAAGTAGAAGTAAATTCGGTAGGTTATTACCAGGAGTGTACATTAGGTAGAATCATTCAGCCAAACATCACCAGGCAATCTGTAGGGACCCTGCACACTTTAAAAAAAAAAAAAAAAAAAAAGCACCTCTGGTTGTGTTTGCTTGCTCCTCCAACAAGTGACATGACGTCACTGTGTGTAAATGAATGATGCAGCTGATGAATCACAGTGAAATTCGGGGGCACTTTGCTGATTTTTTCGCTGCATAAGTCTCCAAGTTCTGCCCCCAGAACTGGCCTAAAGGACAACTTCATCACATGCTAGATAGTGCTACTGATGTGGTCCTTGTATAATATCAGTAGTGCTAATTACATGTAAATGAGAGCAAATTTACAAACAAGACATTATTAAACCAATGTGTTGTGTTGGACGTTTGATCTACCTTGCTCGCCATAAGGCTTACGGGGCTTCTTCCTTAGACAGGTCATAACATAACGCTCCAGCTCTTTCAGTGTCGATGGCTTGAGTGTTTCAAAGTCAATCTCAATCTCCTCTGGGTTGGTGTCCCTCAGTGAGGGCTCCCTGGACTGGATGATGTGGACCACACGACCCAGCTTTTCCCCCGGTAACTTGTTGATGTCGAGGCTAAGCTGGCGCTTTTCATCATATGACATGGGCACAATCTCCTCCTCTTCCTCGGAGTCGTAGTGCGGCAACATGGAAGTGGCCACTGGGGGATAGAACGGCTTTTTTGTGGTCCTGAAGAATTGAGAGCAAGAGATAACATCAGGACAAAAGGCCAATATTATCAGCTGCTTGACTTTCTAAACTGCTAAATCAGAGATCGAGCATTATGTTTATTTTCTAAAAATAAACAAATCATTGTGAAGATGAGATAAAGCTAAATGGTATCTGGTAAGGTGGGTATTTTATTTCTTTTTAACTACTAACTTGCTGTTCTTGTTACTCTTCTTCCCCTGGCCTTTCTTTGCCTGGGATCCACCTGCTCGAGCGGATTTACTCTTCAGAATCTTGCCAGGCATCTTCCATTCCTCAGAGCCAGCTCTGCTTCTGCCACCTCGACTTCTCTTCTCCAGCTTCTTCTTTTTCTTCTTCTCCTTTTTGTCCTTCTTCTCCTTCTTCTTCTTGGGCTTGACAATGGGGCCTTGAGAGAGGGCAGCCAGCTGCTCGTGCATGGCTCGGAGCTGTGAGAAAATTACATTTTAAAAAATGATCACTGTGAAAACTGTTTTTGTTTCCACATGAAATTTGCTGAATATTGACTTACTTTTAGACTTGTGACTTACTATCTTCAGTTTAGTTTTTTTGTTTTTAAATTACATTCAGTTTTCACTTCGCACCTGAACTTGGTTAGGTGTAGGCAACAAAACTACTTGGTTAGTTTTAGAAAAAGATCAGGGTTTGCATTAAAAATCAACCCTTCTACAACATTTACCATGTGTTAGAATGCGTTCCTGCCAGAAATTCTTCCATGTGACTCATTTAAGTGGTCCAGAAGAGGTTGTAAATAGGCACATTGGCAATCCACCCCAGGTGCTGGCTACAGTCACCTGCGAGCGAACAGCATCTGGCATAAATAAATAGCACTGGTGGTCTTACTTGAGTGCACACCTGGTCCTGTAACTCAGCCAAGCGATGTGCTCGCTCCTCCTCACTGTCTGAGCTGGGGCTGCTTTCACTCTCTTCACTCTCACTGCTGGGCTCACTCTCAGAGGTGGAGGAAGATGAGGATGAGGAGGAGGAAGAAGAGGACGAAGAGGATGTGGGGTGGCCACTCATTGACATGGCTGTATGATCCATATGTGGTTCATCTGGCATCTTGGCAAAACGGAACTCAAACACATCCTGGGGCACAAAAATCAAATCAAGTAAATCCAAAAATCACAGAGTAAGAAAGGGGAATAAAATTCAACAATTAAAAGACTTTCATCATAGTCTGTTTTTTTTTTTTTTTTTTAATTCATTTTCATTCACTCTGAATGTTTGAAAAGTAGAATTAGACAGCTAAGCTCACCTGCAGCTTCCGCGCCATGCCCACAACATCATGGTCAGGTGGGTTGTACTTGTAGCAGTTGGAGAACATGAGTCTGACATCACTAGCAAACTGCTGAGCATCCCTGTATTCACGACAGTCCATCTTCCTCTGATGACAGATTGGGAAAAGGAAAATTCTAGTGCTTCAAAACAGAATTCATTTGGAGGTTTTCCCATTTGTTATCATATTTTCATATTTCTAAATAATTAATGACTTGCATTTAAAAAGTATATTGAAGATTTTCAGCCCCAACACTAGCATTTGTGTTTGTCATTATATTATAAACATTCCATCATTAAGAAATTTGAAAGAACATCCCTTTACTATGTAACCAGTCGCACAGTAGAAGTAATATTCATTGTTTAGTACTCTTTCCAAGAGTTAAAAGTACATGGAGAAGTCACCTTGATGGTGCTGAGGTCCATGGGACACTTGATGATATCATGATAGTCATGAAGTCCCAGTGCAGCTGCGTCCACAGGTGTGTAGAAAGGCCATGCGTATGCAGCATGTTTCTTTGATAACATGTCTTTCAGCAGCCCACTGCAGTATCTCAGCTGCAGGCTAAGTTTGCCCTTCTTCGAGGGCTGAGGCTGGACAGAATCAGGCAAGTCCTTCTTGGGGGGTTTGATGGGGCGTCCGCTGCCGACTCTGCGTCCAGTGCTGGCCATCATGGGCTGGAGGAGGACAGGACCTCCAGGGCTCCTGACCAGGCCCATCCCAGGGGGCGTATCTAAGGTCAATCCCCCCATGGAGGAAACTGTGTGCATGGAGGTGTCGTGTACTTGGCCCCCGTGTCCTCCTTTCCCTAAACCTACCATGTGTGTTGCTCCAGACATGCCCACACCCGACATGCCCACAGACAAGCCCATGGTGGACGGAGTGGTCGTGTCTGCCTTTCGTTTTACACCTTTCTTCTACAGAAAGAAATAAACAGATTGGAAGTTACTACGATCATGGTACTGTGCCTTGATTCCACTCATTACTGCCTGCAATTCAAAAAAAAAAAAATTCAAATTAATAACACTGTATATACCAATTTTTTTGCAAGGTTTCTTTGCATAAAACTATCAAACCTGTGTCACTTACGCCTTTTAAGATATCTAAATGTTTCAAAATTCTTTTTTTGTAAAAAACAACTTCTATTGAATATGCTTAAACCCTAAACTAACTACTTCTGTTTGGAATAATTTATTGTGTGTGCAGCAATAGGCAAACCACTTCAGAAATTCCTACACAAATTATACCAATTATGATTATTAGCATCATGTTTTGTTGTACAGTATGTACCTTGGTTGTGGGCTGTGTAGGGGGCAGGCCCATGATGTTGGCCGGAGGCAGGCTTTTGGTCAGCACAGTCTGGGGTGAGTTGGCTAACATGGACTCGCCAGTGTCCGAGGAAGAAGGGGAGTAGGCTGACTGCGACACTGCTGGGACCTGCTGAGCCCTCGATGCTGAAATATACAGTAAAGTCAATTTTGGAAATAGAAGCTGAGTTTAAAAACTGTTTTACAGATTGAAAGGTGATAAAGTTAGCACTAAATAGTTTGGAGGAAGCTTGTTGTCCCTGGAGACATTAAAATGGTAATATAAGACTGAAAATGTGTCCAATTTGTGTATTCAAATCAGAAATCTCCAGAATACCCCTTAAGATTTCCAGTGGTAAATGACTTCATTCAAATTCTGTAAGACTCTGTCACTAACTCACAATTAGATTTGCGACCTCTTCCCCTGTTGTTTTTGTTTCGAGGAGCTGGAGGAGGAAGCTCAACTTCCTCCTGGGGCATCTGGGCCACCTTCTGGAGAAAGATCTTCTCTAGGGACTGGGCCATCAACACAATGTCGTCTGTCGGCTAAACAAGAAAACAATATATTAACACATTAGTAGAATACAAAAAAGCCCTAAAAAGGTTTAAAAAAAAAAAAAAAAAAGTTTCTTCTTAGGATGCATTTTAATTTCAATATATTATCGTAGGTACACATTACCTGTTTTATTAGTGCTGCAATTATTAGCTGATTAATTCATGTGCCAGCTGATGAAAACATTGATACATCATCATTTCAAGTTTTTATAAAAAAATAAATAAAAAACAAAAAACAAACAAACATTTCCATGATGCAAATTTACAAATGCTTACGACATGTCCTTGGGATTCAGCATTACCTCTGACATTTTATAAATTAAATGAATAACAAACAAAACAACAAAAAGAAGTGACAGATGGCTGGATGAAATGGATGTTGAAAATTATCATCAGCTGCACCCCTAGTTGGTAACACTGAACTTTATTTGATTTCAACAACTATCACTTAGATAGCGTTGGAGAAAACACTTGATACATGCACATTGTGCAATCACCGTCATTTTTGTGTGTGAATATGGCAAGCATCTCTTTTGTGCTGTTTACCTCGCAAGAGCAGTCGATTATCTGATTTGTGAGAATAATTTGGCAACGGATCTACACTACATCTTCAGAGGCAGCGCAATGTTTCTCAAAAGTTGGATGCTGTGGTCACTTGTTTCTTCGTTAACCTGACAATTTAATTCTCTTCGCTTGCCTCCCAAGTTATTCTGAGGCACAGGTATGACCTATGCAGGGCAGCACTTGTTCTGTTACATAGGGTAGGAGAGTATCCCAGACAAGTTGAGGTTTGCAAACTGTTTGATGCACCTTTTTCTAATGGGAAATACAGAATGGGTTTTAAAATGACCCTCTATCACAATGAGATTAAAAATTCCTGTTACTGCACCTGGGTCCAGATCGTCAAATAAGACTAAAGGTTTTGTTAGGTCAGTTCAAAGCTGGTACAAATCTGCATTTGGACATTGCAGCACTTTTTAGCAAACATGTTTTTCACCCCTAAACTGGGTGATTGGAAAGTTGCAGACACTTACTGTAGTTTGGAAGAAAAATCAAACCTCCAACACATTTTCAAGGTAAACATAGCTATTCCCCGAGTACCCCAACTGCCTTGAGCTTTATATAACTTTGTGTTATCCCTGCTTTGGCTAAGGTCCCCCTGATGTTAAATGTAATCATGAGCAGACTGGCATTTTGTAAGGAAAGAGTAAGGGGGAAATTAAAAAAGAAAACAAAAATGTGGATGGACAAAGATCTGTTTTTTACCTTTTAACCTACCTTGTTGTAAATGTAGCAGTTGGTGAACATTGTGTTGAAGTCCTGTATGCACTCACTTGCACTGCGGTAGAAGTTGTTCTCCAGACGCTTTTTTATGGTCCCCATGTCCATGGGCTGTTTGATAATTTTATGGTAATCCTGAAAAAGACAGAATGTCTTTTTCCATTTATGGATTTACAAAACACACAGATCCAAAGGATAACATGTGAAAGTGTGAAGACTTTGTTCCAACATGGTCCCAAAATGTTAAAAAAACAAACAAACAAACAAAAAACACGATATTAAAGAAAGAAATCTGAGACACAAATGGCAATTTTAGAAAAACTGTCAACTAGCCAAGTTGAAAATCAAAAATTTATAAACTCTATCAGAGAAGAAACATCCAATAGAGGATACTTCCTTCTTAACATCTGAGCCTAGGCACTACCATGAGTTGCAGAAACATGAATAGAACTCATCAAAATGTAGTGAAAATAAAAAGTGAAAGTCTCTTCGTTAAAGCTCCAGCATTTAACCCACCGGTAGGTTAAGCCTGTAGGCATCCACGGGCTCATGGAAAGGCCAGGCAAAGTGGTGCCTCCACAGAGACTTCATCAGGGTCTTCTGGAGGTACTGCAGCTGGTTGGTCATGCGGCCTGGCCGGCTGGGATCCCTGACTGGGGGCTGGGGTGGGGCAGGGGGACCCTGGGGCATCGCGTGCGGCAGAGAAGGGCTCTCAAAGTCCTCGTATAGCAGGGAGGGCTTGCGAATGCGTTTGCCCGAGCTGGTGTGTTGGTCCATCCCGCCACTGGACAACCCGATCAGGGAGCTGAAGTGAATGAGACAGAAACACCAGAGGATTGGAAGAAGATAACAAAAGATTTTTTTCCCCCGTTGGAATAATAAAAGGAGGAACTCAATTAAAGTGGCGAGAATGGAAAGTCCAAACAACTTACCACTGATTTACACTATTCGATGAAAGATTAATAAAAAAAGAGAATGCTGAACCCATTTTTGTGTGGACAATGTCCTCATATATAGAGAGAAAGAGATGCCTGCTAGTGAAGGAAATGGTAATTTTATCTTCACTGTGCTGCATTCACATTTTCCACCAGTATTGATGCGACCATCGATTCACTGATCTGCTATCCACTAGTATCAACGGACGCACTCATGGAAAATCCGCCATTTGCAGCCTATACATGCTTCATTTACATAACCTATATGACCAGTGAAACTATGGCTCTGCCTCCCAGTCAGCTAAACGTCATCGAGTAAGCTACGATTCTATCAAGAGGCTGCTACTTTTAGCACAGTCATGGGAACCGCCATTGCATGGTTCTTCACCCCCTTAAAACAAACATTAACTTATAATAAGGCTGTGTGTTAGACCCTCAAAAGCTAAATACATGTACTATATTATCACATTTAGCTCACATGAATATATGAAACAGCTTTATTTTTTAAAACTGTGGCTTATAAATATATTATGAATCATAGGAAAAACAGACTTAGATGTAGCCAAAATGCCAAATATTTGATGGTACCAGGTTCTTAAATGCAAACATTTGCTTGCTTTTCCTTTTCTTACATTATGGCATATTGATTTTGTTTGCATTTTGGACTGTTGCCTTGACAAAACAAGACATTTGACGACGTTACCTAGGAAACTGTGATGGGCATTTTTCACTGTTCACTGCACTGATCAATTAATTAATAATTGGCCGTATCTGAGTTTACCACCTTGTCACTCATTGGCAATCTTCATGCTCAATGAGATCGTTTTATTCTTAACAGCGAATTTTGCAGCCACTTATCAACAAAAAACTGATGTAACTGATGATTTTTTTTTTTGCAAAACTGCAATAATGCTGAAAATTTGTCAGGCTACACAAGGCTTTTGTGCTCCCACAAGAAAATGCTAAAGTTTCCCAGTAAAAGGCCAGTCTGAAATGCTTGTGTGCTTCAAAATAAATATTTCAGTGTCAAAGCACATATACTCATCCGAAAGAAATGTTACAAGTACATAAATAAACCACACAGTGAAACAAAAGATAAACACCTCTAAAAATTTCCTTTAAAAAAATATATAAAAAAGGGGCCTCATACAGTCTTGACCCTGCACTTTTCTGTGTAAATTCTGTGTGCTCTGGTTTCTTCCCATACATAAAGGAATGAATGTTATGAATACTCCTGCCAATGCCCTTGACTGAGGAACTGTGGTCTCACAGTTGTAGTTGGTCCCCAGGCTCTACAGCTGCCCTCTGCTCCTACAGCTACTATTAAGATTGGGTTAAATACCAAGGACAAATTTCCCTTTAGGAATTAAGAGAGTTGAGTACAAGACAAAAGGAAGATTATGAAGATCTCAAAATGCTCTACAGGTTACACGATCTTCAGCCTTGGCTGTGGTCCAACAAGACTACATAGGGCAAGTTCTATATAACAGAGGTCTCTCAGTCCATGTTGTCAAAGGAAGTCCCTCTAAGCAGAGCGCATTAGAGGAAGTTAATCTCACCACACAGTTCAGGACACACACCTGCCCCACTGACACACAAGTTGTGGTAAAGCCTGTGAGTTGATTTTCTACATCAATCAGAATCTAGGCATCACAAAGAATGGCTCAAGTGCATTTGTGCTCAGAAAAATGTGAGGCATTGCGCAGTAAATACATTGCAATATACCGTAAACTGGTCAGAATTTTCTTGTGCACTTGTGTCCAACAAAATAATTTAGGATCTGCTGAATACATAGGTTTTATGTGGAAAACAAAGACAAAACAGTCATCATGAGGGGCAAATGTTATTTCGCCACAGAGAAAAGGTGATCTTTGCTTCCTCTATTAAATCGCTGCTTATCAGCAGTTCTGCCTCAATAATGAAATAATTCTGACATTTTTAAAAATTTTGAGCCACAGAGCTCACTAATGCGGTTTAAACACACCCAGGAATCATGCTGATTAAAAAAAAAAAAAGAAAAAGCTATGGCAAGCTTTGTTTTAAACATTTGCAATAATTACAACAAATTTTAAATAAAAATAAACAGCATGTTATCCTCGATGGAGTTATGAGATTACACCCAATAACATCATCACCTGCACAGCTCCATGACTGCGACTGACGTGGTTTTGCTTTTAAAAATTGCATAAACTTCTGCTTCCACCAAAGAGCAGCAGTACTCATTGAGTAGAGTCTACAAACCGTCTTCTTCATTTAATCGACGCGTTGAAAGGAAAACCAGAGCCTCGCATTTACAATCCAACAGCTGAGGATCGCGTGGTTTGGACGCCCCGCCCTCACTGTTTGTAAACACTGCCTCACAATGGCAGAAACGAACGACGGACACCGAGTTTCTGTCAGGAAAGCGAAATCACGAAGCCTTCACTTAACGGTGCATCTTTATTAAATGGCCAAACCATAGACCGTTCAGTCGATTCCAGTCACTTTGCCACAGAATAGGCGTTCGACGTTTGCTAACCGACTGCTAGCTAGCTCCCCTTCACCGGACCGCAACAATGCCTGAAAAAAAAAAATCTATCTAAGGTCTGCCACCCTTTCGCTTATCAAATCCTGTGTGAAGAAGCATTCTGGCCACTCTATTTACTACCAGTTAGTTACCAGTGGGATTAGCGCTAGCGGGATGCCTAAGCAATGAATGACAGATAGCCGGTCGGGAGCAGCCGGCTGACCCAGCCGGTGGGGCTGCAGCTGTCATTTGCCTTTCCTTTGCCTTGTGAAGCTAAAAGCTAAAACGACTCTACACATCTTTTGTTGAGATAGTCTGCTATAAAAACTAGCTGTGTCTTTAGACAAGCTAGAATTGTTATAGGGAGGCTAACGGTAACAGTAACGTAGCAAGATGACATTTAACGTTAGTCCACCTTAAATGGCGCTGCAAAGCAAATCAAATCTCCTCATTTGAGTCAAAAAAAAATGCGGCCATTACCTATCGTGAGGCAGGTTCACGGCCGCTTCCATCTGGCAGAAAGGGGAGTGTTATTACGATCCAATTTTTCCACCGATATTGATGCTGCACTCCAAACGAAACACAACCGAGCTCCTCCGCAATGAAATGGCGCCTATTCGCTTCCGTTTGACCCTATATAAACCCACCACGTGGCAGTGCCGCGTATTTCCTGTCACGTTCAGGCTGGTTCTGCTCTCTGATTGGCTGTAAGCACACGTCTGTCAAACAGAGCACACGCCCCCTCATTTCTCGGTCGGTACATCTTGTTCTCTGTCATGTTTTTCCGTACACAATGGGCGCAGGCGTCGCACTGCGTTGAATTTCTACCGTTATTAGCTTTTGGCTTCCACAAAAACGGCCTTGCTTTTTCAGACAAATGTCCTCCTGTCTGCAGGGGAAAGGCGTGATGATGTGTATACGTTATCTACAGCATCTGGGTTGCTGATGCGGGTCTTCACCGCCTTATAAAATACCTTCCGGTTACCTGTTGGTAATGGACAGTGTAAGACTGATCTTGGCCAGTGTTGTGTGTGTGGACTATCAGAGGGCTGCACACAAGGCTGGATTAACGACCAGGCTAAGTGGGCAACTGCTCAAGGGCTTTGTCAAGTAATTAACACATAGAAAACCTCAGGCAAGACAGTATTATTTAATCATAGTAGAACTGAAAGGTACCCAACAATTACTTTAATTATCGAGAGGTGTGACGCTTATTTCCTTTAAAAATTGATTGATTGATCAGTGTTCAAAATTTAAGAAAACATTCCATAATCCCATTATCCGATTATTACCTGAAGTCCGAGTTAACATATTCATGTGATTTAGTTTTGTCTGACCAGCAGTCGAAAAACACAAAATGTTGAGTTTACTATCATAAAAAACTTGGCAAAACTAGAATATACTCACATTTGAAAAGCTGGTACTAGTGAACAGGTTGGTTTCTAGGTGCCTGTTGAAATAAGGAAACCGCCATGTATAGGGGAGGTCAACAGGGGCCCAACAACAAAGTTTTGCCCCGGAGCCCCCTATGGGGGTTTAACCGGCCACGCCTGAACATACTTTTTATGTGGTATGCTAGTAGATACCCAGGAGCTTTTTCAGCTCAGACGCTACTATTGGATCTGACTGCTGGTGCTGAGATTGTGAGATTGTGATTGTGATTAAAGCAATGCACTTTTCCTAAAAAGCTTGAGCTGGAATCATTGATTTTCTGAAAGTCAGTGACTAATGCTAAGGATTGGCTTTCAAGAAAGACGCTTTGACAGAGTATAACTAGTACAACTACGTGTAGTCACTTAGCCACCACCTCTGCCTGGTAAATGCCTTCATCTTTCAAACCCCAAACTTCCAGATTGTAACTCAGGCTTTATGTTAAAAACTTTTAAGTCTCAAGCCCAAGCCTGATGACTTCATCGGGGTTTTTTTCTCAAAAAATAGTAAGCTCCCTCCGGAGCCACAGAAGATATTTTATAAATGTTATTACTTCTTCATGACAAATAAACTGATCTTCACATGTAAAATTGGTGGAGTGCCCCTTTAAGTGCAAGCAAAATAAAAGAAATAATGTGATATCGCCCCAAATTAGTTCTTCCAGGATAGGGATGCTTGAAAAAAAAAAAAAAAAACATGCCATGAAAGCGGAAAGCAGCAACTCTTTAGAATCATCTGCAACTATTTATTTGCAAAAATATTATTTTTACATAAAAATAAAGACTTTCACAGAGCAGCCCTGACTAATATATTTGCTCTTGTAAAGCTGCAACTCAACAACTGGTAGACAAGAAAAGTTAACTGACTAATTAATTTATTCAAAAGACTTACTGTTGTAACTCTATGGAGGCATACAAACTACTAATAGGTTAAATTATTTACCTTAGAAAAAAAAATATCACTACAGGGAAAAGTACAGTAAAGATAAAACATTTGACAAATAGGAAAAACATATTACAGCCATGACATTTAGAAACACTCAGTCTTAAATAATGCAATATTCATTTCTTCTACATTTGGAATGTGTATGAAGCAATGGAGTGCATAGAGTCATCATCATAAACTATCTTCTAGATCACACAGACCATTGTGGGCAATGCTGCAAATAAATGAGCAGGACTGCTTTGTGGCAATATTGACTTTCTATGATTTTTGCATCCTGTATTTTATTGCTGGATAAAGCAGTAACAGACAGGTATTTTTTAATCCATAAACAGAGACTTGGTGGATTTTTCCAGAATATTAACTATACTGTGAGATATATCCTTATCACAATATAAATTTAAATGTACAGTGATGTAATATTTTAATCACCCTGTCCAAGTAGGCCCATTCTTCCTGGGGCAGCTGGGGGTGGGGCACCTAGCTCAGCTCTGCTGATTGAAGGGTACCTCTTGTTTTTTCAGTCATTATTTTTTAAGGCTGGAATTCTGAAGTAGGGATTTCTGGTGCAACTTCACCTACTTCCAAGGTGCATGGAGAAAGGAAATAGTCTTAAAAGGTAAAAAAAAACTACCGATAATTAATAAGTGTAGCTGGTGTTTTAACCCTTTAAATCTGGACTTTTAGCCAGCAACCCTCCTGTAACTCAACTTCTGTGGCTTGAGGGCAACCACCACCCGGACGTATCACTGCGTATCATTCCTCTCCTCTTCTTTACGCTCAAAGCTCATATTATGCTTTTTCACCAGTTCAGCATAAAGGCCCTCTTTCTTCAGCAGCTCATCGTGACTGCCCTCCTCCTTTACCGTTCCGTCATTGAGGACAATTATATGATTGGCCTTCTCTACAACACTCATCTTGTTGGATATCAACAGTATGGAGCAGTTGTTGGTTTGGTTCAACAAGGCTTGGTGGACCTGTTAAATGCAATCATGACTTGGTGTTACATGTAGAAAAGATGAGTAAAACAATGGAAATAATTTGAGAGACACAACAATTTCCGACCTGGTATTCATTCTCTGTGTCCAAGTCACTGGTGGCATTGTCCAGTATCAGGATTTTGGGACGTCTGATTAAAGCTCTAGCAATGGCAATGCGCTGCCTCTGGCCTCCAGACACCTTGCCTCCATTCAACCCGACATCTGTGCAACAGAACGACATTCTGTTATTGTGCTTATGTACGTCCTCAGGAAATAAGAAGTGTATTTTGCATTAGGCAGGACCACAAGGCCAAAGTGCTGCACTTAATTAATTTTGTCGGCCCATCCACTACTGTCAGCAGGGTTTCTGCAGGGTTCACAAAGTTAAATTTAAGGCTGTTTAAGACCTTATTAATACCGCATAGAATGCAACTGAATGACCAGCAGGAACAACAGGGCGCTGAGTGATTTACTATTGTATCACATTTTTTCAGTACTTCTCAACAGTATATAACAATAATCTTTAATGACATCATCAGTTCAAGAAAAGCCACCTGGGCCCAGGTAGGTGGCAGAAACCTGATGGATGGGTTAACCAATTAAAAACTATGAATGCATTTTAGTTCATTAAGTTTTTGCAAAGACTTGCCCATTATGATACGATTACTGCAGCTAGCAGTAGTGACAGTGATTGCTTAGTGCAGACTTAAACCTCCGGTGCACACAATCCGCGGTCAGAATCATCCCACTTTTAGTTTGTAGGTGTGTAACGTCTGCTGGCAGCCTGCAATCTGATACAAAAACATTTTAGAACTAATATTACTCCCTATGCCAGGCAAGAGAAAATATGTAAGACTTTTGTAAATCAAAGTTAAGACGTTAATACGTTATAAGGTCTTTTTGAGGAAACCAAATTCCATATTTTTTTTAAGACTTTTAAAGACCTGCAGATACCCTGGTCAGGCAGCCCGACAGAGGAGAGTGTTGCTGTGCTTACCATTACAGGCATACATTTTATTTTTCTGCAAACATCTAAGAATGAAATCAGAACGAAAAATATTTCCAAATTCTTCCAGAAAAAAGAAACCCTTTTGAAGAACACTTCAGGATTGACTCTTCCAGATGCTAGAGTTTGTGGGACGAACCTGTGTCGTACTGATTTGGCAGTTCCAAGATGAAGTCATGGGCACTAGCCAGCTTGGCAGCCCTGTACATCTCCTCATCAGAGGCATCCTCGTAGCCGTACTTGATGTTTTCTCGCACAGAGCGATCAAAGAGCACACAATCCTGGCTCACCACAGCAATCTATGAACAAACAGGATGAGGAGGAAACTTCAGTGGCTGCATAATTGTCACAGCTGACTCTAAGAACGGTTTACAATGAGGGAAACCGAGCAGAAATTTTCAGTGAACTGTGATTCACCTTCCCTATATCATCATCCTTGTAAAGCTCTGGGCTACTTAATTTCATTTTCATGGTCTGGCCTCAGCTGCACAATTCACTTACGTATTTGCCATCTTTACTTTTGGTCAATTTTTGCGGTGTGATGACTTAATAAACCCTTTATGCTGTCAGTACCTCATCCACACAGGTTGCGGTTTAGTGTTTTTTTTTTTCATCTGTATGTTCAAATAAAGAATACAGCAGTTAAGCCTCTTGATCCCCAGTTAAAAAAGGGTTGGAGAGTAGAATCCTGCAAACCATCCCCAGAATCCCAAAGGAAAGGTCCCAAAAGGCTAAGAAGCTTCTTGCAGTCTTTACTGATGTTTTTTTTTCAAAGTGATATAGGAATTTAAAACTAAAATATACTGTTTTTATGCGAGAAAATAGTTCTCCCCTTTAATATAATTGCCAAATGATCAGGAATTACCTTGATCAGCCGAGGCATTTCACTTAACTGCCTTAGGACAACAGCTTAACAGCTATAAGCTATAAGGAGGCTGCGTTTCTGTGACTCTTTGTTAGCAAGTCATTCCCCCGTAGTGGCCAAAATTCACTGAAACGGTCTTCTTCTTTGTATTGTGCACAATACAACCAAAACAAGGACCCACTAATAAAAACTTTAACTCACTAGTGGTCAAAAACTCCACAGGGTACCTTTAAACTTTCTATTATTGTGCTTACTTTAAGAAGGGACTATATGTAAGTTTTCTCTGCTGCCAACCGTGCTTTTTTGCTGGGAGCAGGTGGTGGTTATTCGTTTGGCAAGGGCTTTAGCCATCGTTGCGTTTACAAGAGGTTAGAATACGCCCTCTGAGCAGCGCTACTTCTTCATCCTCTCATGTTGGACTGAGGGCAGACTGGACGCTGCAGTGACTCGCTATCGGAAGGTGACAAGACAGGCTGGCTGGGCCGGGGCTAGCCGGTTAGCGTGTTAACTTCAGTAGAAGAAAAGAATTGATAGAAATAAAAGCAAAGCAAAAGTTAACACTGGTAATGCTTTTCCACCACTGGAGACAGCTCTTGGCCAGTACAGGAATGAAGTGCGATGATGACCTCACAATGTTTCTTCAAGAGTGGTAAATAAACGGCTGTTAATGCTAACATTGGCTATGTAGCAATAGCAAAAACGTACATATAGCCCCTTTAAGCCAAATTACATGTCAATGTCAGCTAAATGCTTAAAGTTTCTCATGGAAAAATGCAAAACATATCGATTGCATATTGCTACTATTAACCATCCACCTTGTCGTGTAGGTACTTGTCTTTGTAGCTTTCCAGTGCTTTCCCATCCAGTAGGATCTCCCCTGCTTGGGGCTGGTAAAACCTCTCCAGCAGCTTGACACAGGTGGACTTCCCTGATCTGTTCAGCCCCACAAGGGCAGTTATTTGGTCTGGTTTTACCTCCAGAGAAACATCCTGGTGGAAGTAAGGAATATGTTAAATTGGCTGAGAGTTATATGTTATTAAAATCTTTTTAATTGTAAATATACTAAATGCACAGGCGATAAACATAAATACATACATACCATAAGCACAGGATTGTTTTTTTCTGTCCCGTTAGGATAGGAAAATGTAACATTCTTGAATTGAATGTGTCCCTTAAGATTTTCAGGGGCCAAAGTGCCATCTGGGGGTACTTGAGGTTTCCGATCCAAATACTGAAAGATCTTCTCAGAGGCACCAATTGCCTTCTTCACCTCTGGGTAAGAATACATGACAGCCTGGAAGAGAAGCAGCGGTGAAAGTCGAGAAAAACTGGGCACTTTTTGAATATGAATGTGGGATACTTTGAACGAAACAATTGGCTGCCTCCTGGCCTGCGTCTCACCTCAACTGCAGAGGCAAACTGTAGCTCATAAAGGACGAATGACACCAGGTCTCCGCTGCTAACAGTCCCCCTGGTCACAAGAGTCCCTCCATAGTACAGAATACACACCTTCAGTGCCAAAGTGGTCATCTGGGAGAACATAAAAATTAGCTTATAAAACATGGTAAACTTTTCATTCACATTAAAAGGAATTCTGTTAAAAAAATAATCAAAAATTAATGAAAAACAAGTTAAGAGATAACTTCAAATACTCTTTAAAACAGGTCAGTATTCAACTCACGCTGTTAGCCCAGGTAGAGGCTGCATATGCTGCTGCTTCCTTTTTGTTAAGAGCGTAAGTGTCCTCCAGCTGCCGTCTGTACCTCTCTGTCTCACCATCCTCGTTGGCAAAAGCCCTCACGGTCTTTATGCAGGAGAAGGTCTCTGTGGCCACCTGGTTGGCCTTAGCCAGTGACTCTTGAACCTTTACAGTAATAGTCTGAAACATGGATAAAAATATAAAATAGACTAAATTCATTTAGGAGAAAATTTAATAACATATTTTAGAAGAAATAACAATCACTTTTGATTTTTTTTCTGATGAAAGTGGTCATTTTTAAGCTCAGGGTATTTTTTGTGATGATAATTGTATCTACACTGGAAATATTTTTACAGAATTTTGTTTCGTTTTGTTTTGTTTTGTTTCTTTCAGGATCAACTGATTCAAGGTGGGAAATTTGGAGGGAACTCATCTTTACCTTTTGGAATTGCCCAATATGTTCAGGTACGACCCAGATGATGGGCAGTCCCATGCAAGTGAGCAGGGTCATTTTCCATGACTGGCTCACCATGAAGAACAAGAGGAAGACAAAACGTGCTGTGTACCACATCACGGAACATAGTTTCTCACTCAGCGCCTCGCTCACATCGTTGGTATCCGTGGTAATGTGGGACACAAGTTTACCTAAGGCAAGAGTTGTGCATTAGTCTCCTCAGAGGAATTATAATTTAAGTATGCGTTCAACATGTTAATGTGTTAATAAAATCCTATACATTTCTGGATAATAAATCTGTAATTTTTACTAGTCCACGCAAAACATGTCAAGTACACGTACTGTACATCAATCAGCCACAACATTAAAACCAAGTTACCGGTTTTAATATTTTGGCTGAGTGGTGTGTATTTGTTAGGAAATTCAAAACAATCAGGGAAGTGAGGTTGGCCTTGATAAAAATAAAAGCATATGCCTTCTGATTTATTCACGATGACCTACTGTGTATGACGCGCTTTCATTTAAAGATAACTTTGTGTTGAGTCAGCCGTATGCACAGTGTGCACACGATTTACCTGTCAAAGTGGCATCAAAGAAAGCAATCTCCTGTTTCAGCACAGCCTGGAAGACCACTCCCTGCACTGAGGTGTGTATGTGGCTCATGGTGATGTTGTACACGAGGTCACATACAAGCTCACAAACAGCACTGAAACATACAACAGAGGACACGTTACAGTGTAAAGTACACAAAATATTTGTACAAGGATACTGTTACACTGCCACCTCTACTTTAAATTTTCAAATGGAAAAGCAGGTCCTCATAAAAAGGTGTCACTATAGAGAAATAAAGAAATAATTTGTTATCTAAATTCCCTCTCTAAACCCAGAGTTGGGTGATTTTTATGTGTTATTATCTGCATAAACTGAAAATCTGTGTGAACATAGTGTGCCAGATTTTATCTGGCAAAAGAACCCACAGCTCAGTTACTTTTAGGTTTTAAAACTACAAACTGCACCACTAAAGTTTACATACACTTATTGAAACCCTAACCTAAAAACTAAAAGGGGAAGTTATGCCAGATGGATTACATATTTGTTATTTAGCTACATGACTACCTGAAAAATTGCTCTTTAATGAAAAAGAGAGGAGAAAAAGATGCGAGATGTTGAAGAGGTTTGAGATGTTGAAATCTTTGACATTTGCTTCACCAATTCCGGTATTCTACAAACTTTGAACCGGTTATGCTGGAGCCGCTTTGTTACAAATTTTACATTACCTGGCAACCGTCATTAGTGTCATGATTTTGATGGCCTCTGTGAATGCATCAGGTTCTTCTTCATTTGTGATCCAGGTAGCCAAGCGACCAGTGTACTGAGGAATAGCCATCTCACCTGAGATCAGAAGATCACATTGTCACAATACTGATCTTTGGTGAAGAAAGATTTTCAATCTAATTACTGTTAGATTGATCTAAAGAGTCAACAGGGAAAGACGAGTGGTGATATACAGTAACTGGCGCATGATAACCTACAGCTGAAGCAACCGTTTAGACTTTTGCACATCCCTACTTGCCAGCCGGTGTGATTTAATTTGATTGATATCTATTATTATCAATTAAAAGTATTGCTTATTACGTTATTAAGTTACCAGGGAATTTTTAAGCTTCCCAAGCTTAACAATCCCCTACTGTAACTTGAAAGAAACCAGGTGTGTCTTCATAACTCTGTTTGAAAGTTGGTTCATTGTATAGTTGGAACAGTTCACTTTGAATAAGCTGTACTGGACTCTTAATTAAAACTACCAACTTTTTGAGTGAAGCTGCTAACAACACAGCAATAACAGGATGCAACCGTCCAACACTTTGTAGTTGCATGAGAACATCGCATAGAAATAAAGACACACACTTAATTTAAATTAAGGTGTCGTCTCACATACCATAAGAAGAGAAAAGCATGAGAGACAGCAAAGCAACAAAGCGCCAGAGATAGGGAAGCATGTATCCCATCAGTCTCTTCAGAGAGGCACCGGTTTCCTCTTTGGGCTGTTCAGAGGGTGTCTTCATGAACAGGGATGAGATGTATTGACCCCCGGAGATCAAAAGAGATGACACGTATCGGCTCCAGTAGAGCCATGCCACCAAAGTCACAACGTAACCCTGCAACACCTGCAAAACAAAGTGCGGGTTTTAATACACAAATCCAGAAAAAAATACATAAATCACTTACTGCTTCAGATAACTCTGACAAATGTTAAGATAAAGAGAAGATGCATTAAAATAACGAATAGCTTTTTTTGATTCCAAAAATTGGTTTGTATTTCCGCAGAGTAAACAATGTTTCTAAAATGGCTGATTTCTCGCGCTCTTCATAGTGGTTTGGTTTTGGTTTCAGTCGTGTTCCTGTTCCAGGCTCAGTAGAGATAAAATCTTAACCATAGTCAGTAATTTGATCTTTCTGTGACGGGCTATAAAAATCTTATTTCACAAACAAACAATGTGATAAATATGCAAATCAAGTAAATTAATTCCACTTCTTTACAAAACAAATAACATTGGGGGGAAAAAAAGGCACAGTATCCTAACACATCTCAACATACGCTAAATAGAGGAAACTGAAAAATACAAGATTAAACATGTGCAGAATAGTTTTCCAATACCTCTGCTCACTGTTTCACAAATGTAAACGTTGGATTCTCTTTTTCATGTCAAATCTAACTGAATACTTTGGGGGTGCTGGCAGCTGACCAGACTAATTACCAAATCATAAAATAACACAATGTGCATCGATCATTATTTTTTAACACGGCCCTACAGGTAGCTGTAGCTGGAGGAAGTGGAGGTCATTTTAACTACTTTACACTGTTGGGTACTAATCCATAGCAGTGCACTGTATTTTATATAATATATAATGGAAATACCCATGTACAGTACACGTGCCTAAATAAAAAAATGAAAAAAAAAAAACTCCACTTAGCTACAGTACTTGAGTAAATGTACTTAGTTACTTTCCATCTCTGGCATCTACAGTGCCCACCCACCATCTCCGCTAAGTGCCCTTGAGAAATGCACTTTAACCAATTCCGCATCATCATTGTTAGGACCTACACTGTATGCTTGTTTGTCATTTCTTTTCCTGGTTTGGGTTTTGGACATAACAACATTGGGGTGTAAAACTTGTTAGCAGCTGAACGGGAAGTCTAACGTCTCAGACTTTTTGACCGGCACGTGAAAACACACCATGGTCTGAGACCCAATAAGCATCACGGGCCTTGTTCTGGATCTGTCGCCCCGAGTAACATATTAACATACCTAAAAATGTGTTAAGAAAAATTGCCTTCTCCTGTGGTACTCATTCCAGTCACAGATCATGGTTTCAAACACTCGAGCATTACAAACAGCAAAACACAGCCACCCACCCTTTCCCATGAGTGCCACCCCCACATTTCCTCCACACTGGTCTGCCCCAGCACCCTGAGAAGAGTGGTGTACACTGGGAAGTGGAGGCAGAGGACCGCTATGCTCTGGACCCCCTCGAAGCTACTCAACCACGGCAGGCCTCCGCCTCCAGGGTAGGTGAAGGTGAGGAAGACGAGGAGGCAGGCACGGACCACCCCTTCCCCCCACAGGGTGAGGAATGGATAGGGGAGGAGGAGAGGTGAGAGCTGGGCCAGGTGGATGGTGTGCACCACACACACATCCAAGCACACGAAGAGCAGGGGGAAGAAGTGGCCCATTTTTTGCATTATGCACAGGTTCTGCAAACACAAGTGACAGGGAGGTTCATTGGCAGAGTGATCAAATCAACACAAAAACTCAGGTAATAGTGGTGGGACTAACATCAGTTCTCAAAACCCAAACATTGATATGCATGCCAAGTCGGACCCTTTGTAACTAGATAAACGCCGCCTATACCTTTAACTTTCACGGCCTTGTTTAACAGTGCCGAGAGGTGACTTTCTGTATGCTGCAGATGGCAAACCTGAGTTACTTTCACTTTCACCTCCGCTGCTGATTTCTTGGAAACCGTTTGACAGTAATCCTGCCACCAAAAAACACACTCGCACGAAGGAATCGGCGAAGTCGAAACTAGTGTTGCTGTCGGTGTTATTAAGTCACAGTCGATGCTAACTCACGGTAAATACAGCAACGCGAACTAGCCAAGTTGAACCGGTATCATTACAGCTGTTTAATTTCGACTTACGCTTCCTTTCGACGAGCCAACTTTGTTACGGCAGACGTCTGACGTCCGCCTCTGAACTTGAGACGACTCCGATATTATACCCGACAAATTGCAATTGTCAATTTATTTGACCTAACTCCCAACCTGTAGCCGGCTCAGAGCACTGGCTGCTAAGACTGAAACCGAAAATACGTTAACTATTTATATGCTTTTACGACGGAAAGCCCCCCCCCCCCCCATAAACACACACGCGCACACACGCAAACACACGCACACACACGCGCACACCCTTCTCCGACAGCGGCGGCCGGAAAAACACCGAGCAACGCGCTGTAAGCGGTGCCGTATTTACCCCAGGTCCCGCTCGCGTCGACTCGGAAAACCCGGGACTTCGGAAAAACGACGATAACGTTGCACGTACGTCGCACGCGGTACAGCGCAATGTTTACGCCGTTGTGATCGATGATCCGAGCGCGTGGTGCGGACCCCGGGGCCTCTGCCAACAGCGGCACCATGCGACGAGAAGCTGAAACTGCCGGAGCTTTATTACTTCTACTATCACATGGAATAATAATAATAATACAGACAATATAGATAATAATATAGATAATTATGATAATAACAGGATGTGTTTTCC
This sequence comes from Xiphias gladius, assembly GCF_016859285.1. NCBI lineage: Eukaryota > Metazoa > Chordata > Actinopteri > Istiophoriformes > Xiphiidae > Xiphias > Xiphias gladius. The sequence goes on along the minus strand of NC_053421.1, from coordinate 24,750,166 downwards.
TGGCTGAAAAAACAGATTCCTATATAGTAATTCACTCTGCTTTTGTATGTTTACTATATTTTATGTTTCCATATTTCTTCATTTTTAAGGTTTATTAACCCCTTAAATCTAAACGTATTTATATAAACAGTAGTTTTATTTTAATTCATGTTGTGACAGCCTTTCTTGTTTTCAATGGATTTCATGTTCAACAAGGTTATATCTATCGATTTATCCGTCTATCTATCCATCTGTGAGTCTATGCCATCTGAATGTTATACGAACGCCGTTCAAGGTTTTCGGTGTAAAATCAGCAATAAGGTATAGTCTACTGGGAACTAATGAAGTGGAATAGAGCTTAACACAATGAATAAACTAATTAGTCGATCATTTAATCGTTAAAGTATTTTTTTTTCTAGCAAAAATAGAAAAAAACGTTACCTACTACCATTTCTCAAATGTAAGGATTTGTTGATTTTGCTCTGTTTTATATGGTTATAAACTGAATATCTTTAGGTTTGGGACTGACCAAACAAGAAATCTGACCATGTTACCTTGGACTCTGGGAAATTATGATTGGTATATTTATTTAGTATTTTATGACATTATCTAATCGATACATTCATCAAAAATGAACATAATCCTAAATGGCAGCCCTTTACGGCCCTGTGGCAGGTGCCAGCTTTGCTTGGCTGCTGATCTGGCCTTGCGTTACGGCCCATCAAGACAACTATGGGACTGAAACCCCCAACAGAGACTTTGAACTCCCTGGCAGTGTCCTTCCCTTTCCCCTGCTTTCATGTTAGAAGAATGGGATGAGCAAAGCTATAAATGTTCTTACTATTTCAAGCAGCCCCTTTGCAAGCCACTATAAATCACTAATACTTAAATATGTTTCCTTTTATGTATGTTTTGAAAATCCAAATCCCATCTTGCATTGAAAATATCGCAAAAGGAAAAGTATGCAAGTATTGTTGGCACAATGTTCGCCAAGTATCAAAAGTGAAAGTACTCAGTGGACAAAAATTTCCCATTTGAGTCTTTTTTCCTTCTTTCCTCTCTCTTTAACTTTGGGGGGGGCCGACCTTGGTCGGGCACCAATAGACTAAAACACCAAACTGTATATAATGTTTTACATCCAGCTCGAGCACCCGTAAAATGCTGTTCATGCAGGGAGGCATCAACCATCTAAAAATATAATATATTATGATACACCAGGGCCATTTCTCTGCAAAATTTGTACTTTTACTTTGTACACGTTCACTACATTTTGCTGATGATACTTCTGTATTTTCACTTAAGTAGGATTTTGAGTACAGAAATTGAACTTGTAATGGAGTGTTTTTATATTTTTGTATTGCTACATGTATATGTATGTACTTCTTCCACCAATGACAAAAAAAAAAAAATATTATTAGTGGTAGTGGTAGTGGTAGTGGTAATAGTAGGAGTAGTAGTAGAAGTATTCATGAGTGACTGACAAGAAACTTGCTGATTTCTGGCTTGGAAGCCAGTGCGCATGCTCAGACATGGCAGCTGCCTGTGCGAGCCTCCTCAGACCCGACGCCTTAGGATATGTGCGAAAAGAAGAAGCCGAGCTGGAAGCTGAGCTGACACGCGTTGGGCTTGACAACGCCAGAGCCGCGATGGAGTAAACAGCCGGCTGCGGGGAAACCCTGCGATCTGATCTGGATGGAACCGACGGGTCTACGAGACGTGTTCAAATGTATAACGCTCTGTAAGCGAACACCTAAAATATGTGTCGTCTCGAGGGGGGGTTTGTCGTAGTTTAGCCTGCACGAAGAGTAACTAGGAATTAGCTACACGTACGGTCAGTGAAATATCTATTTTGACCGCAGTTCCAGCCTTCCTCACTTACCTTTTCGACGAATGTCAGGCCCCCCTGCAACGCCTACGTCTACGTAGGGTACGATAAACATCTGGACAAACATCCAAGTCGAGCTCACATGGCTTTGTTGTCCACCGTTTAAAAAAAAAAAAAAATGATAATAATGATGAACAGTGTTTTTAGATTTGTCTAAAGGTGTAAATACGACGCCGAAGTCAGCTAACGATTCGGCCGTTAAGGGAAACTTAAGCAACTATATTGAGAGGGGAAACCCACTTTCAGATTTGTGAAACCAAAAAAAAAACTAAAACAAAAATCAAAAGTCAGTTTCACGGTCTCCTAGATCATCCAGAACACATCGGATCAGGTTTGGCAGATTGAAAACCACTCTACTTAGACTTTTCAAATCTGGTCCAGATAATTCCAGAGAAGCTAAAGGCATGTTTCAGATCTGTGAGACCCCCCCCCCCCCCCCATATAAACCACATCAGACCAGGCCTAGGTCAAAAAACCACTATGCTTAGACTTGTCGAGTCTGTACTAGATTACCATCAAGACAATTTTTTAGCTTTTTCATAGTTATATACGGTGTTTTAAACAGTCTTTACACTCTCCTTGCTAATCCAGTTCAGATTTGACAAGTCTAAGTCCAGTGGATTTTGATCTAGACCTGGCCCAGTGTTGTCTGGTCGGGCAAAAAGCAAATGAAATCGCCCTTTGTTTTCTGTTTTCCCAAATAGAAACAAGGGTTTCATGGATCTGAAACAGTGTTTTAAACGGTCACAGGAGTCTCCTTGTTAGTCAAGTCCAGGCTTGAGTGTAAGTGCAAGTGTGGCGTTCTCACGCTAGACCTGGTCTGTCGCCTGGATGGAGAAAATGCAGTGAAATCTCCTTTTTGTTGTGCTTTCGTGAATAAAGAAGGGATTACGTAAATCTGAAGGTGGGTTTCAAAATCTTTAACTACGATGTCTAACACCCTTTCACAACAGTTAGTATTGTAAAAAAAAAAATTGCCGACTCAGGTTTCCCTTAACTTTGCCCTCAACTGCCAAATCGGAAGCTAACTTCAGCGTCGCGGTCTAAATGGATGAGCAGTCTGAATGCTAATCACTGAATCCAAAAAGGCATGCTGGTGTTTTTCTTGATGCGCAAGGCTCCGACAACCTGTTTTTTTTTTTTTTTTTTTTTAATGTTTAGCCATTGCAGCAATGGAGGATGTTGGTCTCTTCCCCAAACCCACCAATGACCCCCCAGTTCACAGACCCGCAGTCACTGAGACTTTTGGGCTGCACCACATCCCAGCAGGTGGGTATGGGCTCAGAGCTCACCACGGCGGCACTCTGAGTGTGTGATGCTTTTTGAAGATACACAGCAGTTATCCACATGTCCCAACAACAAAGCTGGATTTCAAACCGGGCTAAGAGGGCAACCGCTAACGGGCCCAAGGCCCCCAGGGGCCCCGAAATCCATAACTTTTGACTTTACATAATTTGATTAGTCACATTTTTTTTTTTTTTACAAATTTGCACCACTAGAGTAAAATACCCAAAAAACCCAAATACTCACATTTGAGAAGCGACTATCAGTGAATTTTTTACTTTTTTTTTTTTTTTTTTTGCTTAAAGAAGGACTCAAATGATTAATCAATTAATTTTCTGTCAGTTGCCTAATCTATTAATCAACTTTTCATTTCAACCTTAACATACTTTTGGTATCTGCGTGACCAGGGAATTTATGAAAGTGCCCAGTTTAGTTGAGGTTCACCGGGGTCCAACCACAAAGTTTTGCTCCGGGAGGTTAATCCGGCCATGCTCAACAAGATGCCCGTGTGCTGTTCTGTCTAGATCATCTACATGTCTCTGGTGCAAGCAGGAAATCCGACATGGATAAAGATGGACCGTCCAAGAAAAGGTCCCACTCGGTGATAATAGCAGAGCCGCAGACGATTCCCCAGTTTCCGTCACAGAACCCGGTGCCTCCTGGTACTGACACTAGTAAGTAACAGTGTGGTGAAGTCCTGTGACCCTGTAACTGCAACAACTACATCAAATTTTAAGAGGGTCAGACTAAATGATTTCATACTATTTTAGCTGTCATAGTTGAAATTGTTGTGACATAAAACCAGTAGTGGAAGAAGTACTCAAGCCTTTTACTTAAGTAAAAGTAGCTAAACCACACTGTAGAAATACAAGTAAAATTACAAAGTAAGTGTTACTTGAGTAAAAGTACCCAAAGCATCAAAATATACTTAAATTACCAAAAGTACTACGATAATCAGATTTGGATTGTTTATCTGAATCTGCTAAGTAACTGGTAACTAAAGTTATCAAATAAATGTAGTGTAAGTGAAAAGTAATGCTCACGTGAAGTACAAATGCCTCAAAATTGTACTTAGGTACAGTACTTGGGTAAATGTACATAGTTACTTACCACCAGTGCATATAACTGTAACCAAGTGGAGCTAGACGCAGAACTTTTTGAATGCTTGCTCATATCCTGTTAAGGCCAAATTCTTGCTCTTTCCATGTACATATATATAAATCCAAAATCCATAAATTCATAAAGTATGAATCTAACATTAATCTGGATCTGGATACTCTTTATCGTATATTTTTGACCGGCATTTCAAAATCTAAACGTTGCTCCTGTTTCCCTCACTTTCTTCCCACTTTTCTCTTGTTCTATATACAGCTAGATTACATGTGAATATTTCAAAAAAAAAAAAAAAAAAGTTTGAAATTTGCTTAAGTTTGTCAAAGTTTAGGTAAAATGAGCGGGTTTGGTGTAGCCGGTGACATGTGTTAACTAGAGCTGGAAATAACATCGCTCAGTCTTTCTCAGAAATGAATTCTGACATTACCGGAATATACTGTATAAATTAGTTTACATAACCAGGGAAGTTAGGGATTTGAAAAGGCTGCGTTTGATAAGTGAGAAATGTAAATTGTGATAGAGCCTTTGTAGTTCAAACCAATAATCAATCCAGCTGTTTTTTGTTATTTTTTTTACAGCGCTTCTTAATATAGCTGCTAAAAACGGAAGCACTAATTTTGATAAAGCAGGAGCGTCCCGAAAAACACCCAAAGACAAAATCGCAGACCCATCAAAGTGGAAGCAAAACAAGCAGAAACAGCTGAGGATGGAGGGAAAAGCATACTTGAGCAAACGCAAAAAAGACGGCGAGATTGTGACGAAACAGCCAAGAGCAATGGGACCGCGGTGCACCTCGAATGCATGCAAAAAGGCATCGAACCGGCTTTGCAATGAAATCAACGAAGACGCCAGGAAGAAGGTGTTTGACGAGTTCTGGCAGCACATGAACTGGGCTCAGAGGAAACTGTATGTAGCAGGACAGGTTGACCGTGACCCCGTGGAAAGATCTCGAGCGGCGGGCTCGCAGTCGAGAAGATCGGTTTCCCTCCGCTACCACTTGAAGGTGGATGGCAAAAGGACTCAAGTATGTAAAAACATGTTCCTGTCCACTCTGGGGGTGGGAGAGTGGTCTGTGCTCAACTGGGCACAGAGAGGAGCAACAAAAAAGAGCGACGCAAACAATTACAGTTTAGAAAAGAGGCAGGCTGTCCCTCAGTGCCCACAGCAGAATCCTGCTCCCTCTGCAGTCAGTAATACTGTGGAAGTCAATCAGGGTGAGTGTCGTTTTTTTTTTTTTTTTTAATACTTTTTCAGCTACTCTTTAAACTTGGTTGCAGGGCAGAATCAGTCAGCTGATTTATCGATTAGTCGAGCGAGACGACAGTTTTTGTTAATGGATTTATTGCCGTGATTGATCAATTTAAAAAATGCCAAGCATTTGCTGGTTCTAGCTCCTCCGGTTCGATGATCACCTGCTTTGCTCTGGTTTCTGTCATTTCAATTGTAAATTGAATGCCTTTGGCTTTATAACTGCTGGTTGGAAGAAACAAACACTTTCGAGATGTCACCTAAGGCTCTGGGAAATTGTAAAATGCATTTTTCGCTATTTTCCTTGAATTTTAAGAGTAAACTATTAGTCAGTTAGAGAAATAACTGATAGATTGATTGATAATGAACATAAGGAAACCCTTACTTGCTGCCCTTCTTAGCAGCGAGCCAATGTTATAATGTTAGAACTTGCATCGTCGGTCTGCTAAGGTCACACATTAGCGAAAGGCCATATTTTTTGCTGTAACGCTTCAGTGTACCACAGTAATGTTTCAGGCATGTTAAATAGGGCTGATATTAGCTTAGTCAATAAGTAACAAGGCGTATCGGCTCAGCAATGCCAAACTAGAGTTGAGGCAGTTTAAAACCGTGTCACAATTACGTCCAAAAGAGAGCACTGACGAGTAAAATGACCAACTCAATATGTATCTTGGTGACAAAATAAAAAATCTCATAAAATAATAAAAAAAATCTCATGAATCCGTATCCAGATTTTGGGTTTTATGGGTTTATGTTACTCCAAATAAACTACTCAATTAAATAGCAAGTATATCGTTATTGGATATTTAAACTCCCACATATGGATAAAAAAATCCAGTATTAGTGGGGCTATAGTGTTAATGACATTTCCTTGTTTTTTTTGCAGAAGAAGTGGATGCTGATGACAAAAACAGGGCACAAGAACCAGAGGGGCCAGCCACAAAGAAATCCAGAGTTGCCAAGCCCCTAACGTGGAAGCAAAATCGACAGAAGCAACTTAGAATGGAGGGCAAACCTTACGTTAGCAAACGAAAGAAAGATGGCATGACCATAACTAAAGCTCAGAGGACAATGGGACCCAGATGCACGTCCAGTGCTTGCAAAAGGGCCTCCAACCGCTTCTGTGCTGACTTCAGTGAGGAAACGAGGAGCGACCTATTTACTAGTTTCTGGCAGTGCATGAACTGGTCTCAGAGGAAGACCTATGTGGCCGGACTAGTTGACTGCGACCCGGTGGAAAGAAGCCGAGCACCGTGGACTCAATCGAGAAGATCGGTCTCGATGCGATATCATTTGATAGCCAACGGTGACAGAAAGCAAGTTTGCAAAAAGATGTTTCTCTCCACTTTGGGGATTGGAGAGTGGTCGGTGCTTAACTGGGCACAAAATGCATCACAGCAGGGGAATTCAGAGGAAAACACCAAGAAGCAAACGCAGAGGAAGTCCCGTAAAGCCTCAGAGCATGTAGTCCTGAAGGAGTTCCTGGAGAGTTTACCTAAAGTGCCCTCCTACTGTTGCGGGACGTCCATCTCCAAGCTGTATCTGGAGCCAGTCTTCTCAAACATGTCAGAGGTGTACAGGCACTACTACAACCACTGCCTGGAGAAGAAGACAACGCCGCTCTCCCGCCAGGTTTTCTGTGCTGTATTTAAAAAGATGGATTTGGGATTGTGCGACCCCAAAAGGGATCAAGGTTGCACCTTTGGTGCGACGGGAAACTTGTTTAATGAGCTTTGGGAGGAATACTGCATGGAAAGAGGAGCTCCAGGGCCACAACCAGAGAAAGTGGGTTAACCAGTAGAAAGGAGTTCACTGATATGTTAATATCTGTTGTGTATGACTCCATTACAAATAACATCATCATATACACATTATGGAAGGTTTGATTCCAAGGCTTTGCCAAAACGACTGTACTTGATGATCTGGATTATATCCTGTTAAGCGTAGACAGTGGTCGCTTCCTCCAAGCTCACACTGTCTGAAGCAACCCGGTTGTCTTTATGCAGGTGATCAATTGTTTCACTTAAGTGGAATTTGTTAGGCACCACACGCATTTTGTTTTTGTGATGGAGAAGTCCATGTTGTTCCTTAAAATGTCAGTTCTTTTGAGAATCTCTGTCAGCGATCATTCGATGTCAAGACTAAAAGAAAAAGCGTTTTAAAAGGGCAAAAAAAAAAAAAAGGAAGGAAACATATGAATCTCAGAATCTACTGTTTTGAATTTTCAAAGCATCTGAAAGGACTCAAAACACTACAAACTGCTCAAGTTATTTCTTTTTATTTATTTCCCTCTGTGCTTGACAAAGAGCCATTTGGGCCCAAACTGCCCAATTCTTCTGTGACTTAAATAAGAATCAGTTAACAGAAGCACTTCACAGAGTCCTGTCAGAGGCAGAGCCTTCACGGTCGACTTTTTTTGGACTCAGCAGCTCGACAAAACAGATGTGTGTTTGAAAGGGTCAAATTTAAACTTACGCTGTCCCCTCATACAGTCAAGCTTTTTACCCGCTACAAAATAACGGCTCTTCCAACGGCTCACATATCCCATACTGTTTTGTTTTTTGTTTTTTTCAAATTTGAGTCACAGTAAGGACTACAATTTCACACACACACAAACACATGCATGAACGGTCATCGCCCTACTATTCTTCTCCACACAGTGGCAGGAAGTTGTCCAGATATCCGCAGGGCCTCTGAAAAAAAAAGAAAAAAAAAAGAAAAAGAAAAGAGGAAGTGAACAGTGTGGTTTGGGTGGTGTTAGAAGGTGTTGGTGGTGGTGACGGTGGTGATGGAATTGGTCAACTTAACTCAGAGTTAACCGTTGATTGTGAGCAGCAGGACTGTAGCTGCACCACAGGGCTACTGATTTACAACAGCTGAAAACGCTGCTAGTCACGGCTGAGCTTCCGCGGACCAGAGGCAGGTTTACCAAACAGCTGGACTGGACTGCCAAGAGAAGAAAAGCCCCGCAGCTGCTGACCTGGACGGCTCCCGGAGATGGTGGCTCTGAGGATGTTTCTTCTGCTGGGACTGAGCTGGACGTGTCGAGGTGAGTGAGCCAATCTATTCCCGACACTTGTCTTTCTTTTATACATACATGAAACGTGCCACTTGTTCGAAGTGCAGCCAGACGCCAGAAGCTGAATCTTATGACCAGTTTGAAAACAAGGCGTCCGCTCACTAAACTGCAATAAATTAATTACTATTATTTTTATGGACTTTTTGAGGTAGCTTAAGTCCTTGTGGTTTACAATAAAATATAAGTTGTTCGCACTAAATTCCAGTATTCTTGTAAATAACTTTTTCTCCCAACGCATTGTGGATTGTAAATTTTGCGTTTTTTCATAGTACGTGTCTTTTTTAATGTTCTTTTATAGACAAAATGAAAAATCTATTTCGCCTAACAGTTTCATTTATATTAACAGCTTAATATCCTTACTGACATTGTTTTAATATTAATACTTGTTACAATTATATTTATATAAAAATAAGCCAGCACAGTTTTATTCCTCCTGAATCAGGAAGTCCCTCTTTGCTGATCAAGTTAAACAAACGTGTTAAGCACTTACCATGTCTAATTTCAGCTCTATTGTCCATGTTTTTTTTTTTTTTTTCGGCTTTGACTTTATGGTCCCGCACACACCTGCCAATCCCATTGTCCAGCTCCATCACATTCCTCATTGCCATGGTGACAACCTTTGACCTTTATCAAGTCCCCAGCCCACTCCATTTCCTGTTGCTATTCGCTTCTCCTGGAAACTTCCTGTTTATGTCAGCCCCATTTCCTGTTCCCTTTAACGGTCCGTATCATGACCCTCCTTCTATGGCTTGACCTGCATTGTTATGAATAGAATAGCTAATGGTCTGAAACAATGAGTGGTCTGAATATGTGGGTGAGCTGGTCCTGCGATTAAAAACACTTGGAAACTGTGAAAACCGTTTGCATGGTCAGTTAAATTACCGTATAATGTCGGATTCAAGGGGGATTAAAAAGAAGTGCAAGTCCTTCTGAAACAATGCACATTTTGCTTTATTTGCTAAGCCGATTGTACATGTGTATGTGGAAGTGATGCAAAGACGTCGCCTTTGACATATCTCAGTGCTGACACAATTTACCTGCTGTTTAAATGAGATATAAGTGGACGATTAATTCAATTATTACATTTTAACTGTTGAAAAAGTCAACAATTTATGTGAGACGTGCACAAATGGCACTTTTTTTTTTTTTGCACAAATCTGTGTTTGTCTTCACAGCTGCTTCTGGTGATCCATGGGGTCAGTGCCCAATCATCAGAAAGTGTAAAGACAAGTTCGGCGACGGGTCATGTGACAGAGAATGTATGGAGCCAGAGTGTCTCAGAGATGGCTTCGACTGTCTGAATGACAGGGGCCACTGCAAGTAAAACACCTTTGTTGTCATCTCCATAGGACTTCAAGTCATAGAACAGTTACAAACGCGTTTCCAGCTTAATAGTGAATTTTGTGAATTAAAACAAAGTTTTCATTGGCTCATCCGAGCCAGTTAGGGTTGTCCTTTTGAATTGTTGTATGCTAGTTAATCCTTTTTTTGCTTATTTGTATTAATACTGGTATTGGAATCTTTTTTTTTCCATAAATTACTTAAGGTTTAAGGATGTTTTCATATGCAAGAGACACTGGGTCAGAAAACCAGATAACAGGCAACTTAGGAGATAACTGTTGTTATTGTTGTTATTATTATTATCATTATTATTAAGAATAATTATTATTATTAGTACACTTGTGCCGAGGAGAAGTACTAAATACTAAAAAGTTTTCTCGGGCACCAGTGTTTAGGCAACATAATGATACAGTATCTATAAAAGTGCAATAAACAATTTAAACAATTGAAAACACGAATAGAACATGAAACACACAACATTAAAATCTGAATTCTTGTAGTTGATTTGAGGCTGTGCATGAAAGGAGGAGCAGTGGACTTTCCATAGAGTCACCTAATGGCAGTATGAAACAAACTTCCTTCATAGTCCCGTGCACGTGTACTGACATGTCTTCTACTGAGACCGAAAGTTCATTCCCGACCTTGGAAATGGCAGTTGGACAGCCAAATATCACATCTCACATTCTCCGTTTAAAGCTTCGGGAGAAAGGAAGCTAGTGAGTAAACCTTAAATCAAGATTCTGTTGTCTAATAATTCTGTATCTTTCTTTATATCCTTTCATCCCTCCCCTCCATGGCTCTCAGTCCAGACCACATCAAGTATTGCCGCGATCACTACGCAGACTCCCACTGTGGCCAGGGATGCAACAGCGCCCCCTGTGGATGGGATGGCAGCGACTGCTTCACACACCAGAGCCCTGTATGGGCTAAAGGCACCCTGGTCCTTCACGCTAACATCCCACAACAACGTGGCACCTTCTCCAACAGCTCGCTGCTCTGGGCGCTCAGCGTCCTCCTCCAGTCACCCCTCAAACTGAGAGGGTCCTACCCCCTCGCCAACAACAGGAAATTGTTCGACTTTGACCCTCAGCAGCTCACCGACCTGCTGGCTCAGGCAACACCGGCTGACTCAAATGGGTACGTGCTGACAGAAATGGTAGTGGCATTACGATTAGTCGTGTCAAAAATAATGAGTGTAGTTGTACTTCATTCAACCTTTATTTGTCTGGGTAAGGCGCATTTTACAAGCGAGACCAGGCCAAGAAGGCAACTTCAACAGATTTTGACAAAACAGATAAATCAATACTTATCTAGACTGATAATAATACTAAAATGAGGCTACAAGTAGGCGAAGAATGGAGATATTTAACAATGCATTCATTTACTGTAGAATTTGCAGTAGTTTGAATTCTCCCGGAGAAATCAGATTCATTAATTTAAATTCCTTTTTGCAGACTATTCCAAGTTGTTGTGATCTGAGATAACCACTGCAAAATGAACTAAAATATACCAATGGTTCAGTTGGCGTATGGACAGAGAAAGCCAGCTAACTCTGGTATACAGAGCAGACATTACAGATTTGTGGTTTTGATTTGGTTACAGATCTCTACATTCTGTGATAAACAGAGTCTAACATGCGGAGACACTGTGCAAATTACCATAAATCACGAACCTATAAAAAGATGGCAGTGACCGGCCTTCTCCTAGTTTTTAAAAGACAAACAGAACTAGTGTCTAAAATAAAAACCTACATTTCAGTCTTATATTTTTCATAGGGTTTTCACCGTGTTGCTTAAAAGAAAGACATTCATCAGAGTAAACTTCTGCTGTCCTCCCCTGAGCTGTAACAATATCCACATTGTCGATAGGCTTCCTTCTAGCATTAGGAAATATCATCAACTTACTATTGTCTCCATTCACGAGAGTTAATTGAGCTGAGACGGCCAAATATTAAAGGCAGACTGCAGTTTATGAATTGCATCTGGGAGACAAGAGCCACAACTGCACAAAACCCCATCTTCTGCATAACAGTTAGTTTTGGATCCATGCTCGTTAACACCTAAATCGTTTATGTAAAGAAAAATAAAAGTAGGCCAAACACAGAACCTTGGGGAACTCCGTTAAGTAGAGCAAGCCAGACTGAACTGAACACAATGATTAGCAGGGATACCGATATGAATATCGATATCCATGTGTGTCCATTTTTGCAGCAAGTTGTCTCAGAATTATGTTTTGCTGATTTTTTGTTTGTTTGTTTGTTCGGTAAGACAATGTAACTTTTTGCTAATGGCAGATGTCCAAAATCAGTCTTTTTACATTAGTGCACGTTCTAGATTTGAGAAAGTTGCGGATTTTAATCGACAAACATGAAGCTGGCCTCGAAAGTGACGTACTTGCTCTCTCCTACTGTTTCCTTCTCTCTCTCTTTCCTAGCTCCCTCCTTTTCCTCCAAGTGGACAACAGGCCATGCTCCCGTTCACCCTCTACCTGTTTCCCCTATGCCACCGAGGCCGCCAGTTTCCTACGTGCTGTAATGTTACTGAAGCCTACCTCATTCCCCATCCTCCCAGAGCTGAAAGCCATCATCGGTATTAGAGGTGTTCGAGAGGAGATAGGAAGCAGAGAGGAGGAAACGCCGAAAAAGGAAGTCAAAAGTAGGCTCACATGTCCTGTCTCCCGCACACAAACACACACACGAGCATCCAGCTTTGAATTTCATCCAAACAAAACACTATAAAACACCTTTCCGTTTCCAGCGTGTAGATGTGTTGGTCACTGCCGCAGGTTTTTCAGTTTTGTTCACACATTTCGCCTCTCAGATATAGAAAGGTTTGTACAAGTCAAAATGACAAATATGGACGTCTGGTCGAAAATGACTCTTTTTAAAAAGGCAAAGTCGCTCACCTAGGTGAGAATAATGATATTGCCGGGGTTATGGGTAGAAGTGCTGTGTTTCGCTCACCAAACCAGTGGGCTGGTTTATTGCACAAGATTAAAAATGGTCATTTTTAAGTTAAGATTGCACGTACTTTTGTTTAGGCAAGATTTGGGGAGGTTGTGTTTTAGCCAAAGGCGAAAGTACAGGGATTCATTATAAGAGATAGCTCCTATCTTATCCTTTGTCTTTTCAGATTATGTACCCCTGCACAGAACAGCCTAAATATCAGAAATTTAGTCCTCACACTGAGATACTTTTTATTTTTTTTCAAAGAGTCGAACCCTGTGTGGCTATGGGCCGTGGTTGCCATAGCAATAGGCCTGCTGCTGTTGCTGCCCCTGGTGGTGTTCCTGGTGGTGAGGAGGGTGAGGCAGCAGCGGGCGGAGAGGGAGGGCAGTAACAGGGTGAAACACCGGTCTACAGTCATCGACAACGACGGCAAAGCCAAGTCCTGGACTACGCACGCAGCCCACACAGAGCAACGGGTCAGATCCAGCAGGGAAAAAGACAAGATCAGCTTGAGGAAAAAGAAGAAAGCCAAGGAAGCAGAGAAAAAGAGGAGGAGGGAACCGCTGGGCGAGGACGCCATTCGAATGCGGTGAGATGTTTTGACAGGATGTTTTGTCTGCTGGAGGAATGATGTCATGCAGACAAATATAGTTTATCCTAAAACAAGCGAGAGTTCATCCTGTTTATTTATTACGAAGACTGAATGTCGCCTTTTGTCCTGGATCACTTCTCTGCTTTATATTTATCTATTCACATCGCGTTTCCCAACTTTGCAGCAGCAGGTGAACAGTAGCTGCTGAACAGAGAAAGTACCCTTAAACTTTTTTACTTATCAATGTAAGATTTTAAACCTGCAACCGTACAAGCAAAAGGCCAGTTCTCTACCCTTTTGTCCAGGAGAGCTGTGACACCATGTTAACCTGTCTGTTATGGTGAACATTCATGCTTAAATGATTCATTTTGATTAAGTGATTAGACAGAAAATTCAGCCTCAACAATTGTGACTGCTGACTTGTCCTTTGTAAAACAATGACACATATCATGTAACCGCAACAGTCCCAGTTTGATTGCAGCCGGGAACCTTTGTCTCATGTCACCACCACCCTCTTTCCCCATTTGCACTGAAGCGATAATGTCTTTATTCCCGGCACATTTCGGGGCCCATGTTAACTTTCTTAAAATCTACCACGCTGTGCGTGATTTTACAAAAACAAACCCTTGTGTTTCGGTGTAGTCTGAATATGTCTGAGTAAAAAGACAGGAAAAGGGAGGGAAGAGACCACAGGGCCAGAGCACTTTCTTAATGTGTAACATTAAAAACTGTGCTTTTGTTTTCAGGCCTCTCAAAAGGGACCAGGACATAGGAAGTGACACAGACTTCACCCAGAGTTCAATGGAAGACATCAATGCGAGATGCTCCAGACGACAGGAGGACACCTCCATCTGCGACCACAGGACCCAGGAGCAAAAACACTTCCGAGCTGGACCCTCACAGTCCCGCAGACCCATACAACGTAGGGGTTTTCAGTTATTAATTGATTCATTTACTCACTTACTCACTCACACATTCCTGGCTCCTAAAACTTTTTTTCCTCTGGCCATTGACTTAACATTCGACGCATTTTAAACCAGTCTCGATGTGTTTGCTAAGTGGTCATGGTGAAACTCCGAGGGAAACTCCGAGCTATTTTGATGATAGAATAATTGTTTCAGTCATTTTTTTAGGCAGAAAATGAAACCACGTAACATGTCACCACATATGACACAGTCTGAAATTCAGCCTGTATTTACTGTCAAACAACTTCAATAAATGTACAAGGATTAACCAAGAAGTTCATGGAGACACTACACTCATATACGTGGTGTAAGACGCTGAGTAAAACAGGATTCACACGGACATACTTTGCAGTACACAGTTACAGTCTGACACATGAACGACTGCATGTAAACTATACATATCCTTCCATGCATGGTATTTGTGCATGTGTCGAAAACCTTACATCCTTAAATGATTTCTTGTTCTCCCTTAGCTCCACCTAGAGGATGGGAGAGAAGCGCCATGCCTCCTCCCCTGCTCAGTCCTCCCCAGCAGGTCTGTTCTCTATTTCTGTCTTTGTTTCAGGGTTAATTTTATTTTGTCCGTGTTGTGAAGGAGTCAGCGTGATGAGGGACGTACAATTACCGTTGCCCCTGTATTCATTTGATTTCTCTCCCATCTCTGTATGTAAATGAGGACATTGTTCATGGTTTTATAACTTAGATTCATTTATCTGACTGATTCTCTCTTTGCTTGTCCTGATTATTTTGTTGTTGTTTGCTTGCTCTTGCTTAGTCTCTTTGGTTTCATATCGTTTGTGTTTTTTTTATTGTTCCATTTTAGAACAACTAATATGTTTGTTTAGCGCTTAATTGATTTTGTTTGTATAGACTGTGTTATATATGTGTGTATGTATTACATGAGGTTCATATTCTTCACGGCTTGTTTGTCTTTGCAGTCAGCAGAGTGGTGTGGCCCAGACGGGTCTGTGGTTCTGATCCGAGCCGTGCGTAGCGGGCTGGACAGAGTGGTTTTGGAGCTGCTGCGAGCAGGAGTACCAGTTAACAACACTGATCATACTGGTAATGCATCCCTGTCAAAGCTACTCATATTAGCTTGATACCTGAAAGTCCGACTCAACCACAAACCTCACTCATTCAGTATTTGCATGTAATTCTTGGTGCCTGTTTTCACCCCCTTGAACAATATGAATGCCAGGAGCTGCAGCTAATGCTCTTTAAATTACGGTTCCCAATAAAACAAACTTTACACTATTTTATGAGACAAGTAGGCTGAAACAGTAATGAAGAATTATGTGCAAATGCAGTTCCATCTTTGCCTGTGCAGTTCACTATAAGATCCAACCATTTTCCTGCAAGGGTTGTGTCATCACCGGGGTCTGGAGCACAGACCGGCAAATTCTGCTTTAACCCCTTCATGCATGAATTGGTTGACAAAAAGGAGGATTTTTGTAAATGCTTTTTTTAATTCAAATCCACGGCCAGCTAACGGCTCCGCTAAGCTATATTGAGCTACAGTAAATGCTAACACCAGCCGGCTGACATGCTCACAGTGACGAGACTAACAAGGTATTATGTTTATCATGTTCAGCATCTTAGCTTAGCATGTTAGCATGCTAGCATTTGCTCATTACCAAAACTAATGTTTCGCCGTTATAGCTTTTCCAGGTATTCGGTCATGAACCAGAGTATCGGACGAATTCAAATTTCGAGGTGATGATGGCGCAAGAGGAAAAGTTAAGGGATCACCAAAGTTACTACAATTCACCCTAAGGGGGACATGAATATCTGTAGCATATTTCATCGCAATCCGTCCAGGAGTTTCTGAGAAATTAGACAGAAAGTCAGGGGATTACCAGAGTCCAGCAGGCCTCATATTCTCTGGACGATGGATGTCAGCACAAACTTTGATGGCAGTTCGTCCAATGGTTGTTGAGAGATTTCAGGCCAAACTGACAGAACTAACATTGCCATCCCTCGAGCCACACCACTAGCACGGCTGATGAAAATGTCCCAGTTTCAGCTGTTCGCATGTCACGTTTGAATGCATGAAGAGGTTAAAGCTCACCTCGGAGACAAAAACTACATGTATGGCTCATGAGCAAGGCATTATTTTCTGACACCTGTACACTGAGGGGTTGAGTAACTGCTGTAACTTACCCCGTCTCTCCCACATCCTCTTTTTGTGTCCCTCCTCTCCCGTCCTGTCTTCTTCCCTCCATGGCTTCCACCTCTTCCTCTCTCTCCTTCTCCAGCTCCCCTGCTGCCCTCCTCTGACTCAGAACAAAGTTAATATGCTATAGAGTTCAAACTACGATGGCTCGATGGACATATTAACTTTAAGGCTCATCCTTCTTCCTCTTGCTTTTGCTCTCTGTTGGACCTCTGTCTTTCTGTCTCTCTCTTTCTACACCTCCTGCGTTTTCTGTGTTTATGTCCCACCTCTGTCATCTCTTTGTCACCTCAGCTGAAGCAGTTCATCTCCACGTCCCTTCCCTTCATTCTCCCCCTCTTCACCATCTGGGCTGGACTCTGTTGTGTAATGGTTGTTCATTGGCTGACTTACTCCCTCCCTTCTTCCCCCTCACCTCCACTCACACTGTCTCTCTCAGGGAGATCAGCCCTGCACTGGGCATGCTCAGTAAACCACCTCTCCCTAACAAGGACCCTCATACGCTATGGGGCTGCCGTGGACCTGCAAGACAACAAGGTAAGCTCTGAAGGTTTCTTCATGCTATTAGTATTAAGAGGGATTGGGCAAACTGCCACAACACTATTGTAAGAGAGACTGGATCAAGTATCTTTCAAACATCTCAGTAGAATGTTCTATTCACGATTATGTCTCTGACAGGGCGAAACACCGCTCTTCCTCTCTGCCCTCCACGGTTGCTATGACACTGCCAGACTTCTCCTCCTCCACGGCGCCAACCTTGAACTGCATGATCGGCGGGGACGTCGACCGATCGACGTGGCCCGAGAGGGCATGCGCCACCAGGTCCTGGAACTCCTCCTGGCGCACCAAATTCAGAGAGGGCCTGTTCCCATCGACTCCGCCAACGACATGTTGTGGGAGGAGCGCGCTCTGATGTACTCGCCGTGGGTCGGTTCACAAGGCCTGCCTGGAAGAAGTGCCTCCTTCTCTGGGATTGTAGGGCATCGAGATATGACCCCGCCACCGCAAAAGTAAGGTTTCACAAATATAATGCGCACGCAGACAGCAATGTGTGTTTCCTCATTGGCCTCCAGTCGACGTGCATCCGGAGGAGTACATCACAAGTTTACAATTACAGCTGCAACAGTTAGTTGATTAGGCGATTAGTCCGTCGACAGAAAAATAATCGGGAGATATTTGATAATCAGTTGATCATTCATGTCATTTTTCAAGCAGAAATGTTCAACTTTCGCCAGTTCCAGCTCGTCAGTTGTGAGGATTTGCGGCTTGTCTTTGTCATACGCAATAGTGAAATGGATATCGCTGGATTCTCTGGTCGAACAAAACAAGGAATTTGATGGGTTTTAGGAAACTGTGAACGGCCCTTTTAGGTATTTTCTGACGTTTGTATAGGTCAAAAAATTAATCGAGGGAAAAAAAAAAGCCAGATCAATCAATAATGAAAATAGTGGTTAGTAACCGAATTCACAGTGTGAGCAGAGTGGATCATGAGAATTTGCTCAGAATGACCACACTGGGTTGTTTTTCACATCTTAGCCAATGTTAGGTAAACATTCTTTAATAATCTTTGTTTGCCGTTGTCATCAAACATTTTCACACACTTGTGTGTGAAATAAGGGGGTATGTATTTTGTGCTATGAAAAAAATCAGTGGCTACTGCTTTTCAGAGCAGAACAAACAAACTCTTAAGAAGGAAATTTAAAGGGTTGCTTTACAAAATCAGGCAACATCTAAATGTTTGCCTTTAAAGTATCCTATTATAAAAATCAACTTCATGCTACATGTAAACTCATTGAGATGATTAAAAAACAACCTCAACATTGTAAAATTGTATTTGATTGGATAAAATGTGTGAAGCCACCACTACTTTGCTCGCCTCTCTGTTAATGGATCCAGTCTAACATCGTGTTGACCTTCTTGTCTTGCCAGTGATTGGTCGATGAATAGAGTGCAGTACCCCTCCCCTCAGAATTGGCGACCACAGCTCAACCAATCAGCAACTGCGCTGGTCCCTCCAAGAGTGATGGGCCGCTCCCCTCGGCCAATCAGCACCTTACAGGAGGTGACCTCAGAAGACGAGGACCGTGACAGGCACCAGGAGGTCCCCAGAGCTGCAACACCTCACTTCCTGTCACCCCAGCCGGCCCCTCGGCAGCGTTCCTTTTCCTGCACCCAGCATGCATTGCAGCGTCGCTCCAGTGCCCACCAGCCAGAGCCCAATTATATCATTGTGACAGACAGAACAGCCAATGAGCCCATAGAAAGAGTAATGGTTTCACCTCCCACAGATGTTGCCGCCCAATCAGTTGTAAATGGTGAAAATCCCAGTAGAGCAGAACAAGCAGCGGTAAGTTTAACAAACACTGAGCAGAAATCTAGAGGTGAGAGGTCAAACAACACTGCTGACTCCACACAAACGGCCTTGTAGAGAAGAGGCTCAGGCCATGAAATTTCAGCTGCCTTTCCATTCAGCCCATAGCAATAGCACTATACACACAACAGGGCGTGAATACGATGATTTACAGTGGTTTGATACAGCTACGTTGACAGAGAGGCACTGAGTGTTACTTTGGCATCGGGCCTAATAATCTTAACCTCGACGCAGGGCAGGAGGCTTACAAGCTGGCCCACAGCTGGAAGCAGTCCAACCTTGATTTAGTGTCCTCTTTGGGGTTAATGATTGTCCAGTATGCATCTGTCGGGTGTCCGCTGACAGATGTGCTTGTTAGATTACTTATTTGCTACGTTCCTGTCAAATTGATACAGAGCAGCACTCGGAGATGTTCCAGCCCAGACCACCCACCCCAGTTTTCACTCAGCCTTGCCTAAATTATTATTATTGTATTTCTTACTAGGGAGGGGGATAAGGTTATTTGTAAGTTTTCTTTTACGTGGCACAGTCAAATAGGTAAGAGAACATGTGACCGACAGGAACGCCAGTCAAACCAGTGACGAATGTGGAAGTCAGTCTGAAACTGAACCATAGTGTATTCACATTGTCTTTGTCCTATAACAGGCTGCATTCTGATTATTGCAAGGATGTCTGAGGATTAATGATAAAAAATTAAATAAAAAAAAAAAAAACTATGTGCATCGTTGCACAAAGATGTCAGAATCCTGTTGATGCATGCAATAAAGTGACTTTTCATACGAATAATACAGATTTTTTATTTTATTTTCCAATCCATTTACATCATAGTCAGTGTGATTGTGCACCCAGCTTGCCCTCTATTATGAATCAGAATGACGAAACCTAAAATCTCGTGATTTACCAACTTCTTTTGTTTTTCGTCTATATCAACAAAACCAATGTACAACGATCAAGCGTCACATCTTGAACAGAAGGAAGTGGAATTTCATATGAGAAAATTTTTTTCAAAATAGATAAAATGAATCCTACCAAAATACTCCAAGACCTCGACAATTGAATTAAACAAGCCTAAAGAATAATAGATACATTTTCAATTTTCGCCACACATCCTGACTGAAGCTGTTTTAATAATTCGGAGGTCAGTCAGAGGTTGAACAGATATCAACGTGTTATATGGCCAAGAAATTTGTTTTATGATTTTATTAGGGTGACATTATGGCTTCAATAATACTAGGGGTAGACTGTCTTCTTGCAGATGATCAACCTGCCCTGGTGAGCTTCACTGGGAGCCCGAAGCAAAGGAAGATTCCAGCCTCCAATAAAACCCAGTGCCACTGAAAATGGAAGCGAGGTGGTGCAGCTGCTGCCTCCGCTGAATGTCATGACTCAGTAATGGTGAGCTGATAGAAAAGGGTCCCGGCAACCTGACCCGAGAGGTCTCAGAGTCTCAAAAGTTAAAAAAACCCCTTTCGGCCGTCGACTCCCGGTCCTCTGCCGGTGATCCATCAAACACAGGCTTGTGGCAGCTGACTTTTACACCCTGTCTGCGGTGATCGAGTCCCGGGCCGGCAGCCGCTGACACGCGTGTGTGGGATTCCTTGTCGAGGTCGTCCGAAAATGTTTGGGTCGTCTGTAAGTAAAAAGATGATCCGTTATCTGTAGACAGACTGATCCTCGATGTTAGTGTGCAGACTTAAAAACTTAAAAACTAAAGTGATTGATTTTGGGGGCAACGTTTACAAAACAGAAAATAAAATAGACAAACGCTGTATGTAGGTTTTTTTTCCCCTCGGTTACATCTGGAACCTTTTGAACTAGATAAGATTTCAGGTATTCAAACAGACAGGACTGAACTTTTCCCAACAGTCCACTTTAGTTAAGTTTAAGCATTGTTTCCAAAATGCATTCCACTAATTACACATTAAAGGCTGTAAAACATTTTATATTGTATGAAATCTTCTCTCTGTGGCTTTTAAAGTCTCTCTAGCTTGTAAAGATATTAAAACATAACACTATTTTACTTTTTTTTCAAACATCTTGCATGTAAGTCCTGCTTAACCCTGACTTCTTGGGGGGGGTCACATTCTGGGGTCACTCCGAGTTGTGGGATATAGGAAATCTGTTTTTCCACCGAGCACATTACACATATTTCCAATGTGCACAATCACATCAAAATTAAATATTACAGAGCTCTTGTTTTTCTAATTTTAAACACATTTTGTTGTTGTTGTTTGTTTGTTTGTTTGTTTGTTTGTTTGTTTGAACACTTACACTTACAAGTTGTGAAATACACAGGACTGGAGGCAAAGTGGACCTAAAATATCTTCCACTAAGCTGTAAACCGCATGAATCGACTGTGGCTGTGGGCAGAGATTCGATGCACGCTGGCGCCTGCAAGGTGGGATTCGGGCGCTTTTCGGATAAAGACGAAAGTGATCTGATCACAGGAATGTGAAACAAAAAACGAGTTGAGTTGAATAAAAAGAAACCAAGCAGATGAAACCAAAAAACAAAAATGTGCGTCTCGAGCCCGGATGAAGTTCAGGCGAGATTTTACGCACTAGATTCCTTCCTCGTCCCCGGCTCCTCGTGGGAAAAGGGGGAAATGCAGCGGCATTTACAACTTTACCACCCGTTAGAACTGACACGGGCGACACGGGAGGGAGACACCTCCCGCGTTCCCACGCGCGTTCACCTGCGATTGAGGTGCCGATGGGTCGCAGACTGAAGGAAGAGACGCGCGGCATGAACGGCTCTTTAAAACGGATGCAACTCGATGATTGGAGCGCGTGCAGTTGGCAGCTTTTACGCACTCCGGGAAAAAAAAAAACGCACTCTCTCTGCAGTAAAATGATGACTTTGTCCAGAACGGTGATTGTTATTCTCAATAAAATCGCTATTTAAAGGGGTAAAACATTCTGTCACTCAATGCCGGTGTAAAAGCGGGAAGATGTGGTATTACGCACGGGAATGGCACTTTTTACGCACGGCTTCAACTCCTTACCGGTGTGAAACCATTCATTTAGCTCAAATTTGACGACGAATCTGGCTTCTGTCAGTCGGGGTCACCGCGTGGTGCCTCTCGTCGTCACGTGCGGCAGCACCTACGGTCCACACGCAGGCTCCCTAGGACACGTGCCAGCGAGCAGTCAGCGAACACATACGCGTTGCTTAGTGATTTCTCCTTTTGTTTATTTACAGATGACAAATAAAATAAATTAAGGTGCAAAAATACTCCATAAATGACACAATGATGACGAGTTGGCCTGTGTAGGCAGTAGCAGCACTCGACGTGATCATAATAAATTTACAGTATCTACAAATTTACCAGAATTTACAGAAAAGCATGAGGCCCGTGTTCAATACATTGCACTGATAATGTCCCTGCAGAAAGAAAAAACGAACAAAACATGCTGTTGTGTGAATATTAATCAGCACGTTGGAGTCATTCAAAGTTCAGTTTCCTTTTCTTAAGTAACTGCGTGGTGATCAGGGCCAGGGCCTCCACAAAGACTGGCTGACCGGCTGGCCTTGGGACCGGCTCTGTTTGCTCGCTCTACTCGCCGCCTTGTGTGGCTGCTGGGGAGTCGTGGGAGAGCGATGGGCCTCTCCTCGGGTCTGGGCACAGCTGGCCAGACTTAAATCGGGCGTGCGCATTCCCTGTCCGGACCTGTTCACCAGCATCCGCAGAAGAGACCTGGACGACTTCCTGAGAAGCAGAGAGCTGGCGGAGGAACGGGCCTCGGGTCTCCGCTGGACGCCTGCAGAGCCGGAGACCGAGCGGTCAAAGCGAGCGGCAAAAGATGCATGCAGTGCCGCTCCGAGCCACAGGCCTTTCCCCTCGGGTCCCAGGAACTGAGCAGCTCTCTGCAGGCAGGCGGAGAAGCCGTCCTGGTAGGAGTGCTTCTGGCCCCTCGTCCGGTCTCCCTCGGCGGTGTTCTGGAGGAAGAGGACCGTGTGTTCGAGTATCTCGGCCTTCTCCACTCTGCGCTGAGTCTCCCCCTAGGACACAAACAGAGTCAATGAGCCGCTTCTCACAGCCCCCACCGAAATGCCTTCAGTCTTGCCGGGTGGACCGACTGACCACCCAGAGCCATGTGGCCTTTACCTGTCGCTGTAGCAGAAGAGTCTTCAGGCTCTCCAGGCTGCGGTTCATTCTCTCTCGTCGACGTCTCTCCATCTGAGGTTTGAGACTCTACGGGAGACAGGAACGAGACAATATAACCAGTGCATCAGATGGGACGCTGTTTCAGTCCATTCCAAACCCATGCTTATGTCCCACATTCAGAGCGACGCGCATGTCAGCACAGACACTACGGTTCAGACACCGTCTAACGGGGTAAATGTTGATCTGTAATATTCCATGAGGGCACAGGTGATACGAGTACCTTCTTTTGGGCCTTTGCGTCCTCTGAATCCTGGAGCAGCTTCATGATTGTAGTCCAAGAGCTATGCGGCGGTGGCCTCGGCTGTGTCGCTCCGTCGGTCAGGGCCGAATGTGGCCACGCAGGCTTCGGCGAGGGGCTTTAAGCAGCAGGTGGGCGTAACCTTGGTCTCCTCCCACCACCCCGAGCTCAGGCTTCATCCCACCCCCGGTCACGATACTCAGTCCTGCGAAAGTTGTTAATGTCCCTTGAACGTTCGACATTGCTTCTCTGTCGTGTGTTTTCTTGTCCTGTAGTTTGAGGGTCCGCCGCAGTTTGGCGGTAATATTGTTAGAACATTACACACAAAATGGAGGATGTAAAAAAATATATATTTATATTTTATTGATTTTGTCCTTCCAGTTGTTTTTTCTTAACTCTCTACTTCAAACACACCCATTTGACACTAATCCGAAGGTGAATGCAGACTGAATGGCGCGCCAAATCGGACCCTTCGCTAATCCGCAGCCACGTGCGGCCGCACGGCCGGGTGTGAGCCGCACGCGCCCGTGAGAGGCGTTATCAGCTCGTGGGACGCTCATTTTACACATGCGAGGGAAAGCGACAAGCATCCGCCAAAACAGCGTGAAGCTCAGACAAATGACCCCGGAGGGGGGGGGGGCATTCCATTATTATGGACGCCGAAACGAGAGGTGTCGGGTTTCAGGCTTCCCCCAGGGCCGACAGCGACCAGAAAAAGAGCGTTGGGCAGCAACAAAAAGAGGTGAGAACGAAAACATCACGAAGAACAGGTCGTTGGCTGATCCGCTGATGACCGGGGCACGCATAGGGACGACGTTAGGGCGTGCGTAAAATCCCTTCTCTCCTGCAAAGCTCTGTAAAACTGTTTTCCCTTTGGCCTGGGATGTGAAACACAACCAGGTAGAAGCACGAGAGCGCAACTCGGCTGACCGATCATTTCATTCAAAACCCGTTTGGTAATCTACAAAGGCCCGGCAAAAAAAAAAAAAGCCAGCTGAACATGGCACCTGAGTGTCTTGCGTAAAATTACCTTTTACGCGCGGCTCTGCAAATACCCGTGAAAGGATGACAGTTGAGACCAAACGGCGACGGAGTGTGCGTGTGTGTGCGTGTGTGTGTGTGTGTCTCAGAGGTCGTTTGGAGAGGCCAGCGCGTGGGAACCCCAAAATCCAGCTCCCCTCCAAACACTCTTTGTTATGACGCGTCGATTCTAACAGGTAATAGAGAGTGTGAACCGAGCTCCCCGCTCGGTTTTTCCCCATGAGAGAGAGTTGGAGCGGCCACTCCCACGACTGCCCGAACTCGTGGTCGGAGGTTTGTTGCCAACGCGCATCTCACACCCGTCGAACCCAACGGACCCAGCTTGCGCCGTTCTCAGACGCTCAACCGAGAGATCTCTCTCACGGCCGAGCGGCATCAAAAGGCGGCCCGTTGTTTGTCAAGGGACAAACGAATGTGTTTAGTTACACTATTAAAACAAAACGACAACGTTTTTTACTTTATTTTATTTTATTTTTTAACTCTTGTCACAACCTGCATCGATTATTCGGAATGCCTCAAAGGTGTGCGCGTGGGAACCGGAGCGCCGCCTGTCGCCCGAGCTCACCCCGCGAATGAAGTATCGGTTTTGACAGGTAATAAAGTGGGCGTGAGACCTCCCGGATCCACGTCCTCCGTGATGAGAACGAGCCGGAGGACCCTGTCCCACCGTCGCACTTATTTGCCCGCACGTCGCCGTGTCAGACGGCAAACGCGCATCCACTAAACCCCCGTTTGTTTATTGATTGATTGGTTGATTGGTGGCCATTCGGTTTGGAAACGCGTGACCATTTGTAGAAGTTTAGTATGGCGGTTCCCAACCTGGGGGGGGGGGGGGCGTCCCCTCCCCAGTGTCTCAACAGAAATCTGAGGAAAGAAGAATTTGTGTATTATTCTCTATTACGCTTTGGGACTCCTCCTTGTGGTGCCCGAACAGTTACTTAAATTAAACCCTCTGAGGGGGTTCGAGGGGGGGGGGGGTCGCCCCGCCGAGACCGCTGACGACTCACAGGTACCGGAAACATGACAAAGGGGGCTCCAGTCGGACGCTAGTGGTTCGCGAGCAGAAAACGGCCGGGCTTCCGCTGCGTTCAGTCTGAACAACAGGTTGCGTTTCGTAATCCTACATTCCCACGAGGAAAATCTTAATCCGCGAAGCCGCGAGAGGGGTCTCTCCGACAAATGTCGCGGATGGAAAAGTAGGACGTGGCCCTGTGACATGTAGTGAAGAAAAGCATAAACATGACATGGAAGTACTCGAAGTACAAGTACTTCAAAATTGCTCTAGCAGTTCCTGACTAAGTCTAATTAGTTGCTCTCTACCCACCGCCATTCTTTCCAAACCTCATTTGTCCATCGCGTGATCTGGAAAACACGGTGTCGTTACCCGATGATCACCTTTTACTGATGAGGTCTTTTTTTCACAGATTTGCGCTGCACACCGGCAGGAGGCCGTCTGTCTGTCCTGTTTTGACCCTATGAACCCTGAAATTCATGACCCCCCCCCCGTCCTCCATCGCCTCCACAGACACGTGCGGCGGCTCCGGCGGCACGCGACCCCGCCACGCCTCGAGCCAGTAAGCGCGCCAGCTGGTGAAAAAGCCTCGCAACTGACCGGCTTGACCACAAAACACAATTTATGATAGAGATCGGGGATTTTTTATTTATTTATCATTATTTTACTGTTGCTATCATCACGGGGGGGGTTAGCATCCCGCGGGATTCGCCGTTGGAGAGAGCTCCTCCGCCATCGTCACTCTGGCACGCGTCAACGAGCCTAGATCAAGACGCGCACGGCCCAGATATCCCGGGAAGACTTCACGGAGAGGGGTCGAAAGTCCGAAAGTGCGAAGGGGCCGCCAATCCACACACCAACGCTATCTTCGCCGAAGGTCACGCGCGCAGCCCGCGGGTGGTCCTGGGAGGGATCCGAGTCCCGCTGGGTTTCGTTCCGATCTCCGGTCAGCGGCCGTCTCTGAACACCCGCGGGCGCCGGCTACGCGCGTTCCGCGAGCCTGGTGGAGCCACAAGGAACCGCGACACCACGACAAGAGCCGCGTCTCTGTATGGGGACATTTTTTTTTATTATTTTTTTTTGGAGGGAGCTACAATCCCAATGAGCTCTACGCACGCATTTGTGTAAAAGAAGAGGAATGACTGGGCAAGCCCGGTGCGTAATTTGCATTTGTGTGGCAAGGGTGTGTAAGTGTGTGTGTGTGTGTGTGGGGGGGGGGCTGAAAGCGCCACAGTCCCCCACACACTTCCTTTCAGGGCGTACTAATTCCAACAGACAATAAAAGTGCAAATGGGGTTTCTCTTTTCCTTTTCCCACGAGAAAGAGCCAGAAAACGGTCTCCCGTGCCGCGTCGCTCCATCACCCAGTGATGTAAAAGCCTTGACGTGCAGGTGTAGAAAAGTTAAAAAAAAAAGAATGACTATTAATACGATTTCAATAAAGTTTTGAGTTTAAAAAAAAAAATAGCTGTATCAAACCTCAACAGTGTGGCTTCCTCTACAGTTTGTACCTACGTCGGAGTAAAGTTTCAGCCCAGGTAGACAGACTCTTACCCATGAACACGTGACCACATCATTTATTTTTCGTTCTGCTCACAAATGACCTCGGACTCTCCGGACCAAAAGCGTCTGGCGCGGCTTCGAACGGGGCCGCGGGAGGCGTCCAGGCGCGTGTTTGCCCCCCCGTGGGGCGACGCCGGCCACGCGCAGAAAACAAATGGTAAATAAAATCAAACGTGAGCTAATAATACGAGAAATTATTAGAAAAAAAAAAATTGCACAACATTTACAGTAGCAATATATTTATGGTCAGGCGTCTTGTGGGACCAGAACAGGTGAATGGAAACGTAGAGTACCAGGGCTACATTCTGCATGTAAATATGGTTAAAATAGGTTTTTTTTGTGGTAAATCTTTTGCACAGACTGCTCTGGGCTCTATTATCCCCCTTTTCTTTTTTTCTTTTGTCTCGGTTTAGGCTTCTCAGGCCGAGTGAATCACGTGTGAACGGGGGCCGCGTTTGCTGTCTTTGAAGTGAGGACTGCTACCGAACTCTTTCACCTCGACCTCCGGACTTCACACCCGGAGGATGTCGCCCCCGCTGGAAGCCCTGCCCCTCGACACCTCGGACCCGAGCCGCGAGGGGGCCGTCAAAGGGCAGCCCGCACAAAAGGCCGGCGGTTTTCGCATGTAAGCTTCAAAAAAAGGATCACCGACACCGTGCCATTCCATTCTAAGAAATGCTTTTATTTTTCTTGTATAAAAAAAGAATACTGCTCACCATAGGGAGACATCCAGAATAAATTAGTGTGCAAAATAGACAAGGTATATAATTAAGGAGAATACAAGTTGTATAGTACACAGAGCCACAGGTGTCATTCATGCCAGCAGACATCATGGCACACAGGTGAAGGTGAGGTGCTGCGTGGGGCTCTCCCAGCCTCGAACCCCTCTGAGGTCCCACACCTGGAAAATGCGACGGACGGACACTCAATCATTACCCAGTCGGGACAGCATGTGAAGCAGGTGGTGGTTCTGGGCAGTGTGCGGCAGACGCTTCAGCTCCGTGGTACTCACCTCTACACTGGCTCTCCAGCACAGCAGCAGTCCCTGCCGGACAGCCGCGCTCTCTCCGCGCGACCCGGCTCGCGTCTGTCTCAGTCTGGGAGAGTCCCTGCGCCTGTCAGCGGAGTAAATGGCTGCCCCCGCTGACTCAGCTCATTCGCAGGGCGTTAAACAAGAGTAGTGAGTCAAGCCGATCACACATACAGCACATGTACAAATGAGATTTTTACATTATTTACAGGCTTTCGAGGTTGCGGGCCAATACCAACACTGTTATGAGTTATCAAAGACCATTGTTCGCGAGACTACAATGCAGATATTCTGTAAGGAACAATACAGGTGGCCCCGGTGAATATTAATCAGTTGTCAGAGTCATTAAAAGTTCGGTCTCAGGGGTCAGTGCCTGATGATCAGGGCCAGGGCCTCCACAAAGTCTGGCTGACTGGGCAGCTCTGGGACGGGCTCTGCTTGCTCGCTCGACTCGCCACCCTGACCTCAAGCTGACTTTGCTTCTGAGGGTGTTGGGGGACTCTGGGAAACCCTCGCCGGACTGGACGGCGGTAGGGATGAACTAAACTGTTCACACCGAAGGCCCGCGTATGGAGTCTGTGCATAGACTCCTGCCTAAGCATCCAGAGAATGGACTTTGTCCGAGGCAGAGGGCTGGCGGAGGAACGGGCCTCGCTTCTCCTTGGGACGCCTGCAGAATCGGCGTCCGGACGGGCAAAGCGAGCGGCAAAAGATGCGTCCAGTGCCGCTCCCAGCCACGGGCCTTTCCCCTCGGGTCCCAGGAACTGAGCAGCCCTCTGCAGGCAGGCGGAGAAGCCGTCCTGGTAGGAGTGCTTCTGGCCCCCGCCGCCGCCGCCGCCGCCTCCGGCTCTCGTCCGGTCTCCCTCGGCGGTGTTCTGGAGGAAGAGGACCGTGTGTTCGAGTATCTCAGCCTTCTCCACTCTGTGCTGGGTCCCGGCCTGCAAGAAAGCATCAGAATGAGTTGATGGGGTCTGATGGCCACAGTAAGAGGCATTTTGTAATTGTACGCAAACACTAAAATGTCCCCAGATTTATAAGGTTTGATACTAAGGTCTCACAGTAGGTCAGTATCCTTTTTTTTTTTTTCACAAAGCAACATTATATTTGGTACTTGGGATGTAACACAGTTTTTACCCCTTAAAATACTAATCATTGCATTTTAAAATAAATGAGATGCAGATGGAAACCACATGACGCCTGCTCATAATATCCACAAGTGCACTCGGAGGTTTTTTGGTTTTGTTTTCTGTTGGTCTTTTTTACCAGTTGTTGGGGCTCCTGCAGCAACATGGTTCTCAGACGCTCCAGGCTGCGGTTCATCCTCTCCCTGCGACGTTTCTCCACCTGAGATTTTATGAACTAGAAGAGAAAAGACAGAAAACATTGTGGGGATGACCCAAATGTACAGTAGCGGGTCTGTATGTTGGACAAGATGGCCCCTTAATCCCGGATCTAAAACAGTGTAGTTCTGCTAAACCAAATGATTTTACCCAGAGTTGTATCTGGGTAAAAGCGGCAGTTGTTGTATAATCTTTTTTCACCTTTCTGTCGTTCGTTGCATCCCGCGCTTCCTGTAACAGTTTCATAGTAGCCGAAGGTCCAACGTGTGTCCTCATCCAGCGGCCAGAGAGGCTCCTTCACAGTCTGCAACTGATCAGGTGAGTGAGGCTCCCGTCCCAGACCGCTTCTTTTACTCCCTGCCAGTCCCTCGGACTCCTCCTACTTGTACCACCCAAATTTGACGATCTGCCCCCACCCATCCACTCACCAACCCCCCTTCCTCTTGTCCCACCGCCTTGTTTTGTTTCTTTATATCCAGTAATGTACAACGATAACAATTTAAACCAAATAAAACCTACTTATCGTACAGTTTACTCGGACGAGCCCTCGATCCCACCACGAAACGAATCAGTCCTGTGCTCAAGATTCCCAACAAGACAGAGGAGTCTGAAGTCTCACATAGGCTGTGACGCGCAAACCCTTGCGTAAAAACCCACGCGTAAAGTTACAGGAAAACACACGATTTGAAATGTTAAAATACGGAAAATGTTTATTCACATTCGCTCTGTTTCTTGATGCGAAAAAGACAAACAGTCTGATACCGGGTGACCTCGCCGCATCTCTCTGCTCCAGCGGGGATAAACGGAACGACCCCGAGCCATCTTCTACTTCGCCGTTTTCCCCTGATGCCGGATCGGAAAGGGCTTGTGGTTCTAAACGGCCGGTTACAAACGAGGTGATTTTTTTTTTTGGGGGGGGGTAGATTTGTGAGAATGTTGGCATTGCTCTTCGATTCATGAAAACAACACACAAAGTGGCTTTAGCTTATGTGAAAACAAACGTCCTCACGAATCTTAACACGGATGGTTAAAGGATTTATAATCGTAATGACTGTAGTTTTCGTCGCTATTTCCTGCCGCTCTAAAATGAGTTTTTAGCGGCATGTTTGTGCTTTTATTGTAGCCGATTTCTTTTTTCTTTTTTTTTTTTTTAAATCCCAACTTATTGGTTTTCCCAGCAGGATTTCCAGTTTTCCCGTGACACCAGATTGACCGCCGTAAGATTTCTCGACGAAGGGACTTGGATGCGGTAAAAAAAAAAAAAAAAAAATCCGCTCAGTTGCGCCACTCGGAGCGCGCGGACCATTTGTGTCGCGTGTACCGTTTGAGGTGCGAGCCGCTGGACGAGTTCACACTTGCACCCATCTGTTCCGCGGGTTTATGAACGCACCGGTACTGGTGACATTTCCCCCTCCACGCCGACACGTGACTGACGCCGGATCGAGTCATTATTTGTAATCTACTTATTGTTGCGTCAGGATCATTTTCCAGACGTGGCTCATCAACGTCCCTTTGGAGCGTTTTTTTTTTTTCTCTTTCTCTTTTGTTCTCTCCTTTCTGCGACTATCACCTGTGCGCCGACTCAAGGCGAGTGCCAACCACACTTGACGCCTCTGCGTTTGTCGGCCCCCGCTGTTTTAAGGTTTTCGCATTCACACCTCCCGCCCTCACAATGGGCCGCGCGTGCCATTTGGGGGCAATCCGGTCTCGTGCTGGCGCGCGGTTCAGAGCCGCAGCTGTTCGACATCTGCCTTGTGATGTGTGTGCCTTTGATGCTCCCCGGCGACCGTGGGAAGGTCGAGTGAAGGTGACGACGCACACGTGACAACTTTCTGCGTTAACGTTTGAAGCAGTGGCTCCCAGATTGGAGGCCCTTCATTAACATTATTCAAATGGGGCCACATGCTTACAGTCCTACCGCGTTTACCTCCACGCGCCTTATCACCTGACCACAGCTTAAACGTTTGGTTGAAGGGAGTAGCCTGCTCACTTAACTGCGTAAAACAGCCCCTTTGAATCATAAAACAACTCCCTTCACGGCGAAGAAACATACAAATAAAGGAAATCTTCACGTTTTGAAAGAGGGGTTGGCTTCATTTGGTCATTAGAAATTTGTTTTCACATTGATATTTTCCTATTATTTGCATTCTGCGCCCGAACAGATGTCGTCCAAAGCAACATTTTCGGGATGCAAATAGGCTAATATCACGTGATCAGTCCATGATAGCAACTGCATGGCCCGTTGGCAAAGACCTCCTCCATGAAGACCGATGAGGACCTTCGAGGTCTAGCAGTTCGCAGTTTCGGAGTCCTGAAAGTACTGTGCCAACGTTTTGGGCTCCAAAAGTGAGTCAAGATTTCAATGAATAGTTTTCCTCTATCAGTTTACTTCATACCAACACATTCAAGTCAATACTTGCTGTGACCACCCTTTCTCAAGGTGCTCGGCCTGTAGGTTGTTCCGAGCGTCTTGGAGAACTCGGGGCCCACCGTTCCTCTGACTCGGTGCTTTCGGTGACCGTTCTTTTGCGACTCTGGCCGTGTGTCTGGGCTCGTTGTCCTGCTGCAGAAGGAATTCGGGACCCGATCAGGCGCCTCCCCCCGATGGTGTTGCGTGAATCTAAACATCTGAAGACCCTCTCAGGGAGACTGATTGTCACAGGATCAGTTCATCCAACTACAATGGAGGTGACTGGAGTTTTGTTATCGGTGTTCACAGCAATAAAAAACAAAAACAAAAAAAAAACAAAGAACTTGTAAAAACTCGATCACTAACATTTCTTTCCAGAGAAAAAACACGTGTCTCCATTACATGGCCGGTCATGGGGGGCTAGGGGCGAACCCCTGTTTGGTTTATGGTCATTTTGTTAAAACTTTTTTTTGGCTTACTTTCTAATTAAGTTTGGATTCTAGCTAACTACTGTTTTTTGCACTGTGGCATTACTTATTAGTGGTTGAGTGCTGTCCTACTATTTTGTGCATGTTTATTGTGTTGTGTGTATGAGTAGTATCCTCTTTTTAGTTCTTCTCTTGATCACTGTCTTATCAATGAATATGAACTGCGTCAACACAATACAGACGACGACGTGTTAAAATGAATGTTGAGGCTAGAACAGAATTGCTCTTCTCAGACAGGGCTATAAGGCGATTGTGCACGACGTTTCTTGGTTGATATTTCGCTTATTTTTTATGCAAATTCAGTTACCAATCTGCATTTGATTATGTGACCTACAACCAAAGCTGACATCTAGTGAACTTGAGTCTTTTGGGCTGTTGCCCACTTCCCTCAATTGATAGTCCGACCTCGTACGAATACACTGGACAGTACAATAACATGCGGTTCAGTTTTCACTACCTCTTCAGAGTCAAGTGTTCTGTTCACAACAAGATATGCAGAGTGTTCAGCTGGACGTTATTATTGGTGAAGACTCATTTCTATCTATGTCTAGATTTCATTTTAGTACCGTAAATTTAATTCCATTAAGCTCCGTTGCATTGGGGCGAAGAGAAGAAAGACATAAGAGGTTTGGCTAATAAAACCAAAACTATCCAATGGCTAGATACCATTAGAAGTGACGTTTGGAGTCTTCTGAAATTTGAGTGAACTAGCCCTTTAACACAGCCACCTATATGTCTCAAGCTTTTGTTTTTTTTCTCTCTCTTATGACCCCTTGACTCAACATAAAGTTTGACTTGGTCACCAGCTGGTTGTGAATACAGAGAGTCTTTATTGTAAAAGAGGTAGAGAGAATACAGGTGTTTCACTGTACAGAAAAAAAGACAGCACTGTTGATATACTCATTCAAACCATTAATATGGACTCAGACACACCTCATTCACTTTACAGGGACACGTAAGCCCGGTAGAAAAAAAAACCAAAACAAAACAAAACAGAGAAACAAACACACAAAATCTTTGGGTTTTCTCTATTGCCCTTTCATTCACTAAATGCATTCTCTCTTTCTGAGCTGTTAAAATGAAAATAGTTGTAGCACTAATAATAAAACAGCAATAATATTAATAATAATGATATAGTGTGCTAAAAACAATGATAATGCAGTCCCATCCCTCCCCACCCCCTTCCCAACCACAAAAACACCTCAGTAACATGTCAAAAGTAGTGGAAAACAAACCCTACAACCCCAATAATAAAACCACACTTGCATGCACACAACACACACACACATTTTCACTCTACCATCCGTGCACTCAGCTAATCATACAAACATAATAATGACCAACGCTGAGCTGTAAGAAAAGAAAACAACGTACATTTAAAATAATCAAACCAAACAAACATACAAAAACAACTGCAGCCAAGTGGGAAGTGTGATATCATTCTTTCTGTCTTTTCCATCATCGGTCTTTCCGTCGCTGTCGTTCTGTGCCAGCGGGTAGGGCCGTCAGTCAGAGTTTTCTGAGTGGTCGCTGTGGGGCGAGGTGCCCGGCGGGGGCGAGTTTCGACCCTGCCAGTTCCCATTTGCCTGAGAAATCGAAAGGAAAAGAAAGAGGAAACTAAGTAAACAAAATGGTGTCAGAAAGCACTATGCAAATCACTGTGTCTGCATTGTACTTGGCTCGACGTTATTGTGTCATTTATCGGCACATCACCTGTGGATTTAGCCCCTTAACCACAAATGGTGAAGAACGTTACTGCCAACTATCTTACACAACCTCAAGATGCTTTGAAGTCATTTCTTTTTTTTTCTTTCTGGGCAGCTACCAGTGTCAGTTAATGTAAGAACATTGACTTCAAAAGAATCGAAAGTAATCTGGGGTACATAATCCATCACATCAGGTTTTGTTTTGTCAAAGTTATGCTACATTTTGTGGTAACGCAGTTGACGGCAACCGTTCTTTGATGGTGTGTTAAGGGTGCGTATTGGAAACATTAAAATCCAAGACCTTGTCGCAAGGTTCTGAAAAGCAAAGTTTGGTTGTTTCAAGTCTTTCAGAGTAGATTTTCATAGCTGACTGATATGAATGAAAACGAAAGCCTGTCTGGAAAAAAGTTGATAATAACACAGGACAAGTGCCAACAGTAAAAACAGTTTAAGACTAAAGTACATAAGAAAAAAAAATAGATGAAATGTGGTAAATGTGAAAAGAATTAAAAACAATTAAGTAGATTAGAATAAAATAAAAACTCGAACAGATAAAAGACATGGACAAATGAAATATGAAGGAATAATACATGAACGCAATAAAATAAATGAATAAACATAATAAATAACGGCTGTAAAATATTCTACTCAAAGGCCAAGCTAGAGGTAGGTGTCAAGTTTGATTTTCATGGGATTCGTTGACAGAAAACAAAATATACAATATCTCCAGCCTTATCATTTCAATGTGCGTTTAACTACTTCACAAGTGGTATTAAATTACCTGCACTCCCATTTGGTAGGCGGACTGCTCGCCATTCACGGGTGGAACCCCGAGGAACAGGTCAGCTGACCCAGACAGAGAGAAGGACCCAGACCCTGACGAAAGACACAAGCAAGAAGCAAACCTCAGTACTCATAAGTTTTACACATAGACATTAACAGTCCTGTCTTTGGAGCAGTTTTGAGTAGGAGGCTTTAAAATTTTAAAAAAAAACCACGTGAAAAAAATCCTGCAATAAAAGAAAATAAAAGCAAAGTTAATAGTGCAACAGACCTGTTCAAAACCAGACCGACATTGAGATGAATCTTTCAGCTGCAAAAATCGCTTTGTTCAGTACGCTCTTTTCTCGTCGTCTGTGGTGGCTTTATGAACGGCAGGTACATCCGCGCCTCAAGTTACGCACTGAGTTCACAAGGGCAGCTCATCAAGATTATCAACAATTGCTGGGTGGAGACGAACCGATTCGACGAGGTTGGAACTAACAGCATATTTCACTGCCTCAAGGCAGACTGTGGCTTTCATTCTCCCGTCGTACCTGTCGAGTTTGGAGTGTGCGGGGAATCGTCGCCCTGTCTGGCCCCCAAGGCTGTCTTCATGGCATAGAGGTTGGCCTCCTCCTGGAATTTGCCAATGTTTTTCTTGTAGCGGATTCTCTTGTTGCCAAACCAGTTGGAGACCTGGTGGAAAGAAAATAAAATAAAAAGACGATACTCAGTATACACTCCCACTTTTGTGGGAGGGTTAATCCTTAAAATGCCCAACTTTTAACACTGAGCAGCAGATTCAAATGCAGACACTTGCTTTAACATTATGTTACTGAGGAATTATGAGTGGTTTGCCTTTACGATTGCCTAAGCACAGGTGCTGAACACTCAATCACACACTACAGTACGTTCAGTGATTCACCTGAGAGACGGTGATTCCGCACTGTTTGGCGAGTTCCTCTTTGGCTTCCTCACTGGGGTAAGGGTTGGACAGGTGGGAGTAGAAATACTCATTGAGAACCTCTGTGGCCTGTTTGCTGAAGTTACGCCTCTTGCGCCTGGATGAGACACAAGCAGGTGATGAGTGCTGGAAAAAAAACAACTGTGATTTTATTTTGTTAGTAATAACATTCTTGTCACAGTTACTGTTTGGTCACGGTCCCCAGGCCCTTTCTGTGCACTCACACACACACACAGGTCTAAATGGCTATTGTGTCAATAGAATACGCTCCACAAAAAAATAAATATACTTTTTATCTGGAAATTTAAGGGAAAATCCAACCTCACCAACCCACCTGGCATCGAGGAAGCGGGACCTCAGTATCATGACTGCCTCACAAGTGCTCTGCTTCAGCTGAGTCTGGATCGAGCTGAACTTGCGGTGGATGATGGCCACCATGCGCTCGATCTCCCGCGGGGTCACGGGCCGCGTGCGTGACTGCTCCCTCAGCAGGTTCATCACATGGGTTGTGAACTCAGTGCACGCCTGGGTAGGGCAGGCATGAGAGGACAGACAGTGAAGGACAG
Source organism: Xiphias gladius (assembly GCF_016859285.1). Lineage (NCBI taxonomy): Eukaryota > Metazoa > Chordata > Actinopteri > Istiophoriformes > Xiphiidae > Xiphias > Xiphias gladius. Next base: position 24,713,902 of record NC_053421.1, on the reverse strand, counting down.
AATTGTGCAAAGCAATGCAGCTATGCAGCTATGCATTTTATTTGATGTTTTTTTGCTATGATTTATCATAGTCTGTCTGATTTGTACTACATGGCATTTTTTTTTTTCTAGAGTGGAGAATGTCATGTCACAATAAAACCTTCTGAAAAATGCCAAGGTTATTTTTCTGGTTAACAAGCATGTGCACTCAATGCCCACTTTATTAGGTACACCTGTACAATCCAATGCAATTCAATACAACAGTTCCAACAAAAGTTCTACCTTTTTATGTATAAATTTTATAATGTTCATGTTTTGTTGATATTGTCAGAAATGTGTAAATTCAATTATTGGTTTATTACTAAGGTCGTAGTTAAAAGGTGGGGTTGTACTGGACAACATCATATTGAGAGATTTTTTAAATAATTTTTTTTCCTCCCAATTTGCATACATGAAGGGGCAGAATATTAGAAACACATATAAATATAGAGTGCAGCACATATAAGCATAATTACAAAAGTGCTTCAGATAATTTGTTTGTCCCAGCAGTAAATTCAGCTAAATCTAAATGCTCCATAAAGTGGCTAACCTCCATACAGCTCTGGAAGGGGAAGGGGTTGCTGTGTGTATTAAATGTGTAGCAACACATTTGAATGGCGTTTTAAGTGAGAGCACACATTGGGCCTTTAGCGTAGGCTAGATTTTGTGTTGCTCTGGTAATCTTAAAGGCGCCTCCTCTCATACACAGATATGGAGTTTCTACCTGGTCTGTTTTGATCAGCAGCATAAGAACAAAAGTGTATTCCCAGAAAAAGAAAAGTTATGTGATGTGAACTCTAGACCTAACATGCCAATGGATTATGCTTCTGGCCAACAGCTTTTTAGTACAAGCAAGCGTGCACAGGCAATGTCAGCGCTCATCTCCTGTTGCGACACGATACCTGCTCATACTTTTCCAGCTCAGTGTGGTAGATACTGCGAATCTGGCTCAACTTGCTTTTGTAGTCGGAGTGCTCAAGCGAGCTGTCAGGTGACATCCCTCCCGAGCTTGTGGCTGCGGACACGGCAGCAGCAGCCCCGCCACCCTTCTCTGGCCCCGCCACACCCTCTGCCAACAACATGTTGTCCAGTCGTACCAGCTGAGGATCCTGAGGCTCCTCCTCTTGTGTATTCCTCATTGACAGGCCTGTCAATAAGACAAATCTCAGTGTCTATTGGTTTTGTTTGTGAAATACTGATAAACTATGTTAAGGTACATTACACATTAAACTTTCATCCAAATAAATGAATCCACTCGGTCTCCCATTTTCATAAATTAAATTCAAGCATGCATTTCCTTTGTAAGTGCAACTCCTGGGTTTACTTTCTTAAACTTTGTCCTGGAAATTCGCACAATCAGAAGCACTGATGCACTGTATTTGAAAATGGAGAAGTCGTTCTATTCTATTTGCCGTAAACTTGTTTATTGAATCGCTCTCATATACTGTTTACTGTTTGTAATTACTCTGCTCAATATTTATTTATTACCCACATCTGAACATCCTATTTCGGGGGATGCGACAGTACCTTTTAACAGCATCTTTGGAGTAATCAGTTTTTACATCTATGCTGTTAAAGAGCAGCTTGCCTTCTACCACAAAGGATAAAATGAAAATGTACTTTATAGCGTGAATGAAATCACGGTTTAAGTTAAATTTAAGACATTTGTTGCAGACCTTCTCAATACCAAACAGATGCAAAAATTAATACCTGTTTGATGGTCATACCAAAAAAATATGCCTGAAAACCAGTAATGACAATGTGACCTAGAATAAATTATTATTAGATAAAAAATTTTTCAATATTTCCCAGCAGTATAACAATAATCTCTCTCTACCTAGACACAGAACAGTGGAGGAGGATTGATGGATGGGTTAACCAATGAAAAACGATTCGTTCATTTAACTTCATTGAAGTTTTTGCTACATTCGACAACTGCCCATTACGAGATGATGAGGGTCCTAGTTAGTAACGGTGTTTGCTACAGTTCTGATGGTGCTGACTGAAACTCCTACAATCCATAGTTGAAACCATCTCACTTCTAGTCTAGAAGTGTCTCCCGAAAGCAGAAACAAAAACATTTTATAACAAACATTACTGCCTATTCCATGCAAAAGAAAATATTTAAGTTAAATTAAATTTAAGGCTGTTTAACACTTTCTAAGGCCTTCTCGAGGAAACTGAATTCGGTGCTTTTTAAAACCGTGAAATGTAGAAATCCTGGAAATCATCTAGAAGCTTTGCTCTCCCACTTCTTACTTTTCTGTGACACCAACTGTTGCTAGGATTGAACTTTGCTCAACTCTGATGCTGCATAGTTATGAACCAACCAGAAACCTTTAACATGTATTGTATTGCCCTGTAGGGATTATATGTCTGTTTATCCAGCTGTTGCCCTTTGTCTCTATTTTTATACCAAATTGAATTTTACATAATAGCTGTCTAATGATGTTTATCTTCCTGTACCTTCCTGTCCTGTTTCTTTTTGCCAGTGCAAGTAAGACTATTGACAGTTACTGACAACCGGAGTCAAATTCCTTTTAAATTGTTGCAAGCTTGGCCAGGAAACTCGTTTGAGATCTATTGGCTTCTGATGAATCAAAGTCTAGCAGTCTAATAACGCTGTAATAAGCCAGGAGCTCACTGCACATCAAAACGAAATTAAAGGCACGATGGCTAACGCGGACAACATCACAACTCGTATCAAAATAACATTAACATACCAGTTTTTTCCTTGATCTCGCACAAAACGCTGAACAACGCAGGTTTCATTCGGTGACAGTTGAGTGCATGTTTCCTATACACAAAAAAGCATAACAAGCTAAGTGTGAGCAGGGGTAGAGTGGCAACATGCTAATCGAGCAAAACAAAAACACAATTTGAGTGACGGACCGACTACCTTTGGCATGGCTAATTCAGCAGACGTTAGCTTCTGGCTAGCAGTGAGCTAAGAAGGCAACCGTTCGCTGGCAAGCTGCCTGTCTGCGGTAGCCAGCAAGTTCTGTTGTATTTTCATTCGTTTACGCAATATTTAAATCTTAACATGTGCAGAAAATTGCTGTTTTAACGCTGGCATTAGCATTAGCTACCTCTTAGCTACCCATTGTAGCCCTAGCTAGGGAGCCTTGGTTAACGCAGCTTAGCAGGCTAACAATGGCTACGTTTCAGACCAAAGCTGCGAAAAGAAATACGTGTTTGCAAATGAGGGCAAAGAAACAATAAGCACTAGGCTAACGTAACAGCAAATGAATACGAACTGGTTATAACAAAAACAAGTTTGTTTTCGTTAGCCGTTGTGGGCTAATCAGTTAGCTACTGGCTACATAATCTAAACAATAGACTGAAGTTCAGGAAACTTTGCCACTACGGATCGGAGTCGACAAAGAGGCAAAACAAAAAGCATCTGCGCCGTCAATAACCTTAGAAATAAAGAAAACAGTCAAAGTTGTCACTAACTTTGCTTGTGCCTCGTCCAAACTTTGGTCAGTGATGGTCATTATTTGCTGCAGTATGTCACCAATATCTCTGCGGGTTTCGTGTCCGTTTTCTGTGCCCTCGAGGCCCGGCTCCCCTCCGTCGGACCGGTGCTGGGAAGGCTGATGAACGGAGTTGAGCGCATGCATCCCGGGGTGGCCGCTCATGCCGAGTCCCCGGCCGTTGGAGGGCCCATTGCCCGTCAGAGGCTGCTGCTGCAACATCTTCAGCGACGCACAGTGGCGACGACTGCTGCCCAACTGTGCTCACAGGCGACCAGATCCGATGCATCCCACAAAGCAGGGTCCCCTAGCGATTGACAGGGAAAGGTACAAGCCGTGTCAACAGACTGCAGCATGTGATAGACAGTGTTTTAGTGTAGTACCAAATTAGTTAGCGTTAAATGTAACCACAACAACAAAACATCTGCACACCCTGCATTTTCAGAAAGCAGAAGTGTGTGTGTGCGTGTGTGTGTGCGTGTGTGTGTGTGTGTGCGTGTGTGTGTGCGTGCGTGTGCATGTGCAAGCGCGCGCGTGTGTGTGTGTGTGTGTGTGTGTGTGTGTGTGTGTGTTTCGCTCGCGAATAACGAAGAAACAAGATCTAACTAAATAAAATGGAGATAATTGTATTTGCTCTGTTGCCCTCCTGCTTGTGCTATGCCTGGTTACAAGCACATAGATAGAAATTTATATTAAAGACATTACTTTTTTAATTTCTCGGGTTTAAAAGTGATAATTCCACTTAGATAGCTTCTCTCACTTGTTTGAGTCTACTTCTCCTTTTAGCTGCAAGTCAACAGGATGTGAGCCAAAACCACAAACTTTTCAGAGCAACTGTGCCTGTTTCAACATGTTGCAGTTGGGTCTGACATAATCAAATGAGCAGCAGTTAAAACAGCAGCTCCTTACAGCTGCTTTGACAGCCTTGACTTCATCTCAAATGATAAAAAAAGACTTTGCTCGGGACAATACTAAGACTAAGCAAATGCATGTTGCTGGTTCCTTTTGCTTTCGACAGCAATATTTTACAATGGCACGACTTGTCATATGTGGGCCAAATAAATAGGGGTGGGCTGTGGTAAGAGGAACAGGAAGAGAGGAGTCGAGATAGAGCAAAGGTAGAAAGGCAGTCAGAGAGGGTGAAAGCTTCACACGTCGGCATGTGAAACTCTTCATAGCGGGTTTTTTTTTCTTCATAAAGATGCTAACGGGACAAGTATCAAGCCAAAAAAATGCAGTGCTCAGTCTGTGCTGACTTCAAAAGATGATGCTTTGAAGCGACACATTTCAAAAGATAAGGTAAGAATTAAATGACTGAATTTACATTTACTGTATTATACACAAGGTAACGTTTATGAGCAAAACAATAGGAGAATATAACTATCGATAAGAGTTAGAGTGAAAATTTTGGCAAAATATACAACAGAAATCATCAATTGGCAACAAGAAGTTGACATCTGTGGTCACATTTCACACACTGTTGTTGTCGCACAGCCTACAGAAATATATTACTTACAGTTGGATTTTCGGCTTAAACATCTGTAGCCAACGTGCTAGAACCTGCCAGACTGGTTTCTCATACAGTTCTTTTCAAGAGGAAGTCACAGCTGCTCCAGAGCAGTCTTCATGTGTATTCCAAGTCAGGGTTATGTATAATATGTATGTTTGCCGATTATTCTTCAGAAAAATTGACAGTGGGGTTCTCAAAGTCTTTGACCTAAGATCTATGACCTACCCCTGTTTCTGTGTATCTTCTTGTCAGGGTTTGACAGCGAGCTTAATGGATTCCACAGAGATCAAAGTTGAAAAGGCTGAAGAGGGGCTCCTGGAACCTCTTGTCATCACCGAAGAAGGAGACATAACTGAGGGTGTCGCTGAAAGACGGGTGTTTAGGAGTTCAGCTATAATCATACTGAACTTCAGGGGAGAGTCGGTTCTGAAAAAGGAAGAGGAAAACACAGGAGAGGACAAACATGAAGAAGATATAGCGAGTAAAATGTGTTTGGAAAAGCGGAGCCCGGAAAAAAAACAAACCAACACAGAGGGCGACCAGACAGGAGAGGTTGCTGTGGATGAAGGGGACAAACAGGATGATGATAAAACAGAGGAAACTGAGAACATGAATGATGGACAGAGCAGAGGTGATAGGAATAGTGAAGGGCAGACAGATGAAGTGATGAGGATTCGTGAAAAACTTGAGAAACCCAGTGACGCAGAGGATGAAAAGGTTACACGAGACGACCCTCACCTGGACGTAAAGAAGTTAAATTCATCAGAGCAACAACCTGAAGGGACACAGAGCCAAGAGGAGGATTTAAAAAAGGTTTATAAACTGTTATTTTATTTTAGCTTGTGCCCTGAGATTACCCCGGCTCGTAAATCACGTAGTAAATCATGCAGTGAAAAAAATGTTTTTGTAATGTTCTTGATTTTACCAACCAGCCACCGTGTACTCTACGAGAAAAACAATCTCATGATGGAAAAACAGCAGGTAGCACTTTGTTACTGAGCATGTGGGAATACGTAGGAGTCAAGTGAATTCTTTTGCTGTGCCAACAAACAGTGTGTGCCACTCACTGGAAACCTTTCTTCCCTCCCTCATTTTTTTTGCTGCCACCTACCCACATTTTCCCAGGCTCAGCGCTTAACCCCTGACTTCCCGGAGGCACTGTATGAGCTGCTCTGCACCCTTCAGGAGGGGAGACGCCTCAATGACCAGCGCTGCTCCTTCAGGCAAGAGAGCGGGGTCAGGAGGCGGAGGTGCCACTCTGAGCCCAACACAACCAAACCCGTCAACAGAGGTGGGAGCACTTAGAGAGACTAAAATCTGTTTTTAAGCACTAGATTGATGAAACTGATGCAGCTGTTGCATTTGTTTCCATGTAGCGGTGCTGACTCATGTTGATCAAGCTGAAAAAACACGAAACTACCAGTTCTCAGTGAATCAAAATTGTTTTGAAACATGTGCAACTAGCATGTTTCCGTGTCTTTCCTTGACCACTGACCACTTCAAGTCTCCTGCTTCCTGACCATCAAAGCTCTTTTCTCTCGTTTCTCCACAGTCATCTTTTCCTCCATGACTTCACTGCAGAAAGAAGAGTTTTTTGAGCTGGTGGCCACCGCTCAAGCCCGCCGGCTGGATGACCAGAGGGCGCAGCTCGAAAAGTCACCACAGCCAAAACCAAAAGCCAGAAGCTTCAGAGGCAGCATAAAGCAGCTCTCTTTTGTGAAAAAGCCTGCACCAGTTCCTGTGCCTAAAGAGGATCTCTATAATATGATTCTCACGACACAAGTAAGCCATCTGAAGCAGTTGCCTTAAGCCACAGGGTCTTGTTAGCTTTGTTTCTTAGAAAACTGTCAGATTCTCATAAGTGCACAGTCATGGCAGAAAACATCTTGCAAAACTTCAGATTCATGTCAACTTATGCAGAGACTTATTCGACATTATACATAATTTCAGGCTTTCACTTTCACAATGAACTTCCACCCACAGGCCCAGGGCAGGCTGGAGGACCAGCGCAGCAGGGCTCCTGGTCCCATGGATGATGACGACTTCTTCTCCCTGCTCCTGAGGGTCCAGGGGGGGCGCATGGACGAACAGAGGACTGAACTACCGTGCATGCTTCAAACCTGACATGGAAAACAAAAGCTGTGGGGCTACTGTGGAAGTCATTCCAGTATTGTAGGCTTTTTTTTAGTCTGATTTCCTGTTAAAAGTGGGGTTTTGTTGACCCTGATGATGCTTTGTCTTAGGGAATTATTTTCCCTCTTGATGGTGTTGTTCAGTGTTAAAGCTGATGAGATTGTAGCAAAAACGCTAATGTTTGAGTATCAGAGCTTTTAACATGACTCAACAACTCTCCTGATGAGATTGTGAAGTTTACTTCCAATTAGGTTTCTTTTTTGCATCCCTAGTAAATAGGATCAGTAGATATGCCTTTTTACTGCCAAATCTTGCAGTTTATTGAATGTCTGCAGTGAGTGGTTGAATGTTTTTGTGTGTGTTCCTGTTCTCAATGTGGAAGAGGCAGTCCATTGATCTCTGTTATTCTCCTTTTTTTGTACAGTAGATATTAAATACACCAGGAATGGTGGTGAGGGGATGGTAAGTCCAAGGCCACACAGTGCTTGGTTGTATATGGATAATTTTCCTCCAAAAATAAAGAAAGCCTGTATCTGAGCCATTTGCATCTCTCCATTTATTCAATTTGTCCAAAATGTTATCAGGAAAAAAAAAAAGAGAATTAACACAGGGTCTAATAAGGATTTATTTAGAGCATGCATTCTTTCATTTTTATTTATTTTTTCATATCAAACACAATGGAGTGTAACATCAAGCAGTGACACTACCAACGATGTGTAAAACCTATTCTGTTATTTTCACAGTGAATCATCACTGGCTAGCTAGGTTCACATTCCCGCAATCTAGATAACGTCTAATCTTTCTAAAACATCCTGTTACACATAAATCAAAACATTCACGTAGAAACAGAGGAGCTTGTAATGTCTCTTTTACAGTACAGAACAAATGAGTCAGAGATAAAGGTGTTCACTTTTTTTAACTGAACACAGGGTTCAGAGTTCCTTAAAAGTGAAGGTCATGTCAACATAAAGGAAAACAGTGGATACTTATTCAACGACATACTATATATATATATATATATGCAGTATTTGTTACTTAAATTTTAAGAGACAGAGCGGCTTATTTATCCATCTGAAAGTAGCTGTACAACTTATTTTAAGTAAAATATTCAGTGTTTGTATCAATGAATATTAATATAGAGAAGAGGACTTAATAAAACCAGTGTTGATTTATAAATGCGGCAGTAACCGTGAAGTCCACTGACAATAACTCTGCTTTACAGTATTTGTTGCTACATAGAACATGAGAGTTACTCATTAAAACCTTTGATCCAACTCTTTGTTTCCAAAGGTCTTGCAAAAATTCACACACATAATCAGGGCCACTTTGTGTCACCAGGCCAGAAGGGCCCCCGTGAGAACCTGTGACCTTCTCCGGTCTGGTTGGTGTTTAGTCTACTCGGCTCAGAGGACAGCTTTCTGAGGAAGTCCTGGTTGGTCTGCACAAGGGAGGTTAGAGGTGACAAGAGGACGCTGTGTCACTTCCTCAAACGGAGCGTGATATGTTATAACAACACTTTCAACAACAAATGTTCTCAAAGGTAGTTCATTTTTGTTGAAAAATATATATATAAAAAAAGAAGGGAGCTCAATTGACCTATCAAAAATTATTATGGTTATTCTGTCACATGAACTGCTTTTGAATGCCCCTGCTCCAAATCGTCCAGTGGTTTAAAGGCAGAGAAACATTTCAAACAAAGAAGAGGAAGAGAAAGAGGACAAGTGTGCAACAAAAAAAAGACCACACTTTCTACCAACATTGTGAGAGCATCAACCAGGAAGAAACAACAGTAGTGTGAATATTCAGGTTCAAGTTCAGCTGGAGCTTGAACCCGAATATTGCATATGTCGAGATGGACATATGCAATATGTGTGTATGGGTTGGGTCAATATACTCAGTAAACAGTTCGCTGGTATGGTGTTTTAAAGACCAGATATTAACCAGGAAAACATTTGATTGTTGTTATGATTTTTATTTAAGATGGTTAATTGACAGTGTGGTGTTGGGGTATTCTAGTCAAACAGATTTCGGCGTGTTTACGTTTGTAAAACCTTTAGTTAAACCCGAACACTACCTGTACTCTGGAGGTTTACTGTCTCTTCATGCTTGATAGAGTTTCAGAGGCTTTTCCACCCTGCCCAGGCTTTATTTAGGGAAAACACTGAAAACGTTTCATTTTGACAGCGTTACATCCTGTTATGTTTCAGTGTTTCCTGTTTCTAGATCCAGCTTGATCAGCTAATTGACAAGCACCTGTGCCGACTTGTGGGCTGAACCTATATAGGCAGGTCCTTTGCTCAGCTCTCTCTCCCTCGCTCCATCCCTCCCTCCCTGCCTCCCCTCACCCCTCACCCCTCCACCCTGCTGCAGCTGCACCTCTGGGGTGCCTGGTATATGCTTTTCATTCCTTTATTCATCCATTTCATCAAACATTCATGCAGTAAACTTCCACCCTGGTGTTGTGTCCAATATTATGTTCGGTGTTTGAGCCAGCAGTAAGGAGGGGATGAAAATTCACCAGGTATTTTCAGATATTTGTTACTGACTAACCTAGCTAACCTGCCCCTATAGATCAAATGTGATCAACTTAGATTCAGTAAGTTTAATAATATATCTATTGCATTTATAAGAAGGCTACTACTTTTTAAAAGGCTCATGAAAGTAGAGTTGCAAAAATTAGTCCATTAACCAATCAGTAAAAAATGAACTGGTGAGTATTTTGATTATCAAATCCAATGTTCGCTTTTCTTTGTCACATCTGATTTTAAACTGAATATTGTGGGGTCACGGAGAAGCAATTTAAAAAGAGCGCCGGAAAATCACAGTGGGCACCTTTCACTTTTTTTTTTTTTTTTTTTGAAATTCAATAGACAAATTGAGAGACTTCATGTATGTTCCCACTTCAGAGGGAAATATTGTACTTTTTACTCTGCTTCAAATCATTTAACTTCACTTGCTAATTACTTTTCACATTAGTAATAAAAAATAGAAAGTATATGAAAGGTAATTACAGGGTAAAGGTGGGGATACCTTTACCCTCTGCAACATTTAACTGACTATAGTCCAATTATATATGCTCTATATGATATTCTGACATGAGTCATTCTGCATAGTGAGTGACTTTCACTTTTTTTTTTTTTTTACTTTAAGTACATTTTGCTGCTAATACCTTTTTGCTTTTACGCAAGTAAAATTTTGAATGCAGGAGTTTTACTTGCAAGAAAGTATTTGGTAACACTTTACTTTAAGGTCCCCTATTTAGCATTTATAGGCCGTGTGTAAACATACTTCTCTTATGAAGACTTGATTAATCGTGAAAACAATTGGCATATTAATCGATAAAACACAATAATCATTAGTTGTAGCCCTGAATGAAAGCGTCACGTCTCTGTTTACCCCGGGCCTGCTCCCATCGCTCCACAGTCAAGACTTACATTACGATCCATTGTGTTGTATTATATTTGCGATCACTGCTTTTTTTTTTTTTTTTTTTTATCCGCGCAGCCCCACTCACCGGGTGACGTCACCGACCACCTGACCAGAGCCTGGGACTTTTAGACAGGGTCAAGACAGCTGCGAGGAAAAATGATGGCGCATTCGAGAACGGGCTTTGACCATACCTTTCCTCAGTCGTCGCTCCGTACATTGTTTGGTCACGCAGTAAAAACTACTTAGCTCATGTTTGGCATGCGTTTTTTTTTAAATTGTGACTGTCGCGCTTTTGCTTGTGAGACATTGCCCGCCGTCGTTAGCTTGTTGGCTAGCCCTCGAGCGGTTGCCCGACGTCCCCCCCCCCGTCACCGTGTGGTCCCCGGGCCAAAACGCTAACGGAGCAGAGGGAGGGGGGGGGGTCTCCGGCTCGTGATAACAGTGCGTAGCAGGACGTCAACGAGGCCGAACACGCGCAGTCGGAGCTGGGCACAAAGCGGGTTAAACTCGACCTGCGCTCCGAGGGACTTCGTTTTCCCGTCGCGGGTGTAGCGGCCAGCGTCAAGCTCGGCGGAAGCGACGCCCAATGGGATCCACCGTGATTTCTGTGGTCAGTGTCACTGGAAGTTTTGTGTTTTGTGTTACATGTTTTGTTTCAGTCATTTTTTTCCACGCTTTTCACACCGAGCGCCCAAAATGGAAGTTCGTAATAATTTATGCGCGTTTGTTTTCTACAATCATACGTGAGAGACTTCATGTATGTTCCCACTTCAGAGGGAAATATTGTACTTTTTACTCTGCTGCAAATCATTTAACTTCACTTGCTAATTACTTTTCACATTAGTAATAAAACATAGAAAGTATATAATAGGTAATTACAGTTATCCCCACCTTTACCCTCTGCAACATTTAACTGACTATAGTCCAATTATATATGCTCTATATGATATTCTGACATGAGTCATTCCGCATAGTGAGTGACTTTTACTTTTTTTTTTTTTTTTTTACTTTAAGTACATTTTGCTGCTAATACCTTTATGCTTTTACGCAAGTAAAATTTTGAATGCAGGAGTTTTACTTGCAAGAAAGTATTTGGTAACACTTCAAAGCAGCTTCCATTCATGGAGGGTTCCCACAGGAGGAGTTACAGCTGACAAAATACATTAATAAACACTCATATCTGTTTACAGACACATTATGGTGTGTTATAAACATTTATCAAATGTTTATATACTGCTTATTAACACCAAATGGGGGACTTAAAGTAAAGTGTTACCCAGTATTACTGCACTTTTGTATTGGTACATTTACTCAAGTAAAAGATGTACAGTAAGTACTTCTTCCACCATTGGAGTGGGCTAGATAACTTAACTTGATATTCAATATTCTGATGAGTTTAGTTAATTTTTTGTTATGAGTGGTGTAAAACCCTTTAGTAAAAGCTGTAAAAATACTACAGCGGGTAAGAAGAGTTTTAATGTTGAGGGGGGTCTAACTATGTCAGATGTATATTCTTAGAGTTAAGTAAATATTACCTTCCACCTCTTCTTCTTTTTTTTCTACAATCCCTCTGCTGCAGCTCAACAACACTGTCCTCGGAAACACAAAGAGGGAATTTGGTACTAAAAAGACTTAAACTTGGAAGATCCCCACTTGATTTGTCCAACTCGGACTGCATTTTTGCGCAGAACAGAGACTGTTGATTTTATTCCACATCACAAACACATTAAAATTGATTTGGGAAGGGATCTCTTTGCAGCCAGTATGAACAGGAGAAACAGTTACGATGACCAATAACCCTTTCAATGCACATACTGTTTGGTTAAGTCAGTACTGTTTTTAGATAGATTTGAAAAAAATGTGAACCTATCCTTTAATTTACCAACGTCCTCAATACCCTTGTAACTGTAAGTGATTAATTTAAGTCTTTCTCTGGGTCTTAGATGCCGCTGTTCCTGTCGCTGCTGATCTTATATGTGCCACTAGGGGGTGGCACCTCACCAATCAGCTGCTACAATGACCAAGGAGATGCTGTAGACTGGTAATCCATTAATAATAGCCCTGGACCAAAAAAAGCTTTTACATATATACTGTATGTTGTTTTTGTTTGTTTCTTTTTTTAACCCAGATAAGTGTCACAAGTATGTTAAAGTCCTATGAAGCTTAAATAGTAATTTGAAAGTCAATTTAGTGTGTCCAACCATCCAACAATGTACTGTAAGTAGTTCTTACTTTTAGATGCTCACAAACGTCTTCCTCTCTCTTTCTTTCTCTCTCTGAACTAGGTTCTATATGTACAAGCTGCCTAAAGATCATGGCAGAAAATCTCCCAAAGAGGGTGAAAAGTATTTACTTTTGGAGAAAGGGAGTGAAGGATGGACTGATGGGAAGGGGACAGTGAACGACACAACGGGAGCCCTGGGCAGGACAGTCGGACAACTGTACTCACAAGGGAAGGTCTGCTTCTATTTTCTGTCTTTTTGTCTGTAACAAATTCAGTTTTGTTTTTTGTTTTTTCATTTTCAAGGAAATCACCCAGATGAAAGTCAGAAAGCCTCTCTGAATGTGATTCAGAAACGCTGGCTAAAATTATTACAGTTTTTCGTTCCTTTTTATTCTTGTTTTAAATATATGCATGACTAATGTGAAATGATCAAGCCAAAGTCTAGCTCTTTTTTACGACAGCCGGGGGTTTGGTTTTATTTGACATCTCTCTAAAATACAAACCATATCCTTAAAAAAATACTGATTTATCCAGTTGATCGTCTGTAAGAAATCAAAGACTCTACACGTGAGTTATTCTAAAATTGATATTATCCTATACATGATACAAAGTCCACAAGGGTTTTTTTTAAACCATAGAGTGGTGTTTACGTAAGCAACATTAGCAGCAAATACTTAAAAGTTTCCACAGTGATCATCGCAAGTAGAATTTCGAAAGCAGATGTAATTCATTTTTGCCATTTCTGCTTCTGCTTTTTCACTGCAGTCATAAGACTTCTCTCTTTATAGACTTATTAAATGCAGTAATGGGGATTATTTTTTTAAAGAAGTGTCTCTGTTAATACCAGTTTTCATTATTAGATCAGAATATGAAACTGAGAATGAAAACTGAAAACTTTCTTGTTTATTTGTATAGAGTTTTTCTGTCTAACTGCAGCTGCGGGAATCCCAATACAGCGGTTTCGACCGAAAGATCAGACAAAACACTTATAAGAATTTATACCTCAACCTATCAATGTTTTCCTGTTTTTATTTTTCAGCTTAAAAGCAACTGGGCTTGTTTTTAGTATGTGTCTAAGTATGATGGATTTTAATTTCAGCTAAAAAACTCTGCCCTGTTCTCAGAACACAGAGGTAGCGTACATCCTGTACAATGACCAGAGGCCACCTGAGGAGGACTTTGGTGACAGATGGGTTGACAACAGTGGAAGCAGAGGGGGGCACACGAAAGGTGAACACCCGAACGGTCCAGCTCTAATACTCCTATAGCCTAGATAATAGTAATAATAATAGTAGTAGTCGAGATAAGCAAATATGGACAAGAGTGTATAAATTAAATCAAAGTAGAAATGTCAGTCTTTTGCAATACTGTATAAAGTGAAGGATTTCTTAAATCAGAATTCATTAGACACCTTATACATTCGGCTGCCAGTATATAGGTCAACCTAGCTAAAACTAATGTAGTCTGTTACAACAGTCCTGAATTAACTAATTAAATTAAGATATATTCATGTTCATTTTTAGTTGAAACGGTTTTCGAAGGGTCTTGATTCGACTATGTGGTCAATTTGGAGGCTGTACTGGCAGGTGTTTCTCTTATTGTGTCCTCCCCATTTATATCAATGAGGGTAGGCTAAATAACAGAAACACCTCGGCTGGCAGCTGAGTGTAGTGTTGACTTATACAACCATAAGTAACTTACTGTGTGCAGGTATGGGGAAACACATATAAAACAAATGCAAATCCAGTTTTCATACTTCAAAAGAATGCCATAAGATTTGTAAAAAAAAAACAAAAACAAAAAACAACTAAAATTCAGAGACTTGGTAGATTTTACAATAGCACAAATGTTGTATCTTGCATGTATAAGGCAAAAAAAAAAAAAAAAGTAAAAGTACCCAAAAGTTGTGAGTTGAGCCAAGATGGCTCAAGAGGAATATGCAGGAGCATGACTAATGTAAAAAATTGTTGTATATCCGTTAAAGGGGTGAATTAAAGGAACAGTTGTAGTGAGTAGCACACTTTGTAAGTTTAAAAAAAGAATAATAAAGTGTATAATTGTATTACTCTTAAAGAATAATAAGCTCATCAATATAGAATGCATGAATGACTGGGTCAGAATGACATGTTGGCTTTGGCATGGAAGGGATAGTGTAAAATCTTTTCTGATGTTACTTTTTTGATATCAAATAGTTTGTATTTTGTAAAACGCATAGGCACATTAAGCTGTAGCTTCAGCCTACACCTTTACAGTTTGCGGAAAGTCTGCAATGTCGACTGTACCATTTTGTTGAGAGTAATAACCTTTTTTTGTTGTCTATTTATCTTTTCTTTTATCCCAAATTGTTATTATTATCTGCTATATATAATTTTTAATAATTACACAGAAGAGTACTTGACATGAATTTGCTGACATTTTTAATATCTCCGTGCCTCAGGTGTTGTGCTACTGGATAAAAATCAGGGCTTCTGGTTGGTCCACAGCACCCCTCGCTTCCCCCCTGTACGACAGGCAGGAGAGTATTATTACCCGAGCAGCGGTGTGACCAACGGACAAAACTTCATCTGCGTTACCTACCCGCTCGACCGCTTCCGGACCATCGGTAAGGCTGGAGTCCCGCCATGAGGCCCACAGACACAGCACAGACAGAAATGCAGTCAGCACGTCATGGGGATGTTTGAATAGATGGTGTTATCACATTACAGTTACGTACGTTGTGAAGGGGAGGACAAGGCAGCAAATGAAGATTCATACTCTGCCTCGTATCTGCTATTAAATTATATTGTTCTGACTCAGTACACTTTAATTAAGAAGGAACTGAGGAGTTTATATTCAAATTCCTATCAATACTGTTGGAAAAAGGAAATAATTTATTGCTTGGTATATTAAAAATTCCAGCTGTTACAGCCTCTTGAATGCTGCTATTGTGTCTGTAAGATTATAACGGAGAATAGGCGTATTTTGGAGCCAATCCCAGCTGACATTGGGCGAGAGGCAGGGCACAACCTGGACAGGTCATCAGTCTATCACAGGGCTGACATTTAGAGTGTGGGAGGAAGCCGGAGTACTTGGAGGAAACCCGCGCAGGCACGGGGAGAACATTCAGACTCCACACAGAAAGGCCCCGGCCGAACCGGGGTTTGAACCCAGAGCCTTCTTGCTGTGAGGCGACAGTGCTGACCACTGCACCTCTCTAAAACCTGTAATGATATATAATATATATTAAGAGTTGCCCTGCTAGTGATTGGTGCGTCACTCTGCTTTGAGGTGCTCTTAAGTAAAAGCAAGTTTCAACACGTTCCAGTAGAGTTGTAGACTCCCATGAGGGTGTAGATGCTGTTTCTAATGTTTAAGTATAAAACATACACCTGATTTCTGGCTTTGTCAAACCTAAATACAGAACACTTTGAAGAAATCCCTCTCAAAATGAGACGGCCCTTAGAATAAATACTCTAACACCTACACTGAAGACACACTTCGTGATTCATTTCCTTTAAAGTCATTATTGTCTTTTTGTCACCAAGTACTTAATAATCCGGTCAGGTATTGACACAACGGCAACAATCCCTATCCAAGATAATCAGCGTAAACAGGTGTCATCACCGCGTCACTGTGCAGTTCCCTGTCAGACCCAGCAGTTGGCACAGTTGCCATGGCAGTGCCTGGGGTAATGTAATTAGACTGAGGTTTGTAACCATAGAGATATTGTCCCTCACACTGCGGCAGATATTTGCTCCATCAGATTCTCCCCTCTCCAGCTGGGATGTTGAGAGTGTGACAGTGTCCAGGGTGACGTGGATACACAGCTCATAAATATTGTGTCAAAAAGCAGAAGGGGATCACAGCCTCGTCACGTTTCATTGTAGAGCACCTTGCAGCTTGAATTTGCACATTAATGAGGCAAAACTGAGCTTTAACTCTATTACTAAGTTTTTTTCACCGAGTTCATAAATACTACCTATCCATTATGTAAAGACTCGTATGTTGTCAGAAATATTTATTTCTTTATGTTTTAATTAGCCTAATTTTGGATTTGATTAGCATAACTACTTATGTTTAAGGTATAGAGTTAGTATTGAAACAACGGGCTGATTAATACGGTGGCACTGAAAGCTCAACGTACTGCACCTTAAGAAAAAAACACACAAGTAGACAAAATGAAAGAAAACGAAGATAACCGCTTAATCAATTTGACAACACATGCGCAGAAAAACAAAATGCTGCAAAGTTAGAAAAACACAACCAAATAAAAGACACGCACTGCAAATTGATGAACGTGCCCAGACACACCTGGGACATGCTATTTGTTGCTGTGGTTTGTGGCTCATGGAGTCACTGAAGTAGCAGATCCATCATTGTAGAGGTATTCAACTCAAGACCCCAACGCAAGTCAGAAAGGGAGAAGTCAGGGGATCACCAAATTCGGTAGGACACGTCCTTTGGCCATCATGAATGTCTGTACAAAATTTCATGGCAATCCACCCAGCTATCATGGCTAAAAAGGACATTCTCTGGTTCCAGCTTCTCAAATGTGATGATTTGCTGCTTTTCTCTGTTTAATATCATTGTGAATTAATTATATTTGAGGTTTGGACGGTTGGTGGGACAAAACAAGCTATGTGAAGACATAAACTTGGGTTCTGGGAAATTGTGATGGACATTATTCACTAATTACTGACGTTTTATAGCATAAATTATGAATCAATTAATTAGAAAATAATGGACTGATTAATTAATAATGAAAGTGATAATCAGGTACGGCGACAACGGCGCTCATAGAAAGACAGTAAGCAGCTGAAGAGTATAACGTGTTGAGGTTAAGTGTAAAGTGTTATACTGTACTGACAACAAAAAATTGTGTATTGTTTTGTTTTTTTGGACGAAACAGGCCATTAAAGGGACAACTTACATATTGTTACACACTTTTGTGTTTTTTTTTTTTTTAACTACTTCAGGGAACGTGGTTTTTTTATCACTGAATAACTGATCAGGTGTAGAAAACATGACATTGACCCAAGTTACTCTGTAACATAAATAGAAAACAATGGTGTTTCTCTACAGGCTTCTTTCCAGCACTGCAGTTTTATGCTAAGAATATTAAAGGAAGAAATCTGTCGGAGAAGAGGCAGAGTGAACACATTTTTATTCCACTTGCATGAAACCTGAGAAATGTAGGAAATTACTACCCGAAGTAAACGTAGATAAAGACAGGTTGTAAGCAAGAGGAAAATTACTCCTAAGAAAATAACACATATTTATGTGTTCGAGAGATAATACATGGATCATCTCTGTCATCAGTTGCTATGCACAGTGTTGCAGTGCAAGTTGTTCATATGCGTCTACACCAATGTCACCAGGACAGCGTTATTCATTTCCTGTACTTAACAAATTCTGATTCGGGAATTGCAGGTAGCAGCGTTTGCCTTAAATCTAATTGGTTTTGCACCACAGGAGAGCAGCTGCAGATCAATCAGCCTAATGTCTACGATTGCCATGTCCCCGAGTCCTTGGCGTCCCTGGTGCCCGCGCTGGCTGCCATCTGTGAGAAAAAACATCTGTCCGGTCACACCTTTGCACATGCCAAAACTTTATCCAATCGCAGCGTGACTTTGACCTCAAAGGATGGAACCAACTTTATCAGCTTTGCCAAAGGAGCCTCTTTTGACAATGGTACGACTTTGGAGAAATAAGAGTACTTTAAAGTTTGCTCTGACCACAGTTCACCTTGTTTCAGCTTCACCTTTCGTTTTTTTTTTTTTTTTTGCAAGCATAAATAAATGTGGACAAGGTTCTAATTTGTGATATTCAAATATTCTATTAGTGTTAATCACATTTCACACTTTTTACTCGACCTAAAATCATAACAGCATGCAGACAGTTTACAGAAAATAAAATATTAAAGACATGTTCTCATCCATTCCCCCTCTCTGCTTCATCAGACCTCTACCACTCCTGGGTGGCCCCGACCCTCCAGTCAGACCTCCTGGTCCAGTTCTGGATTCACTCCAAAGGCATCCTCCCCTCCGACTGTTCGCTGGGCTGGAAGGTCCTGGACATCACGCTCATCAACCCGGGTCAGAAATTCACTTTCAAGGCCAGCCACGACCACTCCAAGTGGGCTGTCAGCCCCAAGGCAGCCGGGGAGGGGGTCGGAGGAGGCTGGGTGTGTGTGGGAGACATAAACCGGAACGAGGCAGAGGAGAAGCGAGGGGGAGGCACGGTGTGTCAGCAGGACCCGGTGGTGTGGAAGGCTTACCGGACGGCAGCGTTGGAGTGTGAGGCTTGTGGAGGAGGAACCATTCAGTGTTGATGCCCGGCTGGAGCCAGATGGGTCAACTGGGTTTGAGGAAAGGGCCATTATGGTGCATCTCACGTAGGTTTTTAAGAGAAATATTTCAACATTTTATAATGTAAATTACTTTTAATGTCTAGTGAAATCAAATTGAAATGATCCATGTTTACCCTTGTAAAATTCATATGATCTTTTCTATTAATATCTACTTTTGTGATAGCTTGAGATGAGACAGTCATTTCCTTCAGTACATGGAGATCCAAATTCTTGATGTCACGTCCGGGCCAGCCTCTGTTCCACTAGCTTCTGTAAATCAGTGCAATTTGTCTGAATTAGCTTTTCTTTCATCTGTCTTTGTGAAAAATGACGCCCGTTCCTGGGATTTATTTTCCATATTCTAGGACAAGTCAGCTCCGCTACAGTGGTTTCCATAAGAAACTGAAACATTTGTGATTTTTAACAAAGTTAAATGATTACTTTGTGAGCACAAAAAAAACTACAGCTCCCATGAAAAAGCTACAAGCGCTGCTGAAAGTCATTTTTCAGCTTTCTAATTGTAATCTCCGCTGTCTAAACACACAACACAACAGTGTTCAGTCCCCTCTGTCCTGTTATTACAGACATGTCTGAACTAACCATGACCCCCTCGACTTGCTCGTGGACTCGCCTCTTCTGTCGAGCCGTGACATTTACCCCTTGATGGCTCATGGGAAGTGGTGTTCGTTATGGGCAGCCAAAAAACATAAATACTGAATAATCAACGATAAAAGATTTTCCTGTTACTGGAGCAGAACGTGGAAGGTACTGTTTCACTTCAGCTCATAATGCTGCATTTTGCACAAAATGCTGATTTAAACAAAACATCTTTAGGTATTATTCACTGAGAGTTAAACACTCAAAGACTGCTTCATCAGGACTGTATGGATGTAGTTTGATTAGATTTGATTCACAGTGACCAAACAAACCCACCAACTGACATCAGAGTTGGACTCAAACGCTACTAAATCCGGTGCCCAGAAAGTAAGGTGAGTCCCGCCTACCTCAAACCGATGGGATGACCATAGAGAAACAGGAATACAGAGGTCTCTCGTGTAAAATAACCAAAACTGTTCCAACTTTGTAGAATGAACTGGGTTGGGCAGAAAATAGCGTTCATTTAAGACCCCCATACCGTTTATCTTTAAGGCACAAGAAACGTTTTAGTTGTTCATTTAATTGTTCAGAATCCTTCTTGGCTGCTATAGAGGGCTGTTACCTCCTCCTTTTAATTTAATGCATACAGAACAATGCTGGAGTAGTCAGATGTAAGGGGAAGCAGAGGGGTTTGTGGGAAATATGATGCTCATTTTGAAAAACCCCAAAACCTCAAAGTGCCACCATTAATAAAAGCATCGGTTGAAGTGTCTTTACAGCTGCTGGGTTCCGTTTTAACTGAAACTGAAGAGACAATTTTGCAAACTGAATGAGTGCTGCTTCATTAACTCTGACTTTCCCTGTTTAAATCAACATTAGCTGGTTTGTGGGTATGTTCTTGGGGAGGGCATGAGGCTTTGCTTGTTAAAACTGTATGAAAATGTTGAAAAATACTGAATTACAGCTACTGAAAAAAATTCAGGTGTGAGGAATGCTTTAATACTTTGTTTGATGAATGTTTGTAGAATTACCTGGGTTGGTATGAGTGTCTTTGAATTTTTTTTTTTTTTTTTGTATCACATTTCCACACACATTCAATCTGAACTTGATTTTGCTTGAAGATAAAGATGCTGGCTGTCTCTAATCTGAATAAAAAGACTAGAACGGAGGTGTATTTTTGTGGCTGATGTATATTCACCTTGCTTTGTTTTCCTTATCCATGAGAAAAATATAAATGTCAATATTTGACCTGTGGAGACAGTTTTAATTCTTTTTATGGGATTCTCAGCAGCAGCATGGAATATGTTACAGCACATCAGTCAAAAGCATTGAAATTCATATAAAAGGAAATTTATTACCACAAAAATAAGACATCCTGTATGTAGTGCATAAATAGCTTTGCTGTGAGACTACACAGCACTGGAGGTGACTGCATGTCCTCCATGTATACTGTATACATTCTAATGCAAACACGGTAAACTTGAGCACCCTTTAGAGAAAGGCACTAAAAACGATCGGTAGCATAGCATTACGCTAACACACGTCATCTATTATTACCCAGAATCCTCTCCCTGGTCCAGCCATGCTCGTGCCTCGGCCGATAAAGAGACCTCACCAGCACTGAGTAGGGAATGTGACAACCAGAGGTCACTAGACTTACGTCAACGTCGAGGGTTTACGGTGTTTCAAACCCGCACTGAAGTTGATTCAAAGCTGAGTCTGTGTACTGTATGTAACCAGCAGTGAAGATGTATCCCGCTGAGCGTCTGGAAAATCTGCATAAATTAAGTTTAGCTTATGCTCTGTTGAGAAGTTCAGACCTGGAAAACCTTTAACCCAACCTATTGTTGTCCTTACTTTTACGGTGCTATGGTGATAAACTGATGCAAAGCCACAAGGTTCGAAAGAGCTGCAAGTTATTTTTAAAGCTGCAATAATGACTTTTTTGGGCCACTAGGGTGCAGAAATACACCAAAATGAGCGGTGTAACATTTTATTGCCTTGTAAAGTTGTTTTGGCTAACAGCTGCCAACACACACATCCAGCTGAAGAAGTATTTATCTGGAGTTGTGTTTCTGTCCATCTAATGAAACTGAGTCCACATCACACTCCTTTTAGCTCTAGTTTGGTCTCTGGCAGCTTCTGAGAAAAACATCTGGCTCTTTAGCTGTTGGATGTGTGACTTTTTTTCACTTTTTGTTTGCTAGGTAGTGCTGGACAGGTAGTTCTGATGTCTGTCAGAGCTTCTTTTTTTTTTTTTTTCTTTGATGAAAACAGCTGTTGCTGGAAAAGGTGTCGATAATGGTAACAATGAACCATAAAGGACTTTTTTGGGCTGTAGAACAAAAACAATTAGCCAAAAGGGGCTAAAAATCTCACTTGAGCTGCAGAGTTGGTTCATCACAACTCCTTCACCTTCACAATACAAATAGTCGTTTGATTCAATGTTAATAGAAAAATATTGATTAATGCAGTTTTAAGTTTAAGGTGAAATTAATATCTGCATGAGTCACCTCTGAAATAATCACTCACTGTCTGTTGACAGATGCTGGCCTGTGTAAAATGGAAACTTTGCAGGTATTTGATGCTTTTTTTTTTTTTTTCCTTGATCAGTTAGTTACTGGACAGTTCAGACATATGGACAGAGAGCTCCTTGCCAGTGTAAACACAATGTTGGCATCACACAGATGTACGAAATATATAAATATATACAAATATAGCATATGTATAAGTGTAATTCACATATGACAAGCTCCAGTGTTTTGCTACAATGATGCACTTGCTCTGCATCTTTTTCCATCCATGTGTCTTCCTGATGTGTGCTTTTTACCGGAAAACCAGATTAGATTGCATTGTGACTCCCCCCCAAACAAACTAACAGTCAACAAAACAGTCTTAAATCCTTCGACGGCCTCATGGGTGATCACCGAAAAACGCGTTCTGACCAATTCAATCTCCTTTTTACATTTGGAAGCATCACTCATGGCTGAGGCACACGGCAACAAGGGATTTCTTGTTGGTGATTAAAAGAGATCTTATTCATCGAGTCGGAATGAAAAAGATGCATCAAGTGCTACCTGACTGGGGGTCGAGAGCCAGCACCAAAAGCACCAGTTAAAGGCTTCCATTGCTCTACTTTTGGGTGTAAATAAGAAATGCATATTTTTTGGAAAAAAGAAGAAAACGGACACTGTTCTTCATCAGCAGGCTGCTCTGGTGAAGACGGAAGGGCAGCAGGAGGTCTGAAATTTCTGACAAACTTGGTCTTGGAGTTTTGGTTGAGGAGCATGGGACAAAGGCATTTGTAGATTTTTGTTTTGCACAGAGAAGGCCACGTTTACTGTCCGTGAGCGATCGCGCTGCATTCGTGTCAGGGCTACGAGAAAAATGTCACTGTGGACAAAGCCGAGGAAAATCTGATATCAAAATAGAGTCCTGACCAGTCTCCTCCCCTTGGCCTTTATTCGAGGAAATGTGGCGCTCGTCTCTGTGCTGATTGGCTGTGAGCCAATAGGAGTGTTCCCGCCTTTCCTTCTCAACAGGAAGTCAACACTAGACGATGTCATGGCGTAGAAGACGTTTCCTGTAGCAGGGATGACCAGTTCTGCGTTAAGAGAATAAGAGAGACAAATAAACATATGATTCAATAGAGCTTCTCAAAGGCTGCTGCACTGATACCATCAATACTCAAAAAGTGACAATGCGTAGGGCGCCCTGGCGGCCTAGAGGTTAAGGCGCCAACCATGAACTACAACATCCGCTGAACCCGTCTAGGTGCGGAAGCTTGTTGCATGGCGTTCCCCTTCTTTCTCTCTCCCCTGGTTCCTTGTCACCCCTCTACTGTTGCTGTCTCGTAAAGACACAAAATGTCTCCTCCCTCAAGTTTCCACGTCACATTTGTATAAGTTGCAATACTGGACCACGACTGGCTCAAAGCTACAAACAAACAGCAGTAGATGTGTCACACAATAAATCTCGTACATACTCGCCTCCATCAGCAGTGGAACGAGAACGGCCTTCTAGTGTCAAACGCAGCACACGCATTATTCTGCACAGTGAAGGTTGAACACGCAAGTGGAATAACACTAAACAAGACCCAATTATGCACACGGAGAGACCAGCCGCACATTCCTTGGACTATGGCTTAACTTTAAACCAAATTTCACTGTAATGTCTAAAGAAGAAAATATATTCTGCCAACCATCAAACAAACTCAACCATCACCGTTACCTCGTTGGCAGAGCTAATAATTTTCTCTCTGTATGACCGTTAAAAGGCCAGTGCACAATAGTGAGTGTCAAAAGAAGCCTGTGTTACAGTCAAACGTGAAGTTAACCACAACCTTAGATCAAAAACCCGAGGTGATGTCAGTTTTTTTCTCCATTTGGATAACATAAACACACCAGCAAATTATAAAACTGGCCCAGAACACACAACGTACATTTCCAACAGGTGGTTTTTTTTTTCCAACGGTGTTGAGGGGAGAGTGGATTAGTTGTTCTTTTCCTACACTACAAATACTGTACATCTTTACCTTTTCCTTCAGGCAGAAGTTGGATCAGCTCATACTTGGGCGCCTGTTTGGGGTCCTGATTGTGCTTTTCTAAGGCAGAGCTGATCACCGCGGGGGTCTTATCATTGCTCGTAACCTGAGGGGGAGAGAGGAGAATAACAATGAAACTGGGACAGCTTGATTTTCCCTAATGATATCCCGGGTCCATTGTATCCTGAGGACCTGATTCTGATTACTATCATTATGGGATCCCTTGCAGATAAGAGAAAAGGCTGTAAGTGCAGCGTGTCACAGATAATTTGGGACGGAGCATTTTCCACACTGTCATGGCTGCGGCGGAAAATTAGAATCAAATAGTTTGAATCACTACCAGTATGCTTCGGTATAGGTTTCCGTCCTGCAGGTCCATCCGTATCCTGATGATTTGCATGTCGGGCCCAGACCCTTGGATGTTATTGGGGGGGTTGTTGCCGCAGGAGGCCGATCGGCGGTGAGATTTTGTGGGAGTGGACGGAGTCAATGTGGCGGGTGTGGAGTCATTGCTAGGAGGGGATGTGTCAACATCCAGACAGGACACAGATGGAGATCTCATATGCTGCAACAGAATGAGAGCGATGACGCTGATGATAACCAACGACATGATTGTTTTTTCTGCAATAATGACCGAGGTAGAATACAACTCAGATTTTGGACAAATTAAAAAGGAGTCGCTTCTGCGTACGGTGTCTTTGAAACAAGCTAATATATATATGCACAGTTGGCCTTAAAGTATTAGTAATAGTATATTACCTTTGTGAGTTTTGAAAGCAGGTTATTGACAGGTGAGGGAAATTCAAAGAGGCTTTCGCTGTCACCAGCCAGGCTGGTCCGGGAGGTGCTCAGGCTGTCAACACATGAGAATAGGCAAGCACATTCAAATTAGGGCTGCAAATAGTGATTGTTTTCGTTGCTAATCACTTTGTATCGAGTAGCTTTTTTTGACGTTAATTATTTAGTCGCCAACATGTCACAAAACAGTGAAAGATGCAGAAGGAAATCTCTAACGTCTTCAAGGTGCTTGTTCTGTTCGAACGACAGTCCAAAACTCAACGACATTCAGTTTGCGGTGATATGAAACAGAAGACAGCAGCAAGTCCTCACATTTATGCTGACATGTTGAACTCAGATGGTGGCCTTGGTAAAAGTTACCTGCTAAACGTCAGCATGTTAGCACGTGGATATTAGCATTGAGGTCGAAGCACAGCTGTGCCTAAGTACAGACACCAGAGCCACTAGCATGGCTCTTGACCCCTATCATTGGTCCTTGATTACTGATCATTTTTTTCTAGAGGACTTAAATGTTTATGTATCAACAGTTTTTTTGATTTACTATTGATTAATCACCAAATAGTTCAAGCAGTAATTCACCTATGTGGTATTTCAGTGGTTTATTATTCTGCTTCCATAAAATTGGGGGACGCTTAAAAAAAAGAAAAAAGAAAAAGAAGAATGGTCAAAATCGAAGCAGCATACGCCGATATATGCCCAGTCAGTGTAGAGTCACGCACCAAAAACCCTACAATTCCCATCATGCAACGCAGCACTGACTGACATTACGCTTCCTTTGCCTGAGTAAACACCCACATCTTTCCGCCTCCACGCCCCCAGGTTGTGACAAAGGAACTATTTTAAAGATTCGAAGCCTCGAGCGCAACCAAAGATATTTTTCTTGCGACTTGCGAAAGCTCCCTCTGAGCCACAGAAGATATGATTCCACTGGCGTCATGCTCTTTCACACTCTGTCACCTCTTTACCAAAGCCAAGCCAGAATCCTACTGTATATTATGAACTGTTAGGGCCCTTTGTGGTAATATTACATCATTTGAAGTATTTGCTCTGTGTGTGTTTATGTGTGTGTGGGAGCACTCGGCATAGCTTACTCTGGGCACTGTGTGATGATGACTGTTGGAGTAAGGACACGGGGGCTCGGCTCGCTGGGCGCTTCAATTTCATTGGACAGTCTGTAACTGTGATAGAGATCATCAAAAATGGAAAGTGGCCATCTTCCGAAAGATGCAATTTTTTATTGACAGCAACAAATCATTATTTGTTCAGACTTAAAAGAACGAATGCATTGAAGATGTTTGTGTAATCAGCAACTGAACCAAACTGAAACGGTATATGTTTACCTTTCCTCCTCTGTTAGCGTAGGCACACTGTGGTACCACTGTATGATGGACTCCTCAGTGCTGAAAACACAGTTTTTACAGGAAGACTGCAGGAGCCGGATTTGAGCTAAGACCTCAAATTCCTGTTAACATAGAGCCGTATCACCACAAAGTTTCATAATAAAGAAGGCACCCATCTAGGCTGGTCTAGTAATACTGTGCAACATCTTTTTTTTTTCCCCTCATCTTGCACTTCACTGTACCTTCCACTCATTTCCTCCCTCAGATATTCTGTTGCCTCTGCTTGAAAGCTATTCTCGTTACCTCTCTTCTTACTGTAGCTCCATTTTCCTCGGGGGTCAGAGGAATTCTTACCGTGGGACTCCTTACTACCTGCAGCTTGTTGATGCTGTTAATGCTGCAGACAGTGAAGCCTATTTTGCTGCAGCAATCGTTGAAAACTGTTCATTATCGAAGCATCAGCTAAATTTAAGGACATACTTGTTTTCGGAGCATTAAAAACAGCTAACGTGTTCGACTTCTAACCTTAAATCTTTCAAAGCAATACCATATTGCAACACCTACCCTCCTCCTTTTGTCAAAGTTGATGTAGCCGTTCTGTAAAGGAAGTGACAGGATGTAAGTTTAATAATTGGAAAATACTGAGCAACTTCCAGGGGTTGTGACTGGGTTTCCCCTTGATGTGGATGAGATGAACTTACATCAAGCCTGTCTTTGACTGCTGTGTCCAGCATGGTGAGGTCTGTGAGAAAGATTCCCAGGTAGGGCACGGTGCCCTGGGCATTGGACTGTGTTCAAAAAAAGAGAAGAAGAAAAAAAAAAAAAAAAAAAGTCCAGTGTTTCATCAGTTCCCCAGAGATTACTATTCACATCGTAAAGAGCCCTCACAGAGAGGGATTTCAGAGCAGCCGCCTGCAGCTATTTTTCAAATGACGGCTCAGGATTCAGCACATCACACACACACACACACACACACACACACACACACACACACACAGATGACAGCCCTCTGTTCCACTTCGTTGCTGCGTGCTGGTCGATCCCTCTTACAACCCTCCATCAAACCGCTGATACAACCTCCGCTTAGCAGAAGTGACATATATGAATGAATATCAATGTTTGAATGTAGCATTTTGTAGGAAAACACTATTTTCATGTGGTCTTAGGATGTAATACATTATTAATCTTGCAGGAAAAGCCATAAAGCTTTTTATTAACGTGCTTTTAACTCAAAAAACTTTAGTCTACTCATGTTAGTGACAAACTAAAACCATGCACGGCAGAGCATGTACTCTAGATGCAATAAGATAAGACTCATGTCCTGCCTGTTCCCCTATAAGCCCTTAAAATACAGGATCGTCTTTCTAGAGACATTATTCCATCTCTCTGTCCCCTAAATTTTACTTTACTAATGACACTTTTGCAGGGTCTTACATCATTTCTAAATTTTCCAAGGTCTCCCATAAAGGCCCGTGGGGGTGTGTATCGTTCAGGCTAAAGTGTTCGGTATGAACACCAAACGGGGGCTGTTAACTTAATGAAAACTGTTCGTTTTTTTATGTGCTTGAAGATCTGAGCTTCTCCCTCGAGCTTAACTATATGAACTATGAAAAAACTATCTGTCTCGGTGATGTAACCCCTAAATGATTTGACACTCCAGTGAGAATAATTTACAAATGTTAAACTGCCCATGTGGCATATGTGAGCCTTTCCAGAGCTATCTTCGTACAATTACAGCCATTTACACCTGAGTGCTGACCTGCGCAACAGCAGTCTTTGGTTTTTCTGGCGGTTGCTGAGGGAGTTCATTATCCAAATGTTCAACACAGTGACCTTGGACATGCAAGCCAGCCTCCCTGAAAGCTAAACCTCCGTCACAGGTCTTCATTTCCACTCTGCTCACCTTATTAAGATGTTTATTGTTGAGCCTGTTGTCAATGTTGGCAAACTTTGACGTGCCCTCCTGCAAGACAAAAGCCAGGGAAAGTCTGCGCTTCAGAGTTCATTCTTGACCTTGAAAACAGCAGTTGAGAAAACTATCTCAACACACGGCCTTTTTACTAGCTGAGTTTTTCATTGTATCACATTGTCTTCGTTATCATTAGATGGAGTTTGCAGTGTTTGCCGATTTCGTACTCTGAAGCTCGGCTTTTAAAGCCAACGTGGACAGTAAGTTTATAAAGTGGTGGGTGAAAAAAATTGCACGCCGAACCTCTACGATTCCATGACAACTGAGCAAACTCTGCCATGGCTGAGCATCGGGCAGTGTGATCGAAACCTCTAGAGCAATTGCGAAATGAACCTTGTTTCCTCGGCGGGATATTCTATGTTATATGTACAAATGTTAGCGGTGCCCAGTGCTGCCTTCCACAGAGTGTTTTTTTTTTTTACTACCACTGGGGTCAGCCGAATTTTTAAACTGTACATGAAGTGTCTTTAAAACCTGCAATAGCTGATTTTTATCGACACTTGGAAGCAGTGGAAACAAACTGTAAACACAATAATGATATGTTATCATGTTGATATGGTGAACTTGTTCACAAACGTTTGCTTATTTACACATCCAGCAGATTCGGATAAACACGATCATTCATTCGGAGTCATGTTTTCCGGTCACCTGATGAGTGACAAATGTTCATTCCTGTTTAGCTCCGATCTGGTTTCCTGGTTTCCACCAGCCCCTGAGGGAAATATCTGGATCTTCCGCTGCTAAACGCTCCACGCTCCTCCCAGTTCACCAGCTCGTCACTAAATGTGTCTGTCTGCTGTTCGGTACTGAGCAGGTACAGTGAGTTTATCAGGGTTTTAAAGGAAAAAACAAAACAAAAAAGACTGCACTCATGAGAGCAGTGACAATGAACCAAAACAGTACAGTTGAGATGAAAGGCATTAAAATGCTCTGTAGAGCTGAGGGCAACTTCAGAGGCGGTTGATAGTCTTGTGATCCAATATTAACATAAAAGTTATGTCATTTGGTTACTAATGACGCTTTCAAGGCTATTTTTTCACATATTTGTACATTTTAGAGACGTATGTACTGGGACACAGAATATTCACTTATGAATATGTGACACGTAGCACCGATAGCCCAAGCTAATTGCAATGCTTGACTCTAAATATGCTTTTATTTTATAAAAATAAATATTAAGGTGAATATATATATATATGCAATATATGCAATCACAGTTTAAAAAATAGAAAAAAATAAATAAATGTGTCATTAGAGTAGATAAACCCCACCTCTGTCATGACGACATCATTATTTTTTAATCAACTTTTATAACATTAATAATGGTAACGTTCAGATCTGTCACGTCAACTTGACAAGAAGACATAGCCTGTCATGAACATGCTATAATGAAGTGTTATCACACTGTCCAATGTTCCGGTGACAAAGTGGTGAATAATTTATTTTCTTCTAACTTTTATTGGTCTTTTATTAGTCTGAATCATTCATCTTACACCCTGTGTGTTAGTCATAGTCATTTTTAGACAAGCAATGAGATGAAGGGAAGCGAGTACTTGTGCTGAAAAATAAATCAAAAGGGCAACAGAAGGTGGTGGTGTTTTTCTGGCATCAAAGCCCGGAGTGAAGCTTTCAAAATGAAAGCAAGTGTTTGGATGAATTCCTTTGGGGGTATCATGGGTAAAATCGCAGCTAATGGGGAGGTATTGATGCTTGCACTGCACCATTACAGCAAATCAAAATCACGGCTAATCCTGCCAATTTCCCTGACTCTCTGACACAGTGCAAACTAAATATAATGTACTTCTTCAGATGGGTGTCTAACACTGAAGTGAAAGTGTTGACAGAATAAGGGCAGTTCTACCCAACCAGATTAGACTGGTTTCTGGCCTTTAAAGAAGTCCTAAATCTCTACCAGTGAATGTTGTTGTCAGCTGAGGATAATGCTTGACAGTCTGTGGAGCCATAACTGTGGTCCAGTGGTCGCACTTGACAGGCATATTAATAAATGTCTCATACTGCTATTCAAATTACGAGATGCTATTCACCAGGATGTGAGTCACATGGTTCTTCCACAGCTGCAGTTGGAGGCTGCAGCTACAGCTATCTCTCTGGGCCCGCAGTAAGCGTGTGTGTTGTTTTAAGCCTGGCTAGCAGTGTGGCTCTGGGGAGGGCAATGTCAGTCTGCCAGCTGCCCCCAGTTTGCCCACCACTTTGTTCCAGACCGAAATATCTCGGAAAACTATTGGGTGGGTTCAGATTAAGTTTTGTATAGACATTCGGGGTCCCCAGAGGATGTACGCTGCCGAGTGGGGTGATCCCCGGAAATTTTTCCCAAAGCACTTGCTGTGCCACACAGCCTCACAGCGGTGCTATAGCGGCCATAAACTCTTGTAACGAATACCTGCAAATCTTAACATTCCCATCAGCTGCAGCCACACTTTGTGTTTGGCGCTAGTCAGCAAATGTAAGCACGCCAACACGCTAAGCTAAGACCGTCAACCTGGTAAACATTATACCTCGTAAACATCAGCACGTTAGCATGGTCGTTGTAAGCATTTTAGCATGCTGATGATAGCATGTAGCTCAAAGCACCACGGGGCAAAAGTGCGGTCACACGGAGCTGCTAGTGTGGCATTCAGCAATGTCCTGGTTAACTCTCATTCTGTTGGAATAACCGAGGACATTAGAGGCCGGGAGAGTATTTAATATTCTGTGGTAAACACACAGTAAACAGTCTCTTTCTTTAGGAATGTAACACGAATGCTTCAGCAGTTTAAAGTATGCTTCCACACTGTTACATATTGTAAACACAGCTGTAAACCCACCCACTACTACAACAGTTTGTAGCGATGGATTGGGTGGGTGGATAAATAAATGGATCGTTGCAGATTATTTTAGCAAGGCAGGAAAAAGATAAGCAGCAAAAGCATCTAACAGCAGCCAAGAGCAACACGGATCTGAGTAAAAATGGGCCGGAAACAAGGTCCAGGACAACGGAAAAGTGTTTATGGCACCTGACTCCAAACCCAGACTACACTGCAACACTACAACATAGCATAGGAGACCGCTTCTCCAGCCCTTAGGCCGCCAGCTAGTCTTATCATTAACCAACACCCAAGAGGTCAAATGACAAAATATTTAGAAAACACTTCATTCAGGCTTGAGCCTTTCGACTTGTAAGTTTAAAAAACAAAAGTGGTGATGTGCTGTGTCACGATCCGAGCAGACACCAGCCTGTGTGTGCCATAAATACCAGATCAAGTTTCTCACTGAACCTGGTCTGTTCACACCGTGTAACGTAAGAGATGTTATCATTCACAACTCGACGGCCTGTTTTTACCTCAGCCAGTTTTTGAAAAGGTGCAGATTTTACATTTCCACTACGTCCATTATATCCTTTATCTTGACAACAACTTACCTCCTTCAGGAGCTCTCTACTCTGTGAGTAGTTGTCCTTCTCTGAGAATATTTCTGACAGTTCCTCATATCTCCTCATTGCCTCCCTGTAAAGTAACCAAATCAATGAGTTGATTTACAGTTCCATTATTTTTGGAGCTAATGAAATGGGACTTGCGATATATTTTGTAAAAGTGGAATGTGAAGAGTCTGGCTTGGATTTATATTGTGGGGACAACACCACTGAAGTGGCTTTTTCAAATTTCAGTTAAAAGGAAAGAAACATTTGCTTCTGCTTCTTTACGAGGTTGAAATTCGTTCGGTTCATAAATAAAGTGGCAGGACGGTAACGTCAGTTTCCTGTTTGAAGCTATGAAGAAACCGTCCTCCTGGTCCTAACCCCGCATCACATTTACAGTTAATAAAATGCTTTATGTTCAGTTAGCTCTTTTAAAATATTTAATTCTGAATATGTAATGACATATACTAGGTTCTAAGCAGCTGAACATTATTGTATCATATATTTCTCATCCTATAAAGGATGTAGGTCAACTCCAAGTATCTTCTATTAGTTTTGCTTAAATCTCTTGAAGCTCCAGACTATATCAAGACTAAAAGAAACATTTATTTCACAGTTAACGGCTATCACTATTTGCGGTGCAAAGTAAAGCATATTTGTGATAAGCAGAAAAGACAAAAAACTGAGACTAAAGAAAGAGCAGGTGAATTCGCTACAGATCGCCCACATTCCCTTAAAATATATTTTTGAAAAATCAACGATGAAACTACATATGTTTACGCTGCAGCTCTTTTTTTTTTTTTGTAATCCACTTTTTTTCTCTGCACTTTTGAATGACTTTTCAGCCATATTCCACCTGTCTTTCCACACTTATATACCAAAGCCTGACAGAGAATCTCACTGTGTGTTAGTGGAATCTCTAATATTACCTTCATATACCTTTTTCTCAGGAGACGCTTTGACTTGTCATCGCGTGAAAAGCGCAGGTGAAACTCTTAACACTAATAATGGCTCTGTTCTGTTTGCAATGGGTGTGTCGCTAAGCCACCGTGCACAATGATATGCTCTTACTTAAAACAGGTAATTACAGCGTGAGAAATGTCTTAGTTGTAGTATTAACTTAGTTAGTTAATACATACTGTACATCCAAATGGACTGTACAAAATCGTTCTCCTATTTCACACCTGAGTTACGGCACAGCTGTTGTGTGTAGCTATAACTGTTGTACATTAAACTTCACTAATTGATTTACAGCTGCACAACAGACTTTTTGACAGTTTTTATACTCATTTATATGTGTATTTGTCTAATTACTTGTTTCTCCTGTTTCTATTGTCATTTATTGTCATGTCACTTTTTTGTTTAAACCTTTAAGTATTTTTCTATGGAGGGAAGACTAAGAATATATTTTTCCAAATCCAATCTTGTCTTTTTTCTTCAAGACCCTCAAGACAACCTTTGTATACATAGTCTACATTAGTCATATATTCATCTATCTATCTATAGATATATATATATTGAATTTCTGCAGGTGGCACTGTTCTTTTATATATTTTTCTTGTTTTATAGTTTATGTTTTGGATTTTATTACTTTTATTCTTTGTTTTTACTGTATTCTTTTGTTTTTTTACTTATTATTATATTCAGTGTACAGTTAATGCAGTTTAAAATTCAAGAACAATTCCGAATTATTTTTGCAGCTTTAGCAAGATCTAATTAGCTTGCACTAATGTACATTATATTACAATATACGTGCATTACTATCATTGTACAGTGTATATTCTGGACACATTTGTTAGTGTTATTGAGCTATCTTTAGTCTCTATTCTGAGTTTTATTTTTAAAATTTTTAAAATTTTATATTCTTTATATTTCTAGTCTATTTTTGTTGTTGTATATAGTTACGAATTTTAACTGTACTTGTTTATCGTCTACCTCTTTGTTTTTGTGATTTATGTGAAGTCACTGCCGTACAACAGTTGCATTAGCAATTAATTTTCTGTCTGTACGGCAATAAATCTTTGAATTTCTGGATTCTTAATTCCCCTTTAAAAAGCGAGAGTTGTTGAGCCACAGACCTGTCAGTGTCCTGCCACGTCTTCCTCAGCCGGTGGATGGGGTTGCTCTGCAGGGCAGACACGATGGCGTACAGCGAGGAGAAGTTCTTTCTGGCTCGGCACTCCTGGCGAAAGCACACACGCAGCGGAATACAGTCATTTGCATGCACACACACTCACAGTGTAACTGAGAACACCTGTGGGTGTGGGTCTGGCTGGTATTAAGTTACAGTGTCAGCCTGATGCGCTGAATAATGCATACAGCTAAAGAGGTTTGCTCCAAAAGAAACCTGGGGTGAGCTTGGGACAACATTTTGGCAGCAAACCAGTGATACCTCACTTTGCCAAGGAGGATGTTGTGTGCGAGTGTGTGTGAGTGTGTGTTTATGTGTATGTGATGACAAATACAGCTTCATAAAGGAATAAGTGAATGTGTTTATTCACAGATAAATGGACTAAGAAAAGAACTAAAATGCTCCTGTGACTATAACATCCAAGGACAGGAGCATGTCCTGTCTTGCCTCACGCTCCTCAATATTTTAAGAGAAGCTGACCTCAGCTTATCCACATTAACTCTTGTACTCAGATTTGAAATTTTGCTGTTGGCCTTGAGGTCTTAATTCGGATTTTTTGACTCAGTGCATAACTGGTATGTACTGTTCATGGAGAGTTTATTTCCTCTTCAGTTTCCTAAAGGCGTGCTGGAACTGTATGTCTTAAAAAATGCTGAGTTTGAACAATCTCTCCTTTAATCATGTGGCAATTTTGGTCGACCACCAAATGCACTGAAAATAGAGAGAGCGCTATTTTGTCATTTGCTGCTGCACTGTCCAGAAAGGAACCATAAATCAAAACTTCATTAATTTGTTTTGCTTTCAGCTATTGATTCAAGTGAAATTACTAGTACGGTCACAGCAGACTGACTTTGTGATGCTATGTGCACAGCCAGAGCTGAGAATAGGATTATGTGTAGGGGATTATGGGGATTTATTGTAGGGAAATGCACAGTGGAGGCTTTTGGAAGACTTGAAACCCCAACTGACATACTGTTTTCAATTCAGAATTAACCACATTTTTCATTTGTAAACTGTAAAACTATATGTTTATACCCTGCATTTTTAGAGCTTTGACCTTGTGATTTTGTTCTACTGACCTCTGCCACGCTGATCCATTTCTCCAGCAGTCGAGCTCTTTGCTGGCTGCGGAGCTTCGTGGGGCAAAGGCAGGACGCTAAAACCGCATTGGCCAGCTTGTTGAACTGACGTACAGTGGCCCGGACGGACCAGCAAACGCCTTCCCTCCCTTTCTTATCCCTTTGAGACCACAGGGAGCCGAGGCAGTGGTACGGGACCAGACGGACAAACAGCTCCTGAGAAGTGACAGCATACAGATCTATGATTAAACAGCCCATTTCCTCAAAATCACTAAAGAAAGAATGTGAACTGTACTGTGAGGTAACTCAAATTTCCTGTTGACAGAGTTTCAGTTTCTGTGGACAGCGCCTTTCTGTTCGTATTTGCAAACAGGATGGTGGCTCGTCTTACTGTAAGTACCACTTTGCCTCTTTGTATTCTAAACAAACTTCTGTTGCTGGTTTTAACAGCGAAAACTGTAAGGAAGTGAAAATAGACGGCTCGTGTGTTTTATCAGTGAGTGAAACAGAGCAGAAAAATACAAACTTATTTATATGAAAGTCCATCATGACACATAACAAGATAAGCAAAAGGGCAGGTTAAGATTATGGAAAGTAGGTTGTGCCTGAACTAATCTACAGAGTCAACACTGACTTAAAAGCAGCTACAGACAGTAGCACGGAAACATATTCTGTAAATATCAGAATGAACCAAACGATAATAACTTTTCATTGACTTATGAACTGTAATCTATTACATTTTGCTGCTTAAAAGTTCAACTCACCGTCTCTATCCTGGTGAGCTGCTCAGCGATGAGCGCTGCAGGGAATCCCAGGACGCTGGTGG
Source organism: Xiphias gladius (assembly GCF_016859285.1). NCBI lineage: Eukaryota > Metazoa > Chordata > Actinopteri > Istiophoriformes > Xiphiidae > Xiphias > Xiphias gladius. Next base: position 24,678,086 of record NC_053421.1, on the reverse strand, counting down.
GTTCGAATTTGGAGGCGTCAGGGGGGCCGGTGAAACCGGTCCGATCTGCAAAGGGTGGAGCTGTTCAATAAAACTGTTGATCACATGGTTCAGGTTATAAAAAAATACTTCTGCCTGTAGGCTCTGAAAATCTTTTCCGGCCTTTAGTTGCAGGAATCAGTGTCGCGTGTCATAATGAGGTTGTTTTGTAGGCTACAGTCACTTTTACGAGGTAATGGCGCTCACCAAAGTCGTTCTGACTGTCTGTACCAAATTTTTGTGCCAATCCATCTAGTAGATGTTGAGATATTTCACTGGATAAGTGAAAACCTGCAACCTGCTGTTGATGCTAGAAGAAAAGCAGTCATTGGATTCATCCTCCGGAGACCAGGGATATCTGTACCAAATGTGACGGGACTCCATTTGGTATTTGTGAGGACATTTCAGTCTGGACCAAAGCAGCGGCCTGTCCGACGCTGCCATCCACTAGCATGAAATTAATGCAACCACAGCCAACTTTGGCTTTCGTGGCAGAGCAGCGGCAGTTTCCAGAATATTTCAGCATATTTCCACAACCTTGTAGGTGCTCCTGACTTCAGATGAACATCAGAAAACAGTTTGAAAATTAGACTTCTGAATCATTTTAGTTCGATTTTTCAAATCAAGGGAGCCACAACAAGCCCAGGTTGTATTTTTTGCCTTTCGCAGCATCCGTTTGTGATTTCAACCGATAAACCAAGTATATTTCTACATGAAAAGCTCATCTATCAAGGACATAACAGTGTCATTTAAATCCCAGTTAAATCACAGACCTTCATGGGCGTCAGGGAGCAGGGCTTTCTCGCTGAGCTCCTCGGCTATCCTGAGGAAGCGAGCGCGGAGGTCGGCTGCAGAGGAGGAGTCCCGAGGGAGCAGCGGAGCCAGGCGCAGCAGGCGCGAGGGGTCCCCCAAACTCTTAAAGTCTTCAGGATACTCTGTGAGCCATGTGCTGAATACTGTACACACCGCTCTGTAGGGACGGAGAGGGAGAGAAAGGAAAGATCAGTCAGAAAGAAATGATTCTCAATCACTATTTTCAGGGCTTTCGGGGATGTCGCTCCAAACTTTATGGGCCACAGCATCAAAAACCTGATAATCTTTTGTTTTTTAGCCTTGAACCCCACACAGATCAGACTTCTGAGGGACAAAAAAGTTCCTTACTGTGCCGTAGGGGTAGATCTGGTTATCAGTTGCCATCTTATGCCTTGTAAGTTTAAAGATAAATTTTCAGATCAATTCTTGACTTTGAAGGGAGCCAATGAAGAGAGGTGTTATATGGGACCCGCATGTGTTTATGGTTTAAAGCAGATAAACAAGCTGTTGCAGATTGGAATCGATTGAAAATATTGATATTTTTAAAAAGTTGCCAGGAAATCCCGTTGTCAAGGGGTTTAGACAAGAAAAGCAGCTTAGAGATGGATCTATAATTTAGAGGAAGCAAAGGATCAAGATTGTATTCTTTTAACATAAGTTGAATGATTGCCTTCTTACTAGAAGCAATAAAAAAAGCTATACACATCAACAAGTACTGGGCCAGTAGCACCAAGGACCTCTTTAAATAAAGATGGAAGGCAGCAGTCAAAGCATAGATGACATCTGCACTCGAGAAATGATATTAATGAAATACTACCCTTTAATGAAAAGAAACTGACCAGGCATGAGATCAAATTTAACAGAACGATGTGATTGGTGGGACCATTAGATTTGTTACGCGGTCATTTGTAAATAAGACAACACTGAGAGCTTAAATACCATCTCTTCTTTACAGTAAAAGAAGCATGACCATTTGCTGCCCTCAACACCATCTGAGTTACTAATCTGTATAGTAAGTTACTTTAAGTTTAGTACGATTTAGTAGGATTTCCATTACTTAGTCATATCTAACACTGGTAAACCACATATGTCAAAGAAATACGTAATTAAGATGGTTTAACGTTTTTGCTATCTTTCTTTATGTTGTCTTCTGCTGTTGTTTAAAGCTGCATTAATCAATATTTTAACGCATTAATGGGTGAAATGGCAGTGTAATTTGAAACGAGTGGCGCGTACAGAGAATTATTACCCGACTCTGAAGCTCTCCTCAGTTTTAGCGCCTTCCAGCTCGTTGTTTCGGTTTTAGCAGCTTTACCGTTTTGATTCGGTTTCAGCATCAACCTTGTTTTTCAAGCGACAGCGGGCAGCTGTTTACAGCGTAAAAAACCCTGAGGAACCCACTGTACTACCTTTCCAGTTGGCAGATTGAAAGCTAGCGACTAGCTGGTGGACACAGTCGAGCAATTAGCAGCTAAAGAACCAGATATTTTCCTCAGGAGTTTGCGGAGACCAAAAGCAGTGCTAAAAAGAGAGTGAATATTGGACTTACAGTCAGCGGCTGGCCAGAAACACAACTCCGAATAAATGGTAACATTGCTCTGTGTCTGCTGGATGTGTAAATAGGGAACTGTTTGCTTACATGTTAGCCATAGCAACTTTATAAGAAGGTAATGTTTCATCCTACTGTCCTCCTCAATCTGAACAGTAGTTAATTTCAGTTAAGAAACTTTTGGATTAGTTAGCCACTTTTGTCTCAAAGCACTTATAAACTATATCAAAGGAATAGCTTGTTGAGCATTTCTGGTCTCTTCTGTTGATGTTCACTTGATTAATAATCTTATTTTATGTTAACATTTCATTTTGTTTTGATGAAATAGTACTGGACTAACATTTTGTGTCATAGTTTGAAATAAAAAATGACTGACGCTGCCTGGTAATAATATTCCCCCAAAAACAGAAGCAAGAAGCTGATCAATTTTTAGAAGATGTAGTTATCACAGCACTTCAATTATATTTAAGTACACACCCACACCCACACAAACACACTACAAGTTCCTCAAAGACGTTAGATAGCATTTTCAAAAACTCACTTGTTGAAAGATTGTCTCGTCTGGCTCCTCACGCTGTTCCCTGGTGGATTCTCCAATCTGCGAGCAAAAAAGAAAAAGTTAGTGCAGGAGTAAAAAAACAAAACACCAGCTTCAAAGTATCTGCATCTGCTGTGTCATAGATATTTCTTATGCTTTTTGATAAATGTATTTATGGCTTGTTTTTCTAAAAGATGCTTTTTAGCAAAGGTGCTGTCCTAATGTGTACTAAGCTTGTTGTCAGGAAGGTAAGTAAAAGTGAAGCCCTTTTGTGTCCCCTTTGTGTCGCACCTTTGGAGGCCGTTCCAACCAGGGGTTTCATACAAATGCCATCCTTTAATGAAGAATTTATAACAGAACCAAGACCTTTCACAAGCAAGTTTTTTGCCGAGTTATGTTGCTAAGAAAAAAAAATTAAGCTGCGGTTATTTTAAATCACCACACAGGTGAATCTTGCAATGTGAAGTGTCTCTGAATTAAGTTAAGCCATTGATCTAGAAAATGCTGTTTAAATTAGACTAAGCTTGAAGACGAATTGCAAAGATAAACTAACACCTGTTTATCTTGTGAAAGTGGAAATTAGGTGCACGGTAAAGCGATCGATCAGTTTTGCCAAATCTAATGTAAACATTTAACTGCCTTTAGTATTTTTAGCCATTCCAGCAGGGCGGCTCTAAAGATGGAAAGTCTACCGCTGAGTTACCGACTGAAATATCTCAACAGCTATTCGATGGATTGCCACCAAATGCGGTAAAGGTATGCATGCTGTTGACAGGATGAATCCGAATGACTGTGGTGATCCCCCGACTCTCCATCTAGTGCCACAGATTTGTCAAAGTTTTCATGTATCTAATGGAATATCTTAACAACTACGAGATGGATAATGTGTCTTAATGACTTTGGTGATCCTCTGACTTCTACTCTATCACAACCCAGTTTGACATTTGTGGTTTTGAGTGTAATATCCCAACTATATCAGAGGGATTGCCATGAAATTTAGTTCGGATACTCATGTTCCCCAAAGCATGGATTGAAAAACTTTGGTGATCCTTTAACTGTTCATCTTCAAATTTTAATACATTCAATACCTGCTAGCATGGCTGTAGACTCGTAGTCTTGTTATATGAGATTTGTTCGTCCTCTTTTAGCAAGAGCAGAGTAGGCACAGTCTCTCTAAAATTCTCCATTCACTTTTTTGTCTTCCACCGCCCCAACTCCCACCAGACAGGATCAAGTCTGAGATTTCACTTTTTCAAACTGCACAAACCCAGCCAGACAGGATACTGACAGGTGTTGTGTCTGCTGTGCATCACTGCAGCTGGAACCACTATAATACCAGCTGTTGTTTTTTTTGTGTATGTCCTTTTAAAAGTCTCCCAGAAAAACCAAATTCCCTTACCAGACAAAAACTGCAAAAACACAAACACTGTACTGGTAAGAGGCGAAACTCTTTGTTACCTGTCAGTGAGGATATCCAGCACTCTCTCTGTGGAGGTGAAGGAGCGGTAGGTGGAGAGGAAGATGGTGATGAAGGAGGAGTCTCCCATAGAAAAGGAGTGGAGGAGGTGGAGCACCAGCTTCTCTTCTGTCCCCGCTTTAACACACTGGGAGCGAGAAACTCCTGACTGCAGGGAGGCAGGAAGGAAAAAAGAAAAGAAGTTCATGTTTGTGCATACATATGAGGCTTTTTCAGTCTGTGCAATCGGTCACATCCTGTACTACTTACCATTGGACTGGTGGGGCCTCCAGGCGGCTGTTTGACGACCACTGTGTAGATCACTCCATCCTCCTCTTCCTCCACCACAGTGGACTGTGGAGCAGGGAACCCAAGTTGAGACACTGTTTATTTGTGCAAGACTTTTTATCATCAGTATGAACTGATACTGATTCCAAGTGCTAAATTTATTTTTATCATTTTGCAGAGCTAAACAGACTCACACTATTAGACGGTTTCATTAAAATAATGATGGAGATGTAATCTGTTCTAACAGAGACAACCCATAACCATGCGTGTGTTTAAAAAGGCATAAAATCAAGCTGCTTTGAACCCATTTATCACACGCTACACGGAGCTCAAACGATCCAGCTTTAGCCTCGAGGAAAGTCCCTGACACAGTTACCCTAGTCCTATTTTCTACTGGCACTGGTTGACACAGGCTCGGTAGCTTGTGCATGTCGCGATGTGCAACGCAGTCCCCCTTACCAGATCCAGAGGACAGTACCAGGTAGTCTTCATCGGTGAGGGCTCGCCCTGTGGAGCAGAGGCACACAATAAAGACGAACATAAATAACGTACTTGTCTTATTAGAATTTGGCATTATACCAAACAAGTGAGCATGCAGTAAAGCTACACACCACATAATCATTATGCGTATAGTCTGCTTATTATGAAGGCAAACTATTCCCGACCCACCATCATAGACTCCATATGCACTTCAATCAGGAGTCACACAGTAGGACAGTGCAAAAAGTACAAAAACAAGTCTTTATTTCGCAAGAAAAGAGCAAAAATTTGTGGGAACTTGTAAACGTACCCGTACATTTTCGAATTTAGTATATTAGAAATCATTTTGTTTTTGTTTTCTCGCAGGCAGTCTTGCAACTCTCCAGAAAAACCCTACAGCGCTGTTTCTGTACATCATTGCCTGGACCTCACTGTGCAAATGACTAAACACACTGTCATCGATGACACACGCAGTTCTTGGAACAGCTCACGTTATAGACAGCAGATGATGACTCAAAGCACTTTAGACACAGAGAAGAGGAGAATACAGTGACATGCAGAGGCAATCCAGAGACATTTGAATACTGTCAAAACAACCACCAGAGATAAGAGCCTGATGACTTTTTGCTGCCACTGAATTGCTGATATTATAAGCCAGACATTTTTAATTTGTGTCTTTAAAGGCCAGTGGTGGAAGGTGACCAAGCACATTTACTCAAGCGCCGTAGCTAAGTACGGTTTTGAGGTACTTTACTTGAGTATTTCTGTTCTACACAACTTTACACTTCTAAATATTGTACTTTTTACTGCACTGTATTTGTTCGACAGCTGGAGTCACTAGTTACTTTACAAATTAAAATTTTACATTAAAATAAAGCTTATAAACTACAGCATCGTGTTAAAGGGTAAACAAGTGATTCCACCGTTTTTGTTTTTGTTTTTGTTTTTGGCTTGTGACCCTTTGAAAAGAAGCAAAAAGCAACCACTGGACTAAACTACTCTAACAAACTGTACACTGCATAAAGTAGTTGAAATGATCTCCACATCGACCAGCTCCAATAAGAAAATGCCCTTTTTTACTTTAGTAAAATCTTGCATAGAGGACTTTTACTTTTAATGGAGCATGATTACATTGCAGAATTGGTACTTTTATTTAGGTAAAAGATCTGAGTCCCTTGTAAAGGCCCTGATTGTTCTGACTAAAGTGTAGTCACATTCATACATGCTGAGTATGAGTTAAAAATAAATATCACCATTTGGGGCTTCCCAACTGATACAAGCATCCTTCACTGATGAAAACAAATCTTTAACAACATCAACAAACATGAATCACTCAGATCTAGTTGCTATCTAAAGCCTGGTTTCTACTTCTGGATCGGCGCAGATCCTACGCCGTAGACTACACAAGGGGCCTAAGCTGTTATGAGCATTTATACTTTTGCGCTGGCGCGTTTGCGTCACCCTGCGACTGCAACCAAAACCCTAGTTGGCGGTGGGGTTTCTATGCCACGGTGCGTGTACTTCAAACAATGGCGACTGAAACCGAGCAAGATCATGTTGGACCGGGAGCATATAAATGTCGACACAGCAGTTAGACTTACTGAGAATTGCTGCAACGCAGAAATGAGAGAAGCTGTCGGAGGAGATGGTGTGTACGACCATTGGACCAATTGAGGAAAAGGGAGGGGGAGTTTTCTGTGCTCGTCCGGCCACTGAGAGACATGGACAAGACATGCTGCCAAGTGGACCAGTCACAGTTGTGGCAGTCTGTGAAGCTGCGACGTGTAGTTTAATTTCGAGGGAGATGCAGGCCTGGCTACGACGCACGGTACGTGTCTACACCGTTCCTACGGCGTCGATTCAACGCACAAGTATAAAACCAGCCTTAATGTTAGTTCTTACAATGAAGTTGCCGTCAACTAATTTGAGAACGACAGTCGTTTCCATTCTTGTGCCGTGAATTATTGGTGTTGGGTAGGGCGAACCTTCTGTTTACATCTAGTGCACAGACTGTGCATTGAACTACTACAGCGAGCGGCATCACTTTACACTTAGCCTGGTGCCGACGCTTCCGCGCCTGTGAATTTTTCCATGAATAAGAATGCATGAGTAAAACACAGAGTTGAGCCATCCTGGGTGTCTGGTGAAATCTCCAGACTATTTTATATGGTTCATACTCCTTGTGAGTCAACTGACACGCGAGCAACACCTTGGGAACACACTCAAAACAAATACACCAAAACAGAACATTTTCTAAACCCTTCTGACTATTAATCAGCTTCACAAAAAAAATTAAAAACCAACGATCCGCCTTTCATTTTCACACATTTTGCATGTACTGACCTGTGAGCTCTCTCATGTGTAAATTCAATGTCACGGTCTGAGCAAAAGAACCCATTCATTCAGACAGCGGAGGTGAAGTGAGCGGTGGCCACTGCTGCCTGTGGTCTGCTGTTCTCAATGCTCAACCTGTGTAATTAGTAGTTACATGTAATAAGCCCGTTAGCCTCTATTATGGGGCTTTCAAATTACCTTGACTTGAACTGGATGGAAGGTCAGCGCTCCATGCAGGCGCTCCTTGCACTCACAAAGGATACTGCACTGAACAGAATATAGTCTGTTTAGCAAACCTGGTATCCTGCCTACCTGTGCGATCTCTGCTGTTTCTATGCAAATTTGCCCGCAATTCTATCTTTCCCATGAAATTAGCCCATGCACACACACACAGACACACAAATACAAAAGCTGTAAAAAAAAAAAAAATGGTCCCGTACGTTACCTTTCCCTCTGCAGGTCCAGACAGGTAGCAATCCCTAAGCTTCCTGGAAATTTTCAAGATGAAGGTAGAAACAGCAGTTTCCTTTTCCCCATTTTCTCTCATCTGTTGTTTCCTCTTTGTTTCCTTCTTTCTTGACTTCAACGCCTCTTATTTCACTATCCGTTGACCTAGATCTGGACGTGTATGTCTTTACCATTAGCCTCTTCACGTCTTGTGGCTCTGTATCACAAAGACACACCTGAGGCAGGAGCTAAGTCCGGCCCCCACGGGCCTGCATCACCTTGGCACACCCATTGTACACGTACACACACACACACACACACACACACACACACACACACACACACACACACACACACACACACACACACACACACACACACACACACACACACACACACACGTTTGTACTTCTATCTTTGTGGGGACACTCATTGACATAAGCATTCCCTAGCACCTTAGCCTAACCTTAACCATTACAGCTAAATGCCTAACCCAGACCCTAAACCTAATTCTAACCTGAACCTTTAGCCTAAAACCAAGTTTTGACCCTCCAACAGCCCTTTGAAGGTGTGTCAGAAAGTGAGGACCGGACGAAATGTCCTCAATTTCCCAAAAAGTCCTCACTCCCATGGTTTATGTCTCAGACTGGTCCTCACAATGTATAGCCAAACAACTACACACACAACTACACACACACACACACACACACACACACACACACACACACACTGACAGACAGAGCCCTGAAGCTATTTCCAGAACAATAGCCCTTCTTTTTCAGTCTCTAGTCTCTGCTCTCCTGCTCTCTTTCGCTTTGTAGATGACCTTCCCATGCAGATAAACCAGTTTGGTTGAGTATCCCGTTTGATACAATGCTAAGCAAAACAACAATTAGCTGAGAAGGCCGCCATCGGAGCACAGGTAGAGGTTGGACAGCCCTCATACTATATTTTCAGTCAGTAGCCTGATCTGGTTTTAGAGCGGTAAGACTCCCTGTAGTCTTGTAACGAGCGGTAATAAATGTTTAGACAGCATCTAAACCAGGAAGCAAGCTGTGTTTATTTAAAGGGCTAATGACACAGAGTGAAGCCATGTTAACTAGGTGGAAACTTTCACAGCTGTGTGTGTGTGTGTGTGTGTGTGTGTGTGGAGGGCAGTTTGCTTATTGGTCGACTAGCACACAGCACAGACTTTATGTACAATGTGTAAAGCAGCATTAATTGATTATTTTGTGTCCACTTGTGGGCATTGGAACAGGCTGTAAACACAATATATTTCATATCAACTTATGCAAATTTTTATTTCAAACGTGCCAGCAAACAGTTGCCTTTATATACATTCAGCAGACACAGAGCAACATTAGCTTGAGAATTAGCAATATCATTAATTTGGAGTCATGTTTCTATCCAACTTTTGCATGTTAGTCCAATATTAACTCTCCTTTTAGGTCCGTTTTTGGTCTCCACAATCTCCTGGACAAAAGTGGCCTATTAGCTTCTAAACACCCCAATAGCTTCACCAGCTAACTGCTAACTTTGTCTGTCTGTAGGTAGGTAGTAACCCTGTTTATCAGAGCTCTTTTGCTAAAAGCGGCTGCTTGCTGTTGCTAGAAACAGGGTTGAAAAGCGCAGTGAGACTGAACATCTCACCGACGTAAAACCAGAGCTAAAAGCCGCTAAAATGCTCCACTGCCGAGTTTCAGAGTTATAAAACTATTGATTTGCGCAGCTTTAATTATACCAAGAATACAATTCTCTCCTGAAGTTCAAGTCCTCCAGATAAATAGATACTGAAAGTTTTCACAATGAGTACAAAATGAAAACTATTTAAGATGAAAAAAAAAAAGGATGGAAAAAGTGTGAAATGTTACTTGCACCACTCTGGGGCTGGAGTATTCTGACTCTGCTAATGTTATGCTGCTATGAATGCCAGGAAGAGGCAAAAAGGATCCCCTACCCAATATAGCCCATACACACACACACACACACACACACACACACACACACACACACACACACACACACACACACACACACACACACACACACACAATATAAGCAAAATTAAATAAAGCAAGTTTTGATGCAATAAAAGAACAGGTAATAACAGAATTAATAAAACCTGATTCGGAATATTTCCCTGTTCATGTTCACGCTGAAAACAAATCACGAGTCTCACTGAGATAAATAGAATTTTAAACAAGGCTTTAAATATAGCTAGTATATATAGCTATATATAAGATATAAGATTTCCCCCTAAGGCACAGTCTTACCGCTTACTTCTAAAAGTGTGTAAGTGATTTAAAGCTCTTGCTGATCACTCGTCTGGCCTTCAGTACATTAGCGTAGTGATCCTGTGGGCCTTTATCACAGACACAAAGGAGAATAGCCCTTTGCTCTGTTTCCCTTATTCCAGACAAAGCTGGTATATTGAGATACTTGAGATTAAACTATATTCAGTGGAGCGTCAGTTGAGTTTGCCTTCGGAAACCAGGCTGAATCTGGGTCAGAGAAACCAGCCTTTTCTTTGGAGAAACTTTTCAAAGCATGTGTAATTTGGAGTTCAGCTGCCTCAAAGGCGGGTGGATAAGGATCATAATTATAAGCAACATTGGTGGGTGGTATGAGTTGATTATTAATTAAAAAAAAAAAAAAAAAGGACTCTGCGGTTATTATTCGAGAGATCTTGCGATTCTTTTTAAAAGAAAACCAGTGTTGATTTTCCCATGTTGATTTTGGACAATGTTGTTACCATATGTAAGACGTTGTTTATGTTCTATGCAAGATATTCTCTTAGGTTTCCCCACCCCCAGCTGCATGCAGGAAGAACATAATAAGCGGAGACAAACACGGGAAGCAGGACATGCTGTCGTGTTGCGAAGTTATTTTTCTTCCCCTCTCCTTCCATCACAAGTTGAGGCTGAGCCAACCTCTCCTCCTGAACAACCACATCAGCTATTGGAGGGCACCAGAAAAGCAGGCAGGAAGCCGACTCTCCATTTTGAGCCCCCAGTCTCAAAAAACAACCAGCTCCAACCTTTTTCCTTAAATAAATCCATGTAGTTGTGCTTCCGCTGTGCCAAAACACTCGAGACCCTCATTTACAACCCTACACAAGTCTTTTCACCATACGGGAGTCATAAACACATCTTCTGAAGCTTTATTTAAAGATAACCATTGTTTTTTTGAGTGGCTCACAACCCCGACCCCTTCCTTCCTATCTTTCTCTCTGCTCCTCTTCTCACGCTTTCATCTATGTATCCCTTGGTGCCCGTTATCTACTCTCTTTCAAGTAAAACTCTGTGGCATTCAGGTCAAAGCTTTTCTATTTCCCTTAAAGGAAAAAAATCCTCCCTTGGATATGATTACACTGTTAGATATCATCAGTCTGTGATGTTTTGCAAGCTAGTTTACAGGGAATAGTTAACTTAGTGGTGTGTAAACTTTGACTTAACCTGGCTCCTCTAATTCTGCTTTAGTGAGTGATTTCCAACAGTGAAAATGTCCAGATTAACTTGTACCGGCATTAACTTGCTCCTGTCAGTCAGAGGTGGTTTTTTGGGCATTGTAGCCAAAAACAAACAAAAAAAATTGACAGCCACACATTACACCTGATTAAAACTGTTGAACATCTCATTGAAAAAAACCAGGGAGATTAATATGCTGCTATAACAGCCTCCACTCTTTGGCGAGGGTTTTTCGACCAGACGTTGGAACATGGCTGCAGGGATTAACCCATTCAGCTACAGCTCTATTAGTGAGTTCATCCCCCGATGCTGGGTGATGGCAAGCGCCAGTACACTCCATCTGAAATACTCGCCAGACTATCAAATAGCTCCAGGAACCCGCTTCCCCAACAGCTTTCTGACATCACATTTGGTTGATCCGTGTCCAACAATTTCTGTAACTTTCCAAAGCCGACAATCCAACACTCGCAGCTACTAAGCAAGATTTGAGTTCCTCTCTTTTTTTATTCTTTACACAACTATTGTTCCCACTTTTCATGTGACCAACCAAGTGTAACAGTATGAATGCCATTCGAGGAGAGACTGTCTGAAAATATGCACCGTTACTGCCATATTTAAACAATACTGCTTCTCCCCCCTCTATATGACGGCCAGCTTTTCGCCCTGCCTTTAAGTGTGGTTGTTAAGAACAGCTATAAACAGTTTTGCCTCCTGCTGATGTAGGACAGCATAACCTGGCACTCACAGTCAGCATTCCAGTTCATCTCAAAGGTGCTCGATGGGGCTGAGTTAGAGTTCTGTGCAGCCCAGTCAAGTTCTTTCACACCAAACTGGGAAAACCGTTTCTTCATGGACCCGGCTTTTTACCCAGGAGCATTGTCATGTTAAAAATATAAATGCGTCCACACACTTTTGGTCATGCAGTCTATCTATAGCTGCCTTCAAAAGGAAGACGTGAGGCTATATTTTTGTCATGGGAAGTCAACAGAAAACATGCTTGGCAGTCAAAGGGGTTTAATTAACGAGGCTGAGATGCCGACAACAAAACCCAGCGTGGCCCTATTCCCTTTTTGAAAACAGCGAACAAACTTGTGATTACTGCATTTCCTAATGTTTAGGAAAGAAAGAAAAGAGCAGACATAAAAAAAGAAAGATACAAGTTATGTCAGTGGACTAAATCATTTTTAAAAGCATGTCACAACTCATAGACACTGACATATCAGAACATTCAATACAACATTGAAAGAACCATTTTATAACAGCTGGGCCATTTATTGGCCCTTATCTGGTCTATTGAAACTTCCTTGAGGACATAAACTTTCTGCCTTCTCTAAGATGAATTTATTGCTGTATAATTGTTGAACATTGATAGAAAATGGTGAGTATTGAAGGAAATCTCGCTCTTTGGTAAAAGGCTGGCCCCAAAACCTGATGAAAACATTTTTTTCTGCTGCCAAATCTCTTGTAACTGCACTTGGTATATTTGATGTGAAACCATCACCTACATTTGACCAGTCATTGCCTTGAACTTGTAAGCTACACCACCAAACAAGACATCAGGCCCAGAAATGCACAGTACATTGCCTAAAGCTGTTAATTAACAATGTAAAAGTCTTTTGGCCTGATTTTCATGTCAAGCAATACAACTGAACCTGGAAACACGCTTTGTTCACTTCATCTTAAAGCTTCATTGTTCACTCGAGGCTGTCACGTCATGCATCCTGACTCACACATCCAAGTTTCCCTCTTTAAAGAATAAGCAAAGTGGTCGTATTGGATTCCACTTGACAGACTGTTCTTGGAGGCGGCCTGTGATACTGGACACTGTTTATAGGGAGAGCAGGTGTACGCTGCATCGACCAGCCAAACCACCACATAGATTAATTACTGCGAGGTCCAGCAGCAGGCATGTGACATGAGCAAGGAGGAAGTCTGCTCATTCTGAGATGCAGTCAGTGTAACCTCTTTTTTTAGCCAAGAGGAGTTTCTTGAGGCCTGGTGTGAAAGAGCCATGCGCAGGTCAAGTGTGAATTGGTTGGTGAGTACATCATCATGACTCAGTGAAAATGTTTTTTTTTTTTTACTAATGTGGCTCTAATGGAAATCTGAAGTTTTTTACCACACGTGCAAGAGGGAGGAAATTAATCTGGTCCTCGGCTGAAAAAAAAAAAAAACGTTGCGGTAAAAGGCTTCAGCACTGTATAAAGAGCCTCAACATAACATACCAAGTGTGTGTGAAGCTCACACACGGACCATCCTAAAAGTATCTGATAAGGCTCGACGAACCTCACTATCAAGTCACTAAACATTAACAGAGGTGAAAGAGCATGGGAAATTCGCCTGTACCATGAACCTTCCAACTTCTTCTATTTTAGTTCAACTTTAGTTCATATTACTGATCCTGGAGTCATGCACATCAGCGACAAACTGCATACAAGTTGTGAAGCTCACCCCACAAAAGAAACACTCTGTTATGCAGGAGAGTACAGAAATAAAACGTAAATATCCATCATATAAACAAGACTAAGGGTCTAGGGCTGTGCCAGCAGCTCTGTGAGGCACACATCAACATCAGAATGCTAACATGCGCACAGTGGCAACGCTAACATGCTGATGCTAAGCAGGTATAATGTTTACCATGTTCACCATCTCAGTTTAGCATGTTAGCATGCTAACCTTTGCTAATTAGCACTAAACAGAAAGTAGAGCCGAGGATGACGTAAATGTCAGCGGTTTTGCTGGTATTTGGTCATAAAAATTTTGACCTGATAATGACCCTATAGAAAATGAAAGGGGATACCAAAGTTATTGCTAGTCATTCTGTGGGGAACATGAATGTGTATTGTGAAATTTCATGATAGTCCTTCCAACAGGTGCTGAGATATATCAAGAAGGATCAAATATAATCAACACCTTTGGGCCTCAGAGTCAGGGGACCACCAAAGTCAGGGGGGTTCATCCTCCATCCACCAGAAATGTCTGTACATTATTTGAGATATTTTATTCTGGAACAAAGTCGTGGACCGACAGGCCGCCGTGGCTAAAAACGATCGCATTAGAATGAGCAAAGATCTGTCATCAAGCCATTTAAGTTTAAAATACCTAACTAGTTTTGCTATCATGTTATTGCCCTGTTTTGAGTTTTGAGACTCACATAGCTTTTGCTTTCTGAATCACACAGTCTTTATTCCCTCAGGGTTTTCTGAAAAACCAGCCAACCACATCTGCTGTTTATTCAAGAAAACTGGTAGCTGAAGGCAGCTCCTAATGGTTTCATGGAGGACCGCTCTAAACGCTGCTAGCTGTGATGGTCAGGGGAGCCACGACAAACGAAAAGTTCTGCCAAATCCCTCCCCGCTCCATCGGATCACTTTATTGTGTGAACATAAGAAAAACTTTTTAAAAAGTAGGCGGTAGGAGACTGTGAGCTCTCAAACACAACCATACAGATCTTCATAGAGCAACGCTGTCAGAAAAGCTACGACTTCATCTCACTCTCTACCACACCAACGTTCCAACTTTGAGCTCAAGTGACAAAATGATGGATGTGTTTAAACTGAGGCAAAATAATATATATATAAAAAACTCACCTGGGAAGTTTCCAATTCATCGCTGCCGCTCCCCTTCCCTGACTGGTGGCTCGGGGTGCCACTGTCAGGCGGTAAAGGCCGGTAGCCAATGAGGGGCACGTCGCTTGACTCCACCCCCGGCAGGTCACAGCCACCTGTTCGCAAGTTACGGGGCAGCATGGTGCCAGCTGCCACAGGCAGGAAGAAGAGAGGAAAGTAGGTGTTTAATGGTCTCTTGAGCAGCTGTTCAAGCAAGACACCTTCAGAGCTGAGACAAAACAAGTGCAACATTTGAAGCCTCTTCTGCCGCTGCTATCCTCCTCATAAGCGACCATAGAAAAGCGTATAATGAAAGTATTATTATCAGGATGCTGCCGCTAGAGTCCTCGCTAAGACAAAGAAAGTAGATCACATCACTCCAGTTTTCTGTGTGTAAGAGAGTTGACGTTAATATTTATAAAACACTGGTCTAGGGCCAAACTGCTTATGTGATCTGCTACTGATCTGTTGAACATTATAAAACCATCCAGACTTCTTGGATCTTCCTCAGGGTCAAAACTAAAAACGGAGGAGCAACAGTCAGTTTCTATGCACCATATGTGTGGAACAAACCCCTTTTTCAAACTCTTTATTATATCGCCTTGTGTTTCATTTATACAACATATTGTCTATGTGCCCCTCTACTATATGTTTTATACAAAGCACTTTGAAATGCCTTGTTGTTGAAAGGTGCTATAAAAATAAACTTGCATCGCCTGAGTGGAAACATTTCTAAGCTCTGACATGCATAGATAAAAAATAGTAAGACTGAACTTTATGATCACATTAAAAAAAAACAACATGGCAACCATTGTAGCTAACAATTATTTTCATAATCAATTAATCTGGCAGTTTTATTTCTTGATTAGTCATTTGGTTAAAATGCCCATCACAATGTCCTAGAGCCCAAGGAAATGTCATCCAATGTCTTGTCTGTCCGACCTTAGGCCCAAAACCCAAGGATATTCAATTCACTATAACGTCAAGACAAGGAAAAGC
This sequence comes from Xiphias gladius, assembly GCF_016859285.1. Classification (NCBI taxonomy): domain Eukaryota; kingdom Metazoa; phylum Chordata; class Actinopteri; order Istiophoriformes; family Xiphiidae; genus Xiphias; species Xiphias gladius. Next base: position 24,662,089 of record NC_053421.1, on the reverse strand, counting down.
ATAAAATAGTCTCATTTGAGAAACTTGGAGAAGAGAATGTTTAGATTTTTTTCACTTAAAAATGACAAAGAATAAGTAAATTATTAAAATAGCTGCCGATTAATTCTCTGTCAATCGACTAATCGATTAATCGACTAAACGATGCAGCTTTACATTGTACAGCCGCATTCATTTTTATCGTCTGCGTGCCTGTTAGTGACCAGACAACTAACTGTGGACACTCTGGACCTGCCAAAGACAAGGGTCGGACAAAATGTCAGGCACAGCTTTACTTTGGCGATCACTGTAAAAACATAACTTTTAAAAGACATTTTAAATGAAAAGGAACATACTGCAATGAATTGATGGTAACACGGAGGCCATTTCATACTGGATTTGTTCAGCATGTGCATTCTGCTCCAAAGCAGGTCAGGAATCGCGTTACACAACCCCCACAACCTCTCCCCCCACCCCCTCCCATTTCCCTTTCCCATCTTTTGCATTTGGATTGCCACGAAGATAGACATCTAGTAAACACTGTTTCAGGAAGAGAGGTGTAGGAGGGAGGGAGTCGGAGCGGTTGACACAGTGTAAGCTTGTAAACTATACTCTCACACGGTGACGCGACCCTGAAGCGTTAAAATGAAACCAGTTTTACACGGTGAGCTAGATGCGCAGAATGGTTGTCGGGGGGCTGCTGTCAGTAAAAGAAAAATCCAGAGGATCAATCGAATAGCCTGCTAAGACGTCAGTCCCGGGGAAAATGACCTTCGAGCAAGGTGCTGGACCCCCGTCAGCTCTCACAAGCTCAGGATAAGAGAGAGCAGCGGCTTCAAAGCCTCAGGTGTGATGTAAAAATGTGCTGGCGCTCCCAACTTTCCATTGCGCTTTTGTCTTGGACTCCGGCAGCTCTGAAGCATTTGTGCAACACTCACTTTCTCTTACATAACCCTACGTCTCTGCTCTGGGTTTGTAACGTCTCTCATCGTATTCTTGCTCAAGGAAGGGGGAGAGGATGAGGGAGACACGCGCAGGCCCTGCAGCAGAAAAACAAGTCACAAACAGTGCAGTTTTATTCCCCTGACCAACGGCCGCGCAGAGGTCTGAATGCCTGCCATTCAGTGGGCTCTGACCAAAGCAAACAGCCCACATACGACTGAGGTGTACACACACATACAGCTGTAACTAGGTTACAGTTAAGTCACACCCCGTAATGCTCCTTTTCTGCCCAATAAATGCAGCCATAGGGTGGTGCTACAGCCATGTTCGGTCCTAATGACAGCTCCTGTCACAGTGCAGGCTGGAGGATGAAAATAAAGCCCGACAGTAGGGGGGTTGTAAAAGTTTGTGCGCGCCGACACTCCTAATAAAACACACAAGTGCGGCAGAGGAGGACATTTGCTTCCTACTGAGTCATCCAATGACGCGAAGGCCGTGGATATTTGCAAAATAAGCGATAAAAAAATGGACCGTAGAGAGGGAGAGAAAAATTTTAGGAAGCTGTAATTCAACTTACTGATAGCCAAGCGTCATTCGCGGGATGTGGGCTATCCAGCTGCGGTCATCTGGATTCACGCAGCCCCGGGTGACAGCTGGTGCTGCTGGATCGGTCGGTGGCCGGCTCAGCTGTGGAGAGTCGCACCCATCTGTACCGCCGTCGCCGTCGACAACGACGAGGGAGTCTCCGTCCTCCGCCTCGCCCCCCCTCCCTCCCTCCTTCTCGCTCGCCCCCCCCCGCCCCGTATCAGTGTCCCCACGCCGCTCGTCTGTCCAGCCTTCAGCAGCTGATAGCGCACTTTGGTCCGACTGCTAACCCCCCCCCCCCCCTCTCTCTCTCTCTCTCTCTCTCCCCCTGCCCCCCCCCCCTCTCTCTGACGTCGCAGTTCCTGTATGTTATGAAGTCAGCGCATCGGCAACAGCTCTCCCTCTCTCTCCCTCTCTCTCTCTCTCTCTCTCTCTGGGTGGCACAAAGTCAGAGGATACTATACACTACACACCAGACCGACCGCAATGCACCGCTCCTCCGGGGAAGTGAGACTTCGGGGAGCAGCCCGGAGGGGGGGGGCAGCAGCCGGGCGAGGGCCTTTACGCACGGCCGGCAGGCGCTCACGCCACTGGCAGGCACGAACACGAACGCGGGCGCGTCGTTTCTGTGTCCGGTGACAGTCTTTGAAGCCACCGTGGACCCGCTTGAACTACTCTAGCCAGATCCGGACTGTAACCGTGACCCTGAGTCCGAACCGGCTCTTCAAACAGCCTCAGGTTTATAATGTCCGTTTCATAAACTTCACGTTTATTGCATTGCCAAAGCTTATTGGCAGAACCCATTCAAATCCCAATCCTAACCTGACCCTAAAACAAAATCCAGATCCTAAAAACCTTATGTTTGACCTAAAACTACTTTAACTTTATCAGTTAACTGGCCCCTGTATCCTTAGTCTTGTTCACCATATCGTCCTCTGTGACTCCTTTGCATTTCCCTGCATATTTGCATAATTGCAACCGAGGGTGCACACATTTTTTTTTTTGTATAAAATTCTGGCGTATGTAAATGTTACATTTTTACATACATTCATAATTTTTATCTTGATTTCTTCCTTTATATTTCTTCTTTTTTCTAATTTTTTTTTTTTACATTAGTCTTTTGGCACTCTCTTGTGAGTGTGCAACACTGCATTTCACTACACATATTGTTTGTGTATGTGAGAAATAAACCTTTGAATCTTAAAGGGAATCCTAACCCTATACTTAAGGCCTCATCCTGAATTTAATTGACCGCCATTTTTAATCGTACCAGACCTAATCCCCCTTAGGAGCTCCCCGACAAATGGCAGGCGCCCCAATTCGCCCGTGTCAACAGCACTTTAGTACAGCACTTCCATGAAGTTGGGGGACCCGCAAGAGATTACAGGAAGATTTTAAAAAGTTCGAGGAAGCGACAGAGGACAGTTTATCCAGATTTTATGTCCCTTGTCAGGGTCAAGCCCCAGAAATGCTGGCTCCCTGATTTCCCAGGGTGCAACTTAAAAACATCTTTCATTATAGCCCCCTGCCTCCGAAATACCCAATTCTCTTAGACCCACAAGCATTTTTATAATGCACTCCTTGTGTCAAACCCATGCGGAGATAGCCCGGATGAAATTCTCAGGGTTATTTCACAACACTGGAAAGCTCCTCACAGCACCACAGAAGACATTTCACAACTGTTTTCACAAGCTGCACTTTTCAAAACGAGCAAATCGAATTTCGTGTGTAAAATCTGTGGTTTGGCGATGCGTTACACCAAAACAATGAGCTAATATTTGGTTGAAGAACCTTTGGCAGCCTCGAAACGCTTCTCGTAGCCAACTAGAAGCCTCTTGCAGCTGTCTGCTGGTAGTTTCTGCCAGTCTTCCATTGTTACGCGTTCAAGCTCTCTTTTGAGTTTATAGAACATTATCCCAGAAAGACTGTGGCTTATCTGGGAAAGTTTTTGAAAACATGAATCTTGCCTTTTGGTGCCTTTCTTTTAACAGCAGTGTCCTCCTTGGCCTTGGCCCATGGAGCCCTACTTGGTTGTAGTGTGCGGCCTACGGTACGGGCTGAAACCACCACTCCAGGTTGCTCCAGCTCAGCCTGGAGCCCTTTAGACGTCCTGGGTGGTGTTTTGTCCAGAATGTGTCTTCTTAGCTCCACGTCCTGGAGGCGTCTCAACAGTTTTATTGCTGTGAAACTCCTTGATAACATTACGAACTGTTGAAACAGGGATTTCAAGGTCTTTGGCGATTGCCTTGTAGCCCTTGGAATTGTTATGTTGATAATAGCATTTCTGATGCTCTCAGACAGCTCTCTTTTCTTTGCTGTTGTGAAAAGGAAAATGGAAACAATCAGCGCCTTTTTATGCAGTAAAACCATCATTCATTGGTCAATTCAGGTCATATGAACACAGACAATTAAGCACAGGTGAGTCTTATTTGTTTATTTGTTTTTGTTTGAGGATCTAATTTAAATTCATCAACCATTCAATTCATCAATAATTGTGTCAAGCGTACATTTAATGTCTGTATTTTTTATTTCACTATATGAAATTATATATATTTTTTTGTTGTTCGGTAACTTTGGACAATTCATTAAATGTTATGATTATATAACACTGGTTAATTCCGTTTACTTCTGAAGATATTCTATATACTGCACTTAAAATTCGAGGGTGCCAACGATCTCACCCAGGACTGTATGTACAGCAGAATGGTTTGGTGATGTGACAGTAGAAAGCAGGGGGGTCAGCAATTAGGCTAGGTTCATCGGTGGGCCGATTTCTTTCAGTATTGTTCAGTGGGAAGGCCAGCAAGGTTTTACAGATGCAGTCGTATCTGCTAACATGTTTTTTTTCTTAGGGGATTTTGTTTTTGCTTCTTCTATTTCGCACATAATAGACGGTCACCTGTCTAATTTAGGATTAAATGAAAGTACTGTTGTTGTCGTCTTAAAAGTTTGTTTTTTTTAATCAGCAGGCCATGTCTGTAAGACTCCCACCTATTTGTGCCTGAGATGTGAATCACTGATTATGATTGATTAAGGTGATTGATTGACCTGAGCCTTGTATTGCATTGCGTTACCTACAGTACAAAATTATGCAAAAAACTTTGACGCAAAGTATAAAAGTGAAAACTTAAGCTTTTGCCTGGGGGGAGGGGGGGCAAACACTTCATGTGAAGGTATGTAATATGTACTGTGTGAAAGAGCCAATGTGTGCAGTATGTATTGGTCAGAGTAAAATTCAATAGGATTGCGACCCTCTAGAGCAGAGCAATGGCAAATAAATGACCACCTCATCACAGGTCTCACATGGCTACGAGCTGTGAGAGGTTCACCTCAAGGGCGACCCCCCCCCCCTTGTTTTTAGAGTAGAGCACGGCGTACTAATCATCAGCATCTTACACCAAACAAAGCAAGAATCTGGGAAATCTGGTGAAGCAGAAATGTGTTTTCTTCTTCTTTCCCGGTCATCTCTGGACCCCTCATGCTGGGCCCTTGACCACTCGGTTGGGGACTACTATCATCTCATCTCATCTCATCTCACCTCATCTCATCCCATCTCATCTCCTCTCAAACCTCCGTGGCCTCTGTCAGGCCTCGGTCCCACTTCGACTGAACCCCGAGCTCCCCTCTGACGTGCGGCACCGTTGCAGTCCCGGTGTTTGGTCGCCGCCTGGCGGCCACGGCTGGGAACTTCCTCGCCCTACCACCTCCTACTCTGCCAGGGGCCATTTTGAACCACACGGCGGTGTTCCCACACGGTCGACTGGAGTGAGTAATGTGTAAGACATAAATAAACAAGGCAAGACACAAACGGGGAAAAAATAAACAAACAGAACCTTGAATTGAATTGAATACATGTGCCAGTAGCCAAAACAGCAAAAGCTGCTATTCTCCTAAAGCAATTTAACTCCATAGTATAATCTAAATATGCTTAACCTATCATTTTTATAATCTAATAATGTGTCGATGACTCTATTAAAGCAGTTTTGGTCCGATGTTTGCCTTTGTTTAAAGCATTTAATTGGTTTTCTGTAACCTGGTCTCGACTCTGCAGTGTGCATCTTTGGTTTATGGCCGAATCTGTGTTTGTTCAGGCTCCGACGAGAGGAGCGAGCCGCTCGTGGCAAACATGGCAGATATATGACTAAAGCCGGCGTAATCAGAGCCATACTTGTTTTTGGTCGAATAATTCTCCATCACACGTTATCCCGGATGTCCTGTGAGAGGGGATGACCCTCGAGACGCCGCATCTGTCCTGCAGATGTGGCATTTGTCCACTTCGGAGTTGGCTCCCAGTGTTCTCTGCGCTGGAGTGGATATACCAAATTTGCAAATTTTAGGATTTGTTGAGTTAAAAATTATGGACTTGTATTGCTTTTTGACGGTGAAAAAAAAAAAAAATTACCGTATCTTGTAAGATTTTTGACGCACACTATGGACCTTGTAAGCGTGATGTGATATTTTGACCCATTTTCATGTGATCGGACGAGATGGTACAACGACCAATAAAACCCTAAAAATATTCCCTTGTGTAAACACAGCAAACACACCAACGACGAATAAAATGCTCGAGTTTTTTTTTTTTTTATTATTGTCGCTGGTGTTAAATCTTGGGCGCTGTTTGCTCAAGCTTCTCAGTTTCAAAACTTCTCTCCCTGGGTTTCCCAAACTTTGCCGGTCCCTCTCGTTACGGACCAATTAATGAGGCGGATAAACTCAGTAATTGGCCACTTAATTGGCCCCTGTAGCTGCGCGCGCTGCTTCCGCTGGCTTTTAGCGCACCACCCGCACCCCCCCCCACCCCTCGCAACCCCCCCCTCTCAGGCATCACAATCCCACCTTGTCACCAGGATTTAGGGTCAGTTCCTCCGAGGGGGAAGGTGCTCTCTCCGCGGACCCAGCCAGCCAGCCCCCCGCCACCTCTGGATTCCCCCTTCTATCACTATCTCCCTCCCACTCTATCTCGGTGTTTTATGTCTGCGTCACAACAAGTCGGTCGAGAGCGAGAGGCAGGGATGATGGCGTCTCTGGCGGCTTGATTCCGGCGCTGCTCCGACAAAAACCCGCTTTAATAGCATCAATAGGGGGGGTTGGCGGAGAGGAGGGGGAGCGAGAGCAAAAGCGACGGGAACATGACGAAACGGCATCGCGGAGGACGGACAAACTAGGCTGAGAGACGGACGGACAGTCAGTAGCCCCCCCCCCACCCCCCCCCTACACACACACACACACACACACACACACACACACACACACACACACACACCTCCTCGCTGACGGCTTGACTGACACACACAGCCGCTTGGCACAGACAGGGAAATACATGCACCTCATCTACTTTTTGCAAACACGCAGGCTGCGCATCCGAGCGGACAGTAATTGGGCAGCGGAGATCCACAGCAGATGAGGGCATTTCATGTCCAGCCTGCCCAGGAATCGCTGTGACCCCGACGGAAAGGAGTTCGACTTGACAGGTACCCTTCGCCGGCCAGCCTACTGTACAATGTGCCTGATTTCCCTTTGATTCACAAAAGGCTACACACACGCTGTTATGTATCCTGCGTCTGTCTTGACTTGAGTGCATGTACTGGAACAAATGCTCAACGCGCAGATGATGCCTGCACAGTCATTTCCTGCATCTATTCAAGTTTGCAAGAGAGAGGAAGACAACAGCAAAGTGCACGGCAGATGCCTTAAGTAGCTGCACAGTGATCTTTGTTCATTCAATCAAACTGTATTGCAGCAGTCATCATGCAGTGTTTTGTGTGTGTGTGTGTGTGTGTGCGTGTGCGTGTGTGTGTTTCATGTGTGCAGTAATCATTTGTCTTGCTCTCTGGTTGTGTACTCACTCTCATCTTTCACTGTGGTGGATACAGGCTGTCGCTATGCTCTGGTCTAACGAGAGAGGTGTGTGTGGGGGGGGGGATTTTAACCCCTTTGCACCGAAGCCCGCCTGTCTGAGATCCAGCCGAAACGCCGGGGCCATAAACCCCTCTGTCAGCGATGGCAGCAAAGTATTCATCGAATAAATCGGATTTCCATTTCACATGAGCCCCGCTCTCTCTCCCCTCTCCCTACTCGGTCTCTCTCTCTCCTCAGGATGGGGGGAGTAAGTGAAGGAGATGATGTGTTGGCTCGATGGAGTGATGGACTACTGTACCTCGGCAATGTGAAGAGAGTAAGTGCATGTGGGAGCGTGTGTGTGTGTGTGTGTGTGTGTGACAGAGAGAGACTTTGCAGCATATGTGTCTGCGCCAGCAGTGCGTTTGTGTGAGTCAGTCAGTGCGTTCACCTGGATTTGAAAAGACTTCCATTTAGTTTTGTCAATCATTTCCGCTCACCTGCTGCCTCCCTCTCAGGTAGACGGAGTCAAGCAGTGTTGTCTGGTGAGGTTCGAGGACAACTCGGAGTTCTGGGTGCTGAGAAAGGACATTCACTCGTGTAAGTACAACTCCCCCTTAGCCGGAGGGATAAATAGCTTCCTGATCGCGGCACTTTCTGTGTATTGCTGGGGTTGAAAATGGGTTTAGATTGAGGTTTTTCTGAAGGCACGGGTGCTCGGCTGCACTCTCGCTGAAAGGTGTTTGTTTCCACTCTGAAACTTTGCCCGAGGAGTTGCGGGAACACTTTTGCGACTTTTTCCCCCTGACAAGCTTAAAACTTTTATTTACTTATTTAATTTTTGTACCCCCTTTTGTCTCAGGATCTCTGAATTGTGGGGGAAAAAAAAAAAAAAAAAAAAAGGCAGAAAAGAGATTACAGTCACGTTCAAGGTTACGATGCCGAGTGCTCCGTCTATTCTGATGGGGGCACGTTGAGATGTAATTGGTATATTAGAGTCTATTTATGAATGTATTAGACTAATGACTCCTCAGGGAAATGGCTCCCCCTACTCCACCTAACATCAAGCGAAAGGGGGGTGGGGGTTAGGGGGGTGGGGGGGCGGAGTTGGACTTGGCTTGTTAGGACAGTGCTGAATATCCGCCCGTCAAATGAAGTGAAATCTGAAAGGGTGCATGAGACACTGAAATCAATGAGGTGGCAAGGATGTGAATCAATATACATAAATTAATGCCACTGACGGCTCTCCCCCTCTCTCTCTCTCTCTCTTTCTGTCTTCCTCTTTCTCACTTCCCCCCCCCCTCGCCTCTCTCTGTCTCTCTCCGCTCGCCTCAGTCGCTGCTGGAGTGGAAGAAGTTTGCTGTATTTGCGACGCCCCGCCTCTTAAAGAACCCCTCGTAAATTGTCTTAAATGCCGCCACGGTAAGGAAGCACGCCTCATCATAGGCTGTCAAGCGGCGGTGGTTCTCCACCCGGTTTCCTGCACTGACCTTGAAGCTTTGATACAGCGCGGTAAATAACGGTGTTGCTTTAAAAAAAAAAAAAAAAAAAAAAAGCACACAGGAAAAAAAAGCACACATCATAAATGATAGGAGGTGCTGTTACCTGTATCCTGACTAGACTGAAAATGAATGAGACGCCAATACACACGGAACTTTATCGGTAGTCTTCAATGCCACAAGATGTTTTCACTGATCTAAAGATCCCCTGCAGATATGTTTAAAGACATGTACAAATACTTCTGGATGTTTGGAGTAATAACTTGTCTCTGATACAGTTTAAAAAAAAAAAAAAAAATCTAGTTAAAAATGACATCTGCCGCTTCTGCATCATTTAACAAGCCAGAATCTATGAATAAGCAAAAAAAAAAAAGAAAAAAAGAATTCAATTCAAAAGTTTAACTGTGGGGCACAAGAGGTATCGTACTTCGCTGTGAAGTATATGTGTGCACTGGCTTCCAAACAAAAATCGGTCGTGGTCACGCCTTTAACCGAGATTTAGAGTGAGCACGGAGGCTTTCCCGCTTCGGCAGGTGAATCTGCGGATAGCTTTCTGGCGTCAAACTCCGCTAATACATCATTCTGCACGGTGGTGGTCGAACGTCCAAGCGAAGTAGCGCTAAGCAAAACACGTTCTTTTCCGAATGTGGAAGGGAGGGCTTTGAAAGTAAGCCCGAACTTGATGAAACGAAACATGCCGAAGTGCAGGCAGGAGGAGGTTTTAGAAGCCCCGCTGGATGCACAGGCAGGAAGTGGCATCAGATTTTGGCGTCGTGTCTTCACAGCTCCGTCAGACGAACAGGTCTGCCGACAGTTGGTTTTGAGGGAAAGAGCAGACAAACACACTCCCTGCTCCCTAGATTCAGGCGGTATAGTAAAGTGTTTTGCATGCTGCTGAGACAAACCAGCAGAGCACTGAGCATGGAGCTGCTTTGCCATTATTGTCACTCCGGCTGCCTGTCTTGTAAACACAAATTAAACGCTCTGCCTCCTCTTCCCATTACAGGTTATCATCCAGAGTGCCACACGCCAACCATTGAACCGGAAGCTGACAGCGATTCGTGGATATGTCGGCAATGTGTCTTTGCAGTCGCAACCAAGGTCAGGCGGCTAATCTCTCCGTCTCACATTCAGTGTGTAATATGGGAGAAATCCAGTCAAATGTATCAAGCTTTGCTGTCACTACGCTGCTGTGTGCGGCAGGTAATGGGTTTATCTGAGGCGAAAGCACACTAATTCCCTCAGTATTGACTTCAGTATTAGATGTTCTACATTGTGTCTGAGAAATCACGAACAATCAATAGTTATGAACCTGAGAAGCTACGCTTAAGTTGAGAGAAGTACATCTAAAGTCAATCAATCACATGTGCTCCAGTTTTGTAGATATGAGATGAGAAAGCACCCAGTTAATTGTCAAATCCGTCAATGTCCATATCTCACTGTCCAGACTTCCGCTTCCTCGGACACTATCTCTCACAGCTGACCTACAATAAAATGACACGAATTGCCTTCTCCCCAGCGAATGTGATCCGTCTCTCTCGCCGCTCTGACATGTCAGTGATTTGAGGGGTCACCAGCCAATCAGTTATATCCTAAAATTGTGTTTTCAGAGAGGCGGGGCCCTCAAACGGGGACGCTTCGCCCGGCTCATGCAGTTTATGAAACTCCGACTCCCTTACCAGCTGTCGTCTCTAGACTGGGACCCGCAGCACCTGACCAATCAGCAACAGTGTTACTGCTACTGTGCCGGACCTGGAGAGTGAGTGACACTGCAGAGGCCAGTTTACGTTTGAGTGTACCGTTCATGTATGCTCTTTAACGGTAGACCGTTTCTCTCAAAGCTTGACCTCATCTGTGGCAGTGGCATCGTGTGGATTATTTGTAAACTGCATGTAGCATATCAGAGGTATCAAACGGCACTAGCAGGATTTCTTAAGCGTTTGTTTTGACTTTCACGGAATGATATGAGTGATATTTGCGGCATCAGTTAAGATACTGTCACGTAAGAAGAAAGTAAACCCACCTATTTTTTTAATGCATTTGCAGCATTTTTCATACATAACTTCTTTGCATATCTTTAAACTCTTTTGCTTATGTGGCAAACGCCACTCTGTCGCAACTGCTGGTAGCAGCACAGAAAGTGAGGACCCAAACTCAGTCACAAAGGCAGGTTGATGCAGTGAACTAGCTTTTAACTGAACTAGCTGAAGAAAACAGGGCTTTTAGCCGGATGGGTGGATAACCAGGCAGGTGAGCAGGCAGGCAGGTGAGCAGGCAGGCAGATGAGCAGGCAGGCAGATGAGCAGGCAGGTGAGCAGGCAGGCAGTTGAGCAGGCGGGCAGGAACAGACAACAGGATCCTCCAGAAGATGAACACATGGGAACAGAACCAGGAAGAAAAAGCAGGCAACCTGACAAAGACTGGGGACAAAGGGCTGGAATAAGTAGTGCAGGGCTGATTGGGAATGAGGAACAGGTGGGGAGAGATCAGGTGTTTGCATGGATGGTTGGGGAAGTGAGAACAGGTGTGTGGATGGGCGGGGCAGACAGGTGAACGGGCACAAGGAGGAAAGTCTGAGGACATCCGGTGGGTGAGTAGTGGGAGCCAGGTCTAGGGGAAATGAGGTGAGAAACAGAGGCTGGAGATAAGTGGCCGAGGGAAACAGGAAAAGATTGACACGCTCATCTGGCTTCTAAAGCAGAATAAAGCAAAAACTCCCAACTTCCATATCTTTATGAGTAGTAGGACCCGATGGGAGTTTACACCTGGAGACACATTCCATCTTATGAAACGGGAACTGTGCGACAGCTGCATTCATCAGCCCTAAAGCCTTCATCAATTATGCATAAATGCAGACTTGTCAGGTGACAGATGTTAGACACAATAATTCATTCGTGTGTTTGAAGCGTCTGGGTTCTCCTTGTTGAATTGCAGGTGGAACCTAAAGATGTTGCAGTGTGGAAGCTGTGGTCAGTGGTTCCACGAGGCCTGCACACAGTGTCTAACCAAGCCATTGTTGTATGGGGACAGGTACGTTATTGAGCATTACTGTAAAAACTGTACTTCTTTAGACTCACAATTATAATTGTCATTTAATCATTATATTAATGTAAATGTTTGGTTGGCATTTAGTATATTGTGTTACATAAAAAAATCTTTAGTGCACTAGGTACAGTCTGAGTTTATTCACTTGCACACCAAAAGATGATTTACCTGGGAGTCGAAGACAATATTTGCTAAAGCCAGACAGACAGGGGATTTTTGAGGCAGATTGAGAAAGAGACATAAAACTGTAGCCTGTAAAACAATTTTTACTGCAGTTTTGTATTTGCACATCTGTCAGTATAAACACGGATACCGGTATATTTGTGAGCAGCCAATGTCAGCCAATAATATCATGACAATATATTAGTCAGGATCTAATTATTGGATTGTGCTTTCATGTGAGAAACGTGACTTCTTTGTTGACCTGGTTTACATTGATCAGTTTTTTTTTTTTTTTTTATTGGTCTACCATTCACCACATGTTATTTATTTCTTTGTTGGGGTATAATATCCGGGGAAAGACTGAGCAAAATCCCATTTGTGCTAACTGGGTTATGTATACTCCAATTTCAAACTTACCAGGGCTGCAACTAATGATTATTTTCATTTTCAAATAGTAGGTTGACAATTTATTTGATTAACTGATTAATCATTTGGTCCATAAAGTGTCAGTAAATACTGAAAAGGGAAAAAGAAAAAAACAAAACTCCACCCAACACAATTTCACAGTCAGGGGTAATATCTTCAGATTGCTTGTTTTATACAACCAGCGTTTCCACACCCAAACATATTCAGGTCACAGTCATATAAAACAGAGAAAAAGCAGCATATTTAAGAAGCTAGAACCAGTGCATGTATGGCATTTTTACTTGTTGTATAAACTAATAATTATCAAAAAATTAAAAAAAAAATAAATACATTGTCTGTAAAGATCAATCGCCTCAGCAGACGACCCCACTCTGATTAAGATAATCAGACAAAGACGTCAACGTGACAGATTCACTTGTCAGAGAGCTGCTTTAATCGGCTTAGGACATTATTATTAGTGTGCATGTTAATGTACTCACCAACCTGAGCTTCAAGGACAAGATCTCCTCACAGGCTCTGAGCAAAGGGACAGAGGGACAGTGACAGACAGCGGAGCAGACATATCACCTCTCCGGTACTCTGGTAGCTAGGATATGATGCCGGGTGGATACGCAAGCTGCCGGTGGCAGTGCAGTTTGATAGGGTACGTCTCATGCGTGTAATAAAATGTATCCATCCATTAAGATATTATTGTCATTAACCATCTGCGTTAGCCGACTGGGTTCTACACCCACCCTGACACCGTGTTATTCCCGAACCTGTCAGAGGAGCGGGAGTGGGGGATTAGATTTAGATTGACAGTCAGGGAGAGTGAGGCCGGATTGGTACAACATCTGCTGAGCAGGTGATGGAGGAAGAGTGAAGACTGAGCTCACAGTTGGAATAGTAAGCATGTGCTGCCGTCATATTTGTCTGCGCTTCATCTTTCCCGATGACCTTCTGCGAACGCATGCATATAGAAGGACGGGCGCACTCCACGTTGTTGGGGTGTGCGCTGAGTTTCAGGGTCACCCCAGAACAGAATGTTATTATAGTGGAACAGATACACCTGTCCATTTATTTTCAGTTCGGGTTGATTTATATGATAAAATATCTAGAGACGAGAGACGTACTGTATATAGATTGCAAG